>NW_026852177.1:0-385000 GCF_026571515.1 Ruditapes philippinarum
TGTTATCGGCTTGATAAAATCTGCACTAGCTGTGTTTAATACATTTATACAAATTGACTTATTTCTTTTCAATTTTAATATTGCGTGTATCATGCGATGCAATAATGCCAAAGAAATACCCAGAGAATAATGTACCAATAATCATGTACTGCTCATGTACAGTTTATCAGTCGAAAAATGCCTAAAGATTAAAGCAAAGGCAGGCATATATTTCTATACGCACGCTTGCAATGTTTAGCCCTCTTTTGTCCCGTGTGCATGGTGTGTCTGACCTTGCTCGTTTGATGCCAATTTGGGTGCCGTTGCTTTTAGACATTGTCTGGGCCGCGATTCATGAACGATGCTTTCCCTTCTTTATCTTCATTTTCATATTTTGCTTTAAAACGTGCGATACATTCTTTTGAACACAGTATCTTAAATTAGATTAAATGGTAACAATAATATCCATTAAAGGAAGAACTTTTCACGCCATCTGAGCAAAGGAAATCCTTAAAATATGAAATAAACTCATATAAAAACTAATGGGATTCATTATTGAATCATTTATTCAAAAGGCAAAAAAATGTTGGTTTTTTTTCCAAAATAAATTGAACAATTTTTGCTAATTTTGTTAGTATTTTAAGTTGTTGTTTTTGTTTATTTAAATGTAATTATATATTTTATCTGATGATAACATGAATGTTTGTTATTTTCTACATAGCATAATTAAATGAACGACATTCTCTCGCTCGTCTTTGAAAGTCTGAAACACATACTTTTTAACGAAAAAAACGTCGAAATGTTGCTAATTACATTTGCACTTAAGCAGCCTTCTTTAGTATAAAAAACATACGAATCGACCTCTCAGCAGTTTCAGATTCTGTACATATTTGATATAATGTGACATATTATTATATTTTATGAAATTATAACTCATACATACCCTGCTACCTGTATAAAAAGTAAGAATATATAGAATAAATTACATGAAATAAAGAGATTCTTTTCAAATTGGTCTTAGATAAGTGGAAACAGAAAACAGTTGAATCTTTAAGTAATTCTTACTTTAAGTGAAAACAGAAATAATTAAATGATAAACATAGAGTGTTGAAACAAAACAACAACAACAAAACAACAACAACAAAACAACCACAAAAACTAAAAACATAAAAAGAAATTAATGAGAATGTTTCAGAAGTATTTTATTTTAAACAAGGCATTCTTGTTAAAAATAATAGATATGACGTCAATTAATCAAATGACGTCAGGAAACTTACTTCTACACTCAATGTAGTTCAACATATTGTTATAAATGTTTTTTTTTATTGGCATACAAGAATGGAAATAGATGTTAAATTTTCTTGCATTATAGAATGACAATGTACGGTTTATCCTCTATATATAACAGCAGGATACATTTTCCTTGATAGTTATAATAAATAATAAAATTTAGAAACCTATACGGAAAAGTTGAAAGTAATGTAATGTTACGTAAGTAACATTAACTTAGGGGATATTTGATTTTTAAGACTTATACAGTTCACTGATTAGATGAACATGATTATTTGAAATTAAATATTATATTCCGATGTTAGTGCAGCTTAGTCATTTCTGAGACTTATCCTGAGACAGGAGCGTAACAATAATGATAATAGTAATAATAATGAAAACAAACTTATACTAGTAATAAATAAATGATTTTTAATAAAAAATGACTTTTCATACTAATAATAATGAAAATAATAAATGAAATAATTATACAATAATCAGTACATATGACAAGCAAGATGTAGACTATGTAAAAAGCATTACTTGAATTCATATATTCAAAAGGTTGTCTGTAAAGCAATAATCTCATTATACTTTTCCGAAATCAGAAACCGTGTTTATGTAATACGACAGTTAAAGTAGCTTATCTTTCCAGACGACAACAGAATAAGCGGATGTCAAAGTTTATGTTGCAATATGTTTACCATTTTTTGTCACAAACCTATCAAGCGGTGAATGAGATAGGGGTTTAGACAATTCTGGAAAGAAAGAAGGATTAAAATCTAGTTTACTTGATTGTGTTATTTATAAACAGTTCAAAAATGTCAGGTGAATGATCTCAAACTTTCGTAACGAAGAAATGTCGTATTTGATTATTGTATGAGGTTTCCCATTGCTCCGTTAATTGCGCAATACATCTCCTACTCACATATAACATGCATGACATACATCATTTATAAATAAATGATTCTACAGATGTTTCATACTTAACATAAGCCATGTTTACGTTTTGAACAGCCCTCGTAAATAAAATAATAAAATGGAGTTTTGGAAGGGGATCAAAGGTTGTAAAAACATTTTAAAAAGTTGGTGTATTTAATAGCAAAAATACAAAGAAGTCATAAATCATTCACAAAGAAAAATGATAAAGCAAATCATACATTAGACTAACTGAGATAAACATGTTAGTCATTACTTTGTTGATACTTAAAAACGGTTGTTTATATTACTTGGCACATGTGTTCGTACATTTTAATTTCTACAGAGACATCCTCCACAACCTTATTTTCATTTAAAGGCCACAACTACATACAGCTTAAAAACTCGTTTTCCCGTATCAGATGATTGTGTCAGAGAAAATTAATGTCAAATTGCTAATAACGATATATGAACAGATTTATTAGTAAACGTAAGAACTAGGTGGTAACAATTCTCACCAATGCAAAGTCATTTTTTTACAAAGCTAAATTTGAATTATCAAATAAGCTTCGAATGTAAGCAAATACTAAATCAATAAGATAAGTTTATTTTTTAATTAGTGCACTTTTTGTATAGGTTTTTTTTTTGCAAACTATACTATTTTCAAGTCCTTGTAGCTATAAAGAAATTCAAACCAAAATATCAGATATCCTTTGAGGAGTGCTTGTGAAATATTTCACCATTATATGGTGTCATTGAGGTGGTGACTTATTCATAATTGTTCATGGCCTAGTAAGCAAAAATTTGCAAACAAAATAAGAATAAGTTATGTAAAACTGCCAAATATTTGTATGAAGCATTTCAAATAAGGAAAAGATTTGTCAATGTAGAAGATGCCATTATACACTTCATTATACTGTATATCTGTGACAATTTTTGTAGGTTATATGTATATTTATTATGTGCAAGCACTGTATTATGTATTGTTTATATGTTTATGTTGTCTTGTCCATATTCTTCATTTTGCAATTGTTAAATTGGCCAAAGGCATGTTATTATGCCGATTTGCTGAACAAACTGAACTAATTATTATTTTGTTTATCGCGTGGCCACAACTTATATTAGCATAAGATTGCAGCCTGAAAATTGTATCTTGTGGTCACAGTTGATTTTCTTGTGGTCACAACATTATTCTTTGTGGCTACAAGATGATATGATACAATGTACGGCAAATGTCATTTCTATGCCATCATAGCATTTAGTTTAAACTTTATTTATTCAATATATTGTACATAAATGACATTTACAAACATTGCACAACAATGTAATTCAGGCTAGATTGGAAAACAAGTAAAACAATACTTATATCAATTTCTCTCCACCATAGCATTTAGATCAAACAAAGCTAAATATTTTTCATCCTTTTATTTTGAAGCAAACACGTATTCTTCAATGAAATAAAAAGTCTTGATTATGACTTGAAAAGGACACACATACTACTCCTGTTCTGAATTTACTTTCGCATTTCTGCCTTTTACTTCATATACTTCACTGATATTAATGACAATTTCTTTTAACTAATATAACACCTCATCATGAAAATCGTTAAAGTATAAATAACACTTTTTTACTTTTTATGTAAAACACTTAACAAAGAACCGTTTAAACTTTATTAATGAATTACATTCAATGTGCTTCACTTGTTTAGATTTCTAATGAATTATAAACCTGATGGGAATTAAGGATGATAACGCATGTTTATATTCAGACTGTCATTGTATAATTAAACCCTATGGATTAAACATTGTTTTTTTTCAATTTTCGTTTGAAACGATTAAATGTTATATTGTTTTGTACAATTTATTTTACCGCCTGACCTCAAGTTTTGAAGACATTTATACATTTCTTACGATTTTTATTTCGCTTAATTGACGCATCCTGGTAAGAGCAATTTCATCCGTGTGTGTGTGCAGGTTGGGGGGGACTGGAGGTAGGATGAACAAATGAAGAAAAGCTCATACATTTGTAATTACATATAAATACATAGGTTTATTTCTGTATTTCAAAAGTTAGATGTCTAACCTAATTTACAGTTCTTTGAAACTAGTAGATTTTTGTAACTTCAGTTGGTTCTAAAAAGTTTGCATTAAAGCTTAAAGCACCAACACTGTTCATATAACCTGGAATATAGTAGTGGTGTTTGTTAGTCAATTCAATTTCCTTGAATTACATTTTGCCTCCATGCAAACTTTTATTAATAATTTTGTAACAAAATTGTCAGTAATTTTTGACAATATTGCACCATTAAATGAAAAATAAGTCACTACTTTTATCAAAGGAAACTTTCAAATAAGAAACATGCATTTGTGAGAACTAATGGGATTTTAATTACATTATCTTTTCAAAAGATCTGTTTGTTTTGTAAAAAAAAATTCCAAAATTATAGGAAAATGTTTTTGTTAATTTCGTCAGTATTAATAATGTTGTTTATGCTGCTGAAATATAATAATATTTTATCTGAAAAGAGCGCAACTATTTGTCATTTCCCTGCATAACATAATTTAATGAATGGCATTCCCCCGTCTTGCAACGTCTGGAACACATAAATGACGAAATAAACAGGCTTCTTATTTTGCGTTTTAATTATGCTATTTGCATTAAAGGTGTCTTTTGTTTTGAGTCGGCGACAGCGGGGTCTTTCACCAATACGGATCAATGTCTGAGCACTGTCATTTTAGTTTTGCATTACTGTCATGTTATGTGACACTATATGTAATAAAGTATAAAATGTATGAAATGAGATAAGGATGCTCGGATTGTTCTTAGATAAGTGGAAACAGAATTAAATTAAATGATAAGCAAACTATACAATAATTGTTTTAGAATGATTTAAATTAAAACAGTAATAATGAAAGACTTGATAAAAGAATGACCAAGAATGGCAATTATTTTCCTTTCAATTGGCATAAACACCAAAACCTTTTGTATGTTTCAATGGGATACTAAGAAAAAACAAAGTTTTGTCAACTTGTGAACTTGTCAGTTGCTAAAAAGTAATTAACTTGAAAATAACACATAATGTTATTCACAGACGTTTAAGTTGCAAGTACTATTCCTAGATCAACAACAAACTAAGAATTAATAAGTTTGTTAACAATATGTTTATTTGACTAGACTGTTGAGAATACTTTGATAATTTAAAAAGAAAAAGAATATTAAGGATGTCGATATTTATATAGATATACCATAAATTATATAATTATTGTATTTTTGTAGGTATCTTTAAATGAAATAAAGCTGTAATAACATTGTTTCCAACAATATAAATGAGTAGAGTAAGTAAAATTGAATTGATATGTAATGTGCATTATATTGTACGTGCAAATGCAAACAACGACAACAAAAGAAAAACATCATCATCAACAACAACAGCAACAACAAAAAGATGAAAAACCCACGAAAATGATCAAATTGCAAAAAAAAAATAAGGCTGGAAATAATTTCTAAATTAGTTTTATTTTAAAATTTCTTTGATTTTGGGTAAAGTACAGCTGCTGTTATAAAATAACAATAATAGATATATCACGAGAAACATTTTTTTTGAACACATATTTCACCTTTAACACGGTTAATGGTATGAATCAGATATTTAACGACGTTAGACTTAATTCAATAGGAAATGAAACCTTTGCAATTTGCACAGACACATAGTTTCTGAGACACTTTTATATCTGTTAATATAATAAATAATTGTCAAGACGTGAATATTCTCCGCAAGGAATGCATCGTCTGTTCGTCTGGTTTTACATAATATGTGAAATAAAATGACCCCTGGACATTCCAATAACAATCTGATTCTAATTAAGCTGTCTATTATGAGTACCTTGTGGGGGAATTCAATTCTTAAAAAGCAATTATTCACCATATAAGATTGCTGATGGGTAACGTCACTTCTTATTTAAACGTAAAAAATATTTATAGGTTGCAGATAAAAAGCATGAAGGTTTAATGATATAATCTATATTATGAAAAAGAAAGAAAGATGTTAACACTTTACAGTATATGGAAAATGATTTCTGAGTTGCCCTTTTTAAAATATGGCTTAGAGGGGTGTGTGAAATAACATATTTCATTATCTTGGCTTATAGGGGTGTGTGAAATAACATATTTCATTATCTTTCATGAATATACTCATTTTTCACTTATATCAAAATAGAGAAAAAACAGAATCCCTAAAGAATGCCCAAAACGATAAAATTGAAAATGTTGCAGGCTCGGTTTGATTGTGCCTGTTCATGAACGGTATTGCTACCGGCATAATTCAACATTTAAACATGGTGAAATTTGAAAGTGAGGAACCTGGAAGTAAGGAAGTCTGCAAACGTGCTCATACGGCAATTATCATGAAACCTTCTATGTAACACGTTCGTGCCAATTCATGAAAAGCGGTTCCCAAATAAAGAAAATGTTTTAAGTTTGCGATATTAACTATAAAAAATTGTTTTCTTTTATCTCGTGGGATATCTGCTTTTTAAAACTTTTATTCCACTTATCAGCCGATGTCGATGTTATATCATCGAATTCCAAGATTTTTCTATGATGACAGGAACAACACAAAAATAAGTAGGCAAAAAGTATGATACAAACAGTTTTATGCAGGTTGATTTTCTTAAAAAAATAAAATGCACACTTTAAACAAAGAATCTCTTCCTACTTTGATGTGTAAAATCGTTGTCATGTAGCAGGAAATGTTACTTTAATTTCGTATTTATAGTGGCATATGAAATAGCTTATCTTTCCTGGCAATGACAAGATAAGTGAATGCTTCAATTTATGTTGCAATATTCTCTCAATTTGTATCTGCCACAGACTTAATCTTGCAGTTAATGAATTATGGTTTGGAAGGAAAATGTCTTCAGTTTCTATTATAATACTATTAAAGTGCATAAAGCTATATATCTGATGCCTGTAGTCAACAAAAATATTATTTGAATTTAAAATAAAATAATTCCCAATATGTATAAGAAAAAACATGTTTGTATATATTTCATAAGAGCTGATGTTGAATGCTCTAAATAGAAAACAAATCCTACTTAAAATACGAAATAATATTTTGTTGACGAACTTTTACTCTGATAATGTACAATATTCATGTGTGTTAAAAACAGAGATATTTTATCTTACACTCTTTCAAAATTCTACCATAAGATCATGGAAACAACAAAATTTAACTGTTTATAGGTTTCATAAAAATGTGTTTAAATCTCGTCTGTGAATTGTTTCATGTTATGAAGCCATCCAGCAAGCTTGAGGAGGTCGGGTTTTCTTCCCAGGAGTCAAATTAGGACCAAACAAGGCGCGGTTATGTCTTCTTTGGAAAGCATCATTTTTTATTTACCATTTCAGTGTCTTTTTAAACCTCTCAAAACTTTCTGTTATGAATCATATATTGTTATTTCTGTCAAAAGATTAATTAACTCTGAAAATTACTGTTTGTCGTTTGAATTTGAAACTGCACACAATAATTATTGGCACGAAATCGAAATATCACATTTTAAGCAATAGCACACAAGACATTAGAATAAAATAATATAAGTTATACCTCAAGTCATCAAAATTAATCATTTTTATATTTTTGTATACTTTAGTTCAAGAATTCGTGTATTTCAAGGACAGAAACAAATCCTCTACATTTTTTATTTTTCATTTTATGTTGGGCCATAATTACAATACATCAGTATTTTGTTGACAGTAAAATTGCTTTCTTTCTGCATCAGTTGATTATACAAGGATCAATTTATATGAAGTAAATGTGCTTACAACGTGATATTGTGAAACAGATAATGTGGTAGTTACTTACAATGTATAATATCGTTTTAGCTCAAATAAAATGTGGTAAAGTCGTATATTTCAATAGGAATATAGATACATAAATAAATTGTGATATCTGAATCCATTACTTGACCTAAGTATATTTTATTTTGCAGAATATTTATACAGTTTGATTCTGACTGGACAAAACACAAAATCTTCATTTATTTTTAACGTTTTCTCTAAACCTCTTGTTGACTTAATAATCAGAGTTCTACACCCCACCCTCGCTCGTTCGATCAATCAATTGTTGTACAAATAAAAAGATGTAGTTTAAAGTATAATTGTAAAACTGCATTGATACAGACCAAGAACATTTTATTTTTGTCTGCCTATGTCTGATATATAATAAATAAATTGATTTTTAGACGCCTCTGCTACCTCATCTAAAGGCTTTTCGATGCAAATATATGTAAAGTGTTACATCTGTTGCATTAGATTGGTCGGTCGTCAAGCAAGTTGGTCTTTTAAAAAATATTTCTGAACGTCTGAGACATTAATAAAATTATTCACTTCTTGCAGCAGTCAAGCTAAAATGAAGAATTTATGAAAATACAGAAAATATGCATGAGTTTGCAAAACTGTATAATAAAATGGGACTATTTGGCGTCATCGGTTTTATCATTATTTTTTCTTTATACGCTTCGAATTCTATATTACTGGATTTTCTGTTCTGAATTTGAAAACAATTATAATTCCATGTTTATTATAATCCTGGTATGAATATATATACGAAATTTATCGATCTTTATCTAAAATGTAAATTTCCTGTTTACAAAACCTGCAAAAAAAGAAGGGAAAGAATTAACATCTTTTTGGGAAAATGCCAACATATGTAAAAGGAAAACATTAAATAAATGCTTTCTTAAGCCCTTTCCTCCTCATAAATTCTTCATCACCCTATTCCAAATATTTTGTTTTCCCCTTTCCTGTTTTGTATTCATCGACTTATATAAGATCATTTCAAATTGGTACGTTTTTGCGAGAAGACATACATGTCAAGTTGTAGCTTATATTGATCTGCAATTATAATTACTTAAAAAAAACGTAGTTTAAAATGTCATGTTTATGATTACTAAATACTTACATATTCATTATGCAATAAATAATACCTGTAGACTTGTAGTCGTTTCTGTAGAACGTTTCTGATTTAATTGAAGATACATGTTTTATCAATTATTGACTGAAAGTGCAGGACATCTAAAAAGCAGGTACATCTTAAATCTTATATCAACACTATGTTGGAGTTTGAAATTAGTTCTGTAACAACATACGTTGATTACTTCACGTGATCAATTAAACAATTTCATGTGAAGTCAACAGAGTTGAAAAGTAAGACGGTTTTAATTCATTTCCCCTAATATCTAGCAGAACATGAAACATTTACTTGTCATTTTTGTTCAGAAATTAATACGACTTCTATTTACAAGTTTAAGCCCTAGATTAACACTCATAATATAATTATATATAGTCATTTTCATAAATTTGTCAATGGTCATGAATGATTTTAAAATGCCATCTATAATAGCAAATATATATTCCAGTTCGTGTCATCAACGAAAACATGCTTTGAAAACAAATTGCCAACAGTTAATTCAATTGTACAAAATATGAGTACAAATATCAACAAGGGAGAATAATGTTATAAGAATAAGCAGTCATAAGATTTTCAATGACACAATTTACACGTGTTTATTGTAAAAGTTAAAAGATTGGAAGGTTGCAATTTTGCACTAAAACAGTACCCGGATTAGTAGGGCCTGTTTTAAAATGCCACCAATGGATTTACAAATGTGATTATCTCCATATTCAGCTTATTGGACGGACGAACAACACAAACGTGTCACGACGTTACCTGTGTTATTTTATTTATTTTGCTCTTGATTGATTAATTATTTGTTTTTCATTACGTCTCAGAAACAAACACTGTTAAACATATGTCAACAAATACTTTGCTGTAACATAAAAATTAGTATGCTTTATTTCATTTCGTAATTTTATGGTACGCACAATTTCAATCTTATTATGAATGTTGTTTGATAATACAATAATAAAAAAAAGGTTGGTAATATATCCTTGTAACTGATGAAAGTTGCAGTGGTAACTGTCCAAAGAAATAACTGTCCATTAGAACTGTATCACAACATTGTAATAAATTGTTATTTGGTTATTAACTGGGTTCTTCATTTTGTTTCTTATCGGTTTTTATCAATAAGATATGTTTTGAAAGTAAACGTATCCAAGTTTATATATGTCACACTTGCAAATTGGTTGTTATAGATACATACCTTATATTCTCGTCTATTTCTGTTAAAGTGCTCCAGATGTCTCTTATGGTTTCACTTAATAGCACATGTCGTGACTTGAATTATATGGAGTTCAAAGAAATGTTAGCAATTTGGCAGAATTTTGCTGAGACATCAATACTCCTAATCTTTATCTTTTTTACGTTACCGACTTTCATTTATGTCGTCTTCCAGTTGTATTTGCTGTTTTATTTTTTTCTACTGCAATGGTCTTATTGAGCTTGATGAAAAATTTATTCTCAAATGTAAACCAATTTCTTAATAAAACATTATGTCAAAACTGCTCTTCACGTATATTCCTATTAAGCTATACCGTACCTGCAAGTTATTAAATCTGACACTTCAATATCATATATTTACGAGAAAAGGTACTTGTATCATAGAAAACTTCATGTAATAATTCTCATTATTACAAGTAATAATGTATCAACTGGTATAAATTTAATCTTTAGATATTCCTTCATTTTTTTCATTTACCTTACAAATGTGATATATATGAGAAAGCTCATGCAAAATTCAATTTGTGTATCTATGGTACGCAAGCGTATGGAGAGAGATACCAATGTAAGCTGTTTCCTTTCACACAAAAATACTTTTTTAAGTTTTTACTATATGTACATAATCAAATTCAACGACCCCGTGGCGAGGCCAATTTCGACCCCATGGCTATAATTTGAACAATCTTGGTAGAGGTCCACTGCACAATGTTTCATGACAAATATCTAACCTCTAGCCTTTGTCAATTCCGAGAAGAAATTGTTTTAAAGATTTTATTATATACACATAAGGAAAACCTTATGACTCCGGCGCAGGGCCAATTTTGACACAAGGGGCAATATTTGTACAATTTTAGAAGAGGACCTATAGATAATATCATAATTATACCAAATATGAAAGCTCTAAGCCTTGAACCTTCAGGCAAGAAGTTTTTTCAAGTCTTGACCCCAGGGCTATAATTTGATCAATCTTGGTAGAGGTCTACCAGACAATGCCTTATGCAAAATATCTAACCTCTAGACTTTGTCAATTCAGAGAAAAAGATTTTTTAAGATTTTACTACATGCATATATGGAAAACCTATGACCCCCAAGGCGGAACAACATTGACACTAGAGGCAACATTTGAACAATTTTTGTAGAGGACCTATAGATGATATCATTTACCAAATATCAAAGCTCTTAGCCTTGTACCTTCAGACAAGTAGATTTTAAAAGGTTTTACTATATGTACATAATGAAAAACAACGACCCCTAGGGCAGGGCAAATTGTGACCCCAGGGCTATTATTTGAAAAATCTTGGTAGAGGTCTACCAAACATGCTTCATGCAAAATATCTAAGCTCTATGCCATGTGCGTATTTACAAAAAGAGTTTTTAAATTTATTCTTATCTTGATAATTTTCAGTATACTACAGAAAGAAGCAAACCGAGAATGTATAAAAATTTACAGAAAGACATAAATTACAATTCCTAATGTGCTGTTAAAAATGTTCAAACTTGAATTCTTAGAATCAACATCATTTTTACAGTATTATTAAGTGACTGCAAATGAACAGGATTGAGTTTGTTAAAACAGTTTTTCAGACTGGAAATGAGGAAGATTAATTAGAAATCATTTGTTTCGATAGTTGAAGACGTCTTGTACAGCAGAAGGCTATAATTTGTAAATCACCAACCGGGAAATGCTTTTCCTTAATTGATATAATGGCAAGGTTTAGAACTGATCTGAACTAAATCAAATTGTAATAAATTGAGACCATGGTAGAACATATCTGTCAATATTTCAGTAGAATGCGCGGCTATGCATTGGAGCTAAACTGGCCTTGATAACTTCACATAAACTTAAAATTGAAATTTATAAGACCTGGAAAACGAGCGCATGATTTTAAATACCGTTTTTTTTTAAAAAAACTCTCTCCGCGTCAAATATGAATATTTGTCATTGAAAAGGAAATAAGTAATTGAAACAAATTATCAAGGGTTGCAAGATTCAGTCGTTGCAATGATTTGTAAGCTACACATACTACATTTACATTTATGTTCGAGATAAGTTTGTTTAAAGATACATAAAACAAGTAAATAGTATTATGTACACTTTTACGACGTAATTAATAACTAGTGCATTTAAAATTTAAATAAAAAATCAATCTATTTTTTTAATCAATATATAAATACATTTTGTATTTGTTAATAAGCATTTAATGAAATATAATTTGAGTTAGTGGTTGGAATTATTTTAAGAATCTTTACACATTTCAAGTCTAATTCGACAAAGTATCAACCCTATTTTACCTTTAATTACATTTTGTATCTATAAAGGGTCAGGAAAGTTTATCCGGACTTCTAAGTTTAAAAAATCTTATTGTCTCAATGTTATAAAGCAAAATATGATTAAGGTGACTGGCCAATGAGTATCCTCTTAGAAACTATAGCAGGATTGTAAAAAAGCTTATCAGGAGTAGAACAAAATGCAATTCTGGAGCATATGGACCTTTACACTCAAGATTATATTTTATAAACGAAACGACATCTTTAGCAACTGCCTGTAAATTATCACTTTTTAACCTAGTTACTTGGAAAAGTGACAAATTAATTACTTAAATTAAGTCGATTTCTTGAAAGCTTTCGTCCATGTGTCGTTAAGTACCAAACATGATGAATGACATATTTTTTGCAACAATGATATAGGGGGAAGTTATGACTCACAAGAGGTGTTTCAGCAATTTATTATACATACGCCCTGCAGAAACAGTTGGGAAAGGGTTTTTTCGCAAGCGCTGCTTTTCCTTACAATCTGTTTCGGATTGTGTTAAAAATAATATTTTCAAACTTAGTTGACAATTTCAGCAATACGTAAAATGGTTTAATAAGCATTTAAAAAGATCATTCAATTATTTGGTATTATATAAAAGCGTTCTAGGTCATTGAAATATTTTGATATTCAAACAGATTTTACTTGACCGCTATAAATTACAAAACATATTTGTATAAACGATGACATATTTATGCTAATCGTAAAAGTTAAAAAAAAAACAGAATTATTTAACATTCAATCGTTTACTCTCTTTTTAGAGTAAAACTCATTACAAAAAAACTTTTGAAACATACAAATCCGACATTACTTGTTGAATTGTCAAATTATTAAAGTAATAGGCACATGAATTTAAAGGACAGTAAAACACAATTAAACACTATAGATCACTTATATGATGTACCCTGTTAGGAACACTCTGTTTGGGTGCCTGAAATAGTACCCGTTATAAGGAAGGTATATTTTTGTATGGCTTTTTATAACATTAAACATCAAAACTTTAATAGTTCATCCCTAGTTACATTTAGTATTAAAGATGCAGAGTTTACATTGAACTTTATCTTTACTTTATTTCTAATAAGTTGTTTTACCAATTATATTAGTTTGTCAAATAAAATATCTCCTGGTTCGCATACATGCAAATTAGTTACTATAAATACAGACGTTATTTTCTCGTCCCTTTCCGTTAAAGTGCTTTAGATGTCACTAATGGTTTCATTTAATAGCCAGAGTCGTGACTTGAATTTTATGAAGTTCATAGAACTTGCCGAGACATCAAAACTCCTAATCATCCTCTTTTTATTTTACTGACATTCATATCTTTTATGTATCCATGTCTGAGACAGTTCTGCTTAATTAATCTTTGCTGAATAATTTTGAATGTTAGACATATTCCAAGTATTTATGGGCGATCTGAAACACTTGATACTGGTATTGCCTGTCTTATTGAGCATGTCAAAAAATGTATTCTCGAAAGTGTAATTTTATTCTGATAACGCTAAGCAGATCTCAGAGTATTTCTATTAGGACATTTCGTACCGACAATTCATTAATGTTATAAATTTATGTGAACATATATCGTACCAGAACACTAATTGTACTAGTGTTTATTTTCAATAATTGTCATATTATGCACACAAACTTGAAATATTCATTCAATTCTTATAACTTACATTGCTTAATGTTTGTATGATAGATGAGGCGGAAGTGTTTGGAAATAAATCATGATATAATATAAATTCATTTTATATTCCATTCGTTCTATATATTTTCATTGTGTTAACCTTTAAAATAATATGGTTACAAATATGTTGCATAACTAAAATGATATCTTATTTTTTTTATCTTAACTCAGACTGTAATTAATTGATATACATTGTAAAACATTACTGTCAATATTTCAGATGAATGTGCGACTTTGCATTTGGACTAAACGTATCATTTCTTTCGACGTAGGCTGTTTAATTACACAATTAACTTCTTGTGAAACTCATTTGTAAAGTTACATTCTGTAAAGAATTATGTTATAGTTTAATGATTATTTTACAAATAGAAACAAATACTTGAAACATCTGTATAACATAGCGCCTTTCTAGTTACAAAACATTACAAGAAAAGGCATCGATGCAAAGCATCAAAGGGTGTCCAAGCAAAAATGCAGCAAGTGAAGGTGAACAAATAGACATCTGATGACCAGATATTCTTATAAACTTTTCAATGGTTAATTGGTTTTAGCAGAATTGTATAATATTTATGAATGGGCGGACAAAAGACATTGTTCATTATGAACTTTGGTAGGCATGCTAGAGATAAGGATATTAAATTTTTTCCACAGGAACTTGAAATTCTATCAATATTAACGATAATATCTAAAATATACAGGTCTATAATATCCAAAATATATCCCCTATATGGTATAATTTATTTATAATTTATAGGAGGTATTTTTTGGATATTATCATTAATATTGGTTATTTGATATAATTTCAAGTTCATGTGGTATTTTCTTTGGAACATACAAAATAGCAGTCATTTGAAAAAAAGTCTATTAATTGATTTATTGGGAGGTCAGTCTACTATTTTTATAAATTAATTAAAAAAAACCTCGTCTGACTCACCCGTGTGTTTACATTCCTATCAATATAAACCCATAACAACTCAAGTTAAAATTGCAGACGAAATTTTCTGTTGCTTAAAATGTCACAATATTCGGCAAATCAACATTCCACTCAAACTACCCTAAAATCGATTGCCTTCAAACAAAATTTAGAACGACTTGAACACCGAATAGGTTTTACAGTATACTACTGATAGACTGTTACACAATGCCAACATGAAATCGACATTTAAAGTTTTTAACTAAGTATATTTAGATATTCACGGTAAAAATGTCATAAGTGCAATCAGGGCCGTAAAAAAGAAAACCGGAAAGAACCTACGGAAAAGACAATTTCAAAATAATAAAACTATGATATAACAATTCGTAAAAATGGCTTACTTATTTTTTTTTCTATAGATTTATAAAGAGTGCAATTAATTGTTATGAATATGTTTGCATTTTATTTTAAGCAAATTCTCCAGTTCGTTATTTATTTCTATAGCGGGACACGAATGAACGTTTTGTTAAACTAAAACTACTTTTATAATTAATTTTGGACTTTAACAATGTTAAGGTCATCTTTCTATTTATGGGTACAGCAATACAAAATAACCCACTGTGTACTACAAAATGATTATTAAAAAAACCCAAGAGCGCGATTTATTGACGGATAAGATTTCATTTGAATATGTTTGCCTTGCGAAATTCTCTAGTTCGCTATTTATTGCACATATCGCGACATTTCATTTTTGATTATCTTACACCCTGATACCAATCGGAATGATCGGCAATTATCACCAACGAAAATACCCGAGAAGTTGCAATTGCCCTTTAACAAAATCTGATTTCATTCCATAAAGGGCGTCGCACTCCGGCGTGGACGCCAACAAACAAAACATCATAACCATTTATAAATTATTCATTTGTTTGTCTTTGACAGAATCTAAAAGCATACACTAGGTACTGAAAATACGCCAATAATCTACTAAAAAAATCTCTTGTTTTTACTTAGCAGTTTTCAAGAATAATAATTCAAAGTATTAAATATAATAAATAAAACAAATTTGTAAGATCTTCCTAGAGGTTTAATGCATCAATCACATTCAAAATCATAAATAACATACTGTTTTAAAAATGAGTAAGAAAAGGAAGAGATGCTAAAAGATATCAAAACTTCTATTAAATGAGAACTAACACAGAAAAGCTTGCAAATAAGAAACATACATTTGTAAGTACTAATGGGATTCAAATTACATTATTCCTTTAAAGATACATATGTTTCCTTTGTAAAAGAACTTTCCCCCAAAATTAATGGAACTTTTGCTAATTTTGTCAGTATCAATAAAATGTTGTTTCTCCAGCTTGTAATTACATCTTTTCTGATGGTATCACGAAAGTTTAACATTTCCTTGCATAGCATAATTGAATGAATGCCATTTTACCGTCTTTCAACATCTAGACCAAATGATTATGAAATAAACCGGGTTCTTACTATGCCAATTAAATATGCTATTAACATTTAATTAATATTTTGTTTAGAGGCGGCCGCGGAATGTTTCAACTATACGAATCAATGTTTAAGCACTGCAAGACTGATGTTTTGTATTAGTGTAATTTTCATTAATACTATGTAATAAAATTTCAACATCCGTCAATAGTGTAAGATTTATAAATAAATGATTTGTTTGTTCTTAAATAAAGCAGATTTTATTAAATACTAAGCAAACAATATAATAGTTGTGTTAGATTTAGATCAAAATAGAAGTAATGAAAGGGTTGTGATAGAAGATTTATTTGCTTAACCATGCCTAGCACAATTTTTAATCTTTGTAGCTCCTTGCTTCAAAGAAATTATAACAATCTTTTGCAGGTTTAATGCCATTCTCAGGAAATATAGTTCTGTCACTCGTGAGCTTTGCATCAGTCGCTAGATATCTATCTTAATTGATTGATACGGTTAAAATGTGTGAACAAAGGGAAATGGTAACTGAATTATAAGTTATTTACAATAAAAAAACACAATATGCTAGATATAGACCTAAAACTTGCAAGCACCATGTTTAACGTTAAGGATTGATTGTTTTGATCAGCAGCATAATAGGAAGTAACAAGATTGTTTATAATATGTTTACTTCGCAAGACTGGTGTGAATACTAAAATAATTTCACAAAAACTATATCTATATGAATATACAATAACAGTTAAACTTTTTATATTTTTATAGGCAATTCTAAAATGAATTTAGATGTCAGATATAACATATATATCGTACCATTATGAATCAGGTTAGAATGTTATATATCGCCATGTGTTTATAAGTATTTTCTGCATTCAAATACAATTGCAAACAAAATAATTACTATCGTTGTTACAATTGGCAAAACATTGAAAGAAACAAAATGAAAAACAAACCCCCAACAACAACAACAACAAGAAAACATTAAGAAAGAATCAATTTTATAATAAAATGCCAACGATCAAATTTCAAATTCAGTGTTTATAAAACTCATCATTTAATTAAAATTTCTTCAGTTTTAATACTGCAATAAAGCAGTTTCGATTAATCCAATAAGTAATGAAATATTTGAACAGACAAAGAGTCCTTGAGATCCTTCTTATTCTGATAAAAGAATGAACAAGCGTCTAATCGAGACATTTGTCCCTCAAGAAATGCTTTTCATTGTCTCGTTTACATAATATGGGAAATAAAATGTCCCCTGGACATTCCAATAACCATGTAATTCCGATTTTAAGCTGTCCATAATGTGTTGCTCTTGGGGGAATTCAAATCTTAAAAAGCAATTACTCATCAAATAACTTCTTAATGGTAACGAAAGTTCCATTGGAAACGGAAAAGTATTTATGAATGGCATATAACAAATAGAAGTTTTATGATACAACCCTTTTCAATAATATTGACAATCTAAGATTTGTAAGATTCCGTCTGGAATACATCACATGTATTGGCGTGTAGGATAATATCTTTCATAATATTTCATGAATGTACTCAATTATCAATGATTAAAATTTAGATTTCGATCTGTGAAATTATGTTCAACAAAAAGTAAAAGTTATGTCTATCATTGATTTATAGTGACTGTTTGTTAGGTTATCTTTCCTTGCGATGAAAAGATAAGTGAATGCCTCTGTGTATGTTACAATATACATACAATTTTAATCAGTCGCAGTCTCAAACCAGCAGTTAATGCATTATGGTTTAAGATATTTCCGAAAAGAAAAAGAGACTTCACGTTTTATTAAACTGTTTAAGTATAGAAAGCTATATATCGGATGCCTGTACTTTGAAAAGAAATAATCCCAAATAATTGTTGTGTAAATATAATATTCGTCTGTGTTAAAAGGGCACATTTTATATTATAACTATTTCAACATTCTATCCTAAGATTATGTAAGGAAGCTTATTTTACTATTTATATATTTTGTAAGAATCTTTCATTATATATATTTTTATACCATTCAATGATTTCAGGCAGTTTCGTACCTAAAACTATCTTATTTTCTTATTTCTATTCTTATTTTCGCAAGTAAGCTGGTGCATGTTATAAAGACTAATCGTGAATAATACCTGTCTGGGGTTCAGAAAGTTTCATTTATACACATTTCATAACCTTTCCTAAGAAAGTAATTGATATCATTTATTAAAAAAAAACAATAATAAACAATAATAAATAAATAGAGTCGTAGTAAACTCGAATATTTCGACAAATAATTACTCGTTTATTTCTTTTTATTAAATTACACAAGTGGCTCTGCAAAACAAAACCTAAAATTAATTACTTGAACTAATATATTTCATTTTACAGAATAAATATAAACATTTTGATTCTGATCGAAGGAAGCACAAATCTTCAATTGTTGTCAATATCTTCGTTAAACCTCTCGTTGATTTAATTGCCGAATCTAAAAAAAAAACTAAAAAAAACGCTTATGTACAAAATGGATAGATGTATTTTCGATTAAATACAAATGTAAAACTGCATTAATACAGACCAAGATTTTTTTTATTTTATTCTGCCTATGCCTACTTTTGGACCGGCTTATCTGAAAATTGATTGTGTTTTTTTTTTCAGACGTTTTATAAATTATTATCTCAATAAAAGGTTTTTCATGCAAATATAAGTGTGATATCTGTTCCATTAGACTGTTCAGTCGGCAAATAATTCTATTATTCAACGCCAAAACATCAATAAAATTATTCTCTTCATGTAACAGTTAAACTGAAATGCAGAATTTATGAAAATATAGAGTTGCAAAGTTTTATAATAAATTAGAACACTTTTGGCGTCTTCTGTTTTCAGATTATTCATTTTGTTATTTATACAGCTTAGAATTCTATAATTAACTTATTAGTTTTTCTTTGTGTTTCAAAGCTAAGTGATATCCTTAACCTCTTGGTATTTTATCTTGAAGTTTGCAAACAATTCAGGTCATCAATATTTCTGTGCAAGGACTGAAACGCTTTCCTTTTCATGATAAAATGTAAAGAAGTTTCTGTATTCTATCTCTGCCTAACAATATGAAATTAAGAGAAAAAAAACCTTAAAGGAAATTCGATGGTTTAAATGTCATTCATGTAATATGTACACATTGATTCAGTGAAAAATATGTCCAAATAATGATGCTTTTCTAGTTAATGCACCTATGATATAATTACTTTAATAAGCAAAATTAAAAAATTGAAAGGACAAAATTTATCGTAAAATTCAGAATATGAATTAGAAGTGTATTCGTCAATTTGAAACTGAGGATAACCATACATTTGTAAAAAAGAAATTTAAATCAAATTTTAATTACATCAATATCATTCTTTAAGAAGATTTGTGCGCCTTGTTAAAAAAAATTCTTTGCCTAAATAAATGGAAATTGGTTTTTGCTTATTATGTCAGAATTAATGATTTAATTTATGGTGTGAAAATACAGTTATAGTTTATCTGCTAATAGAAAAATGTTTGTCATTTATCCTGCAAGGCATCATTAAATGAATGACATTCTCTCATCCTTCAAGTTCTGGATCACATAACATGCCAAACATAAAATATAAAATTTAAAAATGTACTGTTCGTTAAAGATTAGAATATCTGCGCACATATACCATATTATACATATTATACAAGTGAGTACCTTTAGTTAAGACGAAGCAACAGTTGAAGAAGCCATGTCTCTAATAAAACAATTTTAAGTTTATATTAAGTTTTATTATACGAGGGATGATCCAAAAATTCGTGGACAATGTGTGTATCTCCATAACGTGACGTCCTACCGAAGTGAACTCTTTCGATATTATTAATCAGTGCCTTTTTAATAAATTGACCAAATTTTAAAACACCAATTGCATTTTTTATCTATATATGAAAACAGCAAAACATTTAGTATCAAAATCGCGGCGCAGCTTACTTTTTCTCTTTGATGTAAACGTTTTCATCTCATTTAAACACATGTAAAACCTGTGCAAACAAAGAAATTGGGAGAAACGTTATAATAACTTTGTTTTGATGTGTATGATGTCATTCTGTCAGTTACAGTTCTGTGTAAATCTTAGAAAGACGCCTGGCGAGACAATGCACCTGCTCACCGTGCCCGGGACACACAGCTGACCATTCAAATCCAGCTTGGAGCAGAAGTACTAAGTCATCCACCTTATTCGCCTGATCTTTCCCCGTGTGACTTCGCCTTGTTTCCCAGGTTAAAGAAAGAGTTGATAGGGAGACGTTTTGACAATCTGGACGAGTTGAGAGGAGTTGCCCAATGCATACTGTCATCATTCAGCCAGGAATGGTATGCGAGTACATTTAGAGACTGGGTCCGCCGCCATGAAAATGTGTGTGGGTTAAAGGGAATACTTTGAAAAGTAATAAGCCAAACGGTAACGTAGATTACTTCCTATGATAGCATAACGTCGTTTGTGACGTCGTGAGCTGCGCTGCGTTTTGTCAGGTCTATGTATATAAACTGGTGCAGAATCGTTAATTCTTGTACAATCTTTACAATATTTTGAGAATTTGCCGACATATGCTCACTTAATAAGATACTAGAATTTCATGTGATTTGCCTTATTACTTTTTGTTTTATGCAGGGTGTCCACGAATTTTTGGATCACCCCTCGTAATTGTTAATTTTTGGGAATGATCAAATAATTAGTTTAAACTGTTCATGTCGATAAATATCAGAAACGTCTACGTATCTTCCGCAACTTTCATACTGGTTAACAAACCTAACGAATAATCCTGAGAAACAGTGATTGAAAATTACAGAGGCTAAAGTACAATCTGAATAAAACACATATTGCAAACAATAAAGGCAAAAATGTTTAGAACTAGACTAAGGTCTGGTTATGACAGACATAAATATACCTCCTTTTACAGTTTATAAAAAGTTATCAATATATGATAATAATCTTAATACTACTTTTCACTATAAATATTGGCATCGGTTTTCGTAATGTTCATGTATTAACTACTGTCGACTATGTCCACTTTATAACATTTGAGCCGCGTCACAACAAAACCAACATAGTGCGTTTGCGACCAGCATGGATCCAGACCAGCCTGCGCATCCGCGCAGTCTGATCAGGATCCATGCTGTTCGCTTACCAACTCTATTACAAGTAGAGAAACTGATAGCAAACAGAATGGATCCTGTTCAGACTGCGCGGATGCGCAGGCTGGTCATGATCCATGCTGGTCGCAAACGCACTATGTTGGTTTTGTCGTGACGCGGCTCATTTTTTTAAGTTGGCCAAGTTGGCCCATCTCCTAGTTTTCTCTTATCTTATGTAAAAACTAGAATAACCTATTTTAATTTTTTTTGTTTACATTCTCGATACATACTATGTTAAGTAGTTTATTTGATCAATATAAAACTGTGTTACACATACATGTATCTTGTAAGAAACTGGTGAAATTAACGTTAAACAACAACAACAATAAAACAAACACAAAAAACGTTCATATCATATTTTTTCATTATGCAATATTTATTTCTTGTTTTAATAATGTCAAGTTCTCAATATTGAATTGAAAAAAGTAATGGCAACTTATAACTTGAGTTTGAAAAATAAACAGTTTAAAATTTTGAATGGATGTTTATCCGTAAATTCAATGTTGAACTAAACGATTCAACAAATTTGAATAATCAATAAAAATTAATTGTTTTTCTATCAATATCTTATATAAAGAAGATATTTATTTTCGACCAATGCACTTGTACTTAGTTGTATTGTTCAAGTATTCAATGTTTCAAACTTTTTCTGCTTCGTATGAGGATAGAAACGTATGCATAAATAATTATCCATGAAAATGAATTTTACTGGATAACGATATACATGTATCTACAAAGTCTTAAGTCTAGACTGCAATTCAGTTAAAAGTAATAGACACAAGAAAAGAAATAAAAATATTTTACATCAATTGTTAACAAATCAGTATACATACATCATATACGAAAACTGCTGGATGATGGCAATGAAACATAAGATTTCAATAAATGCATTTGAAAGATCATCGACAATCTTTATAAAATATTCTGTTGTAACGATGTACTAGCCCAATGTGTTCTTCCTGGTTAATGTCATTCACCTCAAGTGATAGAAAGGTTCTTATATAAAACGTAAGTCAATGGAAAAGTCGATGAAAATCAATGGTAATTAAAACATTATACGAAGATAAATGAACGTGATCATATAACCTGATTTTATGTGAAACTGAAATGACAGTAGGTTTTTATTATTTCCAGCAATAATTGGCAGAACATGAAACATTTATTTGTCATTTTCGTTCGGAAATTAATAAGACTTCAATTTACAAGTTTATGACCGAGATGAGCTATCATGGACTATTTATATTAAGTCGACAGAACAACAATCATTGCATGAATAAGTTCACGGCAATGAACTTTTTGAAAAAATCTTACATGTAATGCTGAACACATTTCTCAGATTATGTCATTAAAGACAACATGCTTTGAATACAAATTGCCAACAGTTAATATAATTGTGTAAAATATAAGTACAAATATCTACAAGGGAGAATTATGTTAATGGACAAGAGAAATGATACACGTTTTTATAGTCAAAGAAAAAAGCAGTACCCTGATGATAAACACATATTTGGTCATATGTCGGTCAATCTAACCCGCTTTTTCGGATAATTTACCAGTAATAATCCTTTTATGCAATTAACGCAATACTTAACTGACATGAATTCTAAATATATTCTGAAAGACGAATGATTATAAGGCACACTGTCCGAGGTCGAACCAGCAGGTCGTGGAATTACAACTAAGCGGACATGCAAACGGTTGTATGAAAAAAGTAGTTTTCATTCTTAAGTTATTATCTCATAGGGAAATTTTTTATGCTGTACACTTTCACGACTAAATTACTTTTCATGGTCAAGATATGATCCCACATGAAAAGAGCTAAATTCTATATGGATTCTATATGATTATTAAATAAATCATATGATTTACATTGCATCACAAATACTTGTTACACATATACTATTAACACACGCTTTGCAATTACATTGGTTTGTATGTTAGATCTCACTATTTATTACTTATTTGATCTTCAATATAATTATCATTACTCTTTGGCTGGTAACAATTATTTGTACCTGAAGATAGATGCAGAGTTTGCATTGAACCATATCTTTACTTTATTTCTAATAAGTTTTTACAAATTATATTAGTTTGTCAAAGTAAATATCTCCCAGTTTACATACATCACACTTGCAAATTAGTTATTATAGATAAAGATGTTATCTTACCGTTCTTTCCTGTTAAAGTGCTTCAGATGTCACTTATGGCTTCATTTAATAGCCAGTGTCGTGACTTGAATTATATGAAGTTCATAGAAATGTTAACAGTTTCGCAATCTTGCTGAGACATCAATGCTTCTAATGATAATCTATTTATGTTACTGACTTTTATAACTCAGATGTATCTTATGTCTTCATCTCCAACATATATTTGCTTTATAAATCGTCTTTGAAATGGTCTTGATTTCAACACTATACTTGTTCGGGTCCAACAAAACTGTTCGGCCATGTAACCTGGATGACTCCATAAACGCTTTTTTTAATTGTTTACTTTGATCAGAGTTTGCATATCACTCAGGTGCTTTTTGCCAACAATTAATGCATGATTGTTTTATTCTTGATAAATGAAAATATATATTATGATATTATATTAATTCATTTTATATTTCATTTATTCATTCATTAATTCATTTTTTCATTCATTCATCTATTCATTCATTATATCTTCATAACTGGAACCAAAGCATAGCATAAGATACATGACTAAAAGGCTCTCTTATCTTTGGTTCATTTCCTATGCACTAAAAAGACAAATATAAGCAGACATATATTAAAAGAGACACATTAAACACAGTTTCTGATAATAAATGTACCTTGCTATTAAAATAATAAAGAAATATAAACTTAATTGTCTAAAATCCTAGGATCGATTTCTTTTTTAAATTTATTACTAAGCGACTGCAAATGAACAAGATTCAGCGTGTTAAAACGTTTCTTAGAAGGAAATTATCAAGATTAATGAGAAATCAAATTATTTGATAAATGCAGACGTCTTGTACAGCAGAAGGCTATAATTTGTTCATCATCAACTAGGAAATGCTTTCCCTTAATTGAAATAATGACAAGGTTTTGAATTGAACTGAACTCAATTAGATTGTAATGAATTGAGAACCATGTTAAAAATAAAACAGTAATTGTAAATCTGTCATTGTTATTTTATTTCAATGCACAATTGAGCAAATGAGCAAATTTATTAAAACGACACATTTGTTTTGGTCGTAGACATTCAATTCTAACACTAACATCTTGTGAAATTCACTGATAAGCCATGAATGGTTTAGTATGATTAAAGTATAATTTTCATTAGACATTTTTATGAGAATGACTAACTGAACTCCGAGAATCTCATTGGATTTATCTAAACAAAATAAAACAAAAAACACACGCACACAAAAGAACAACAACAAAAAACAACAACAAAAAACAATAACAATTCTATTCGTGTCTATCTATTACTTAGATAAAATAATGTCAGTAATATTACCCAGAATACATTTATTTAGTAATTATCATTTTTGTTTAGTAAACAATAAAACATTAACAGTTACTTGTATTCGAAATTTCTGCTCTACATATACAAATCGTGCTTAATAACATATCTTAGAAATGATTATTTCTATGTCATGTCTGTCTGGATTTATCTCCAGTTTTAAATCTTGATATTACTGATTTGTTGCTTATATTATCTTCTATTTCTTACTTACATTTTCTTAATTGTCATTTCTACAAATACCATAATACTTAAAAAATGAGACTAAATCAGTCACCGTTTAATACTTAGCTTTGATTAAGTGAATCAAAATAAACGCAAATAGTTTTGTTATGCATACAATAGTTTTGTTATAACATTTTAATAATTGAATTCTTATTAAAATAATAACGTGGTTGTAACAATTACATTTGAAATTATAAAACAGAATATAGCAAAATAGAACATATTCAGGAAAATAATGACATTTTAAAGTGTTCGAAAGTCTTTGCATGTTTCCAAATGCGCAGTCTCTCTAGTACCAATCCTTTTCAATTTGTATTTATTTGTAAACAAATATAAATCAATTAAACTAATATCAGTTTGTCACGATATTTTGTCAAAAAATAAGAAGGAAAACTTGCGTTCTGTGCATATCATTACCTATTGAACGCAATTCTTTATGTCAAAATAATAGTTTGGGGATGACAAACTTCATAATTATACCCCTGCATCGACATAACCATGGTTCAATGCAATAAGTTTGTCTCAAAGTCAAACAAAACAAATATGGTCAGTATTTAGTGCAATACGTACTTTTGACAAAAATTATTGCGTTAACACGACCATGTAAAGATGAGAAAGAATAAAACAAGCAATTATCATAGTATTGCAAGCAATCCATAAGTCTCCTACCGGTTAGAACCCCATCAACATTCTGAAGGGCCATTGGCCATTTACTAATGTTTCAGTTTTTCTCTATTTTAAGTAAATTTGTTGGAAAAGTTCTTAAAAAGGGATCACAGGAAACAGTTTTTATGAACAGACAGACGGACTGAAAGACACTCTAAAGTTAATATTTGAAATATCCCTGTTACCAAAATATAACATTTTGCAAAGCAAAATTCTTAAAGAGGAGATAACTCTTGAATTAAAGATGCAATTTCATAAAACATTTCAGCTCTTTTTGACTTAATCACAAATATTGTTATATTTGCCATGTTCTAAGCCTATTTGTTGTCAAGGCAACCAATATTTCTTTCAAAATAGGAAGAAAAGATAAGACATGCATAATCTCCAGACTGCCATCTACCCATATTACAAGTTTCATAAAAATATTTCCAGCACTTTTTGAGTTATCACTGCATTCAGTTTACGTTTAAAATTTGCCATATTTTCAGTCTATGTGTTGCCATAGCAACCAGAATTTTCAACATAGGAAAAAAAGAAAACGACGCGCATAATCTCCAGACTGCCATCTTCCCATATTACAAGTTTCAAAAAAAATATTTCCAGTACTTTTTGCGTTATCACTGGATCCAGTTTATGTGTAAAATTTACCATATTTTCAGCCTATTTGTTGCCATAGCAACCAGAATTTTCAACAAAGGAAGAAAAGAAAAAGACGTGCATAATTTCCATACTGCCATCTCTCCATATTTCAGTTTCATAAAAATATTTTCAGTACTTTTCAAGTTATCGCGAGATCCAGTTTTGTGGACGGACGGACCAACATTTGGTGTTTGTGAGCTATTTATTTTATGAGCTATATTTATGTCCAAACATGCGGGCTTACGATAAGAGATCTAAAAATCAACAATTATGGGTAAAGATGAAGTCCAAACTTTAAGGGTTGAGGTGAAGTCCAAAGGGACTATCCGGCTGATGATGAAAAGGAAAATTTCTAATGACATAAAATCAGCCTCAATCTTCTAGAAAATATTGTGGCAACAGCACTACAATCATCGTGCTTGTGCTAATTACATTTCATGTCAAATGCTACCTATAAACCTGAAAATTTAATGAGCCAAACCACAAAATGAATTGTTCTATTTGTTTCTTAATAAACTTAACTTATCAAATCATTTGGTATGGTTTATATGTGGTTTGACCCCGTACTCAACACAATGTAGGCTATATAACAGCAGTCCCTGGGTGCCGTATCAAGTACTGTCCCTGGGTGCCGTATCAAGTACTGAATATATAACCCCACCTGTCACTGACAAATGACCTACATGAAACATTAGGTAGTTAATGTTGACAGTAGAGATCTCAAACCAATCCATGCGAGTAACATTTGAAGCATCAAGTGCTGCAGCTGGACCCCTTGATCAGGAGTAACACCAGTATTTCAACTACATGCATTTCTTTGAATGTGTCCAAACCCTAATTTGGATGTTCATAATGCATCAATTGTTAAAACAAACACAATTTTCTGTTAATCATAGCTTTATTTTTTAATACGTTAAGAGTTTCAACACACAATAGGTTTTAAGCTCATTAACATGTCCTGAACCAAACTTTAAACTCATAATATTCCTTTGCCTGAAACTCATAACACATGGACCACTAATGGCCTCACAACAGACACACAACTTATGGCTCCATAATACATAGACACTCAAAGCTCTCTATTCATGGACCTCAACAGAATACAAAGAGGATATTTTTGTTTTGCAAGATTGAAATATATTTCACCGAGTGGACACCAGATGCAATATTTTCACGAGTGGCGTAGCCACAAGTGAAAGTAGAAAAGCTGGTGTTCACGAATGAAAAATATTTCAACCTTATATATAAAACAAATAAATTTTGTTGATTTCATTCTTTTTAAGTGCATTCTCCTTTATGATGTCATCACATCCAAATGGTTCATCATCATTCTGTTAATTTTCTCCAATTTTGTTACATTTTACATGATGAATGATTACATGGACTTTCTTTTCCTAAAGAAGCAAAATTTACGTATGACGGCATTTAATTTTTCCTGTTATTCCATTTAGTTTTGATATTCTTTTCATCCGCATTCAGATATAGTCCGGCTACAGTGAAAATTAAATTTTATAAATTTCACTAGTGGTTTATTAGAATATTATCATCTGATATATTACAGTAAAACACAGAAAAGCATGAAATAAATTACATTATTATATGATCTAAATATAGCTGCAATTTCATTGGTCCAAGCAGTAGTCAACAGAACTTTTTATAAAATCATATTCACTGGGTGTAGTATCATATTTACTGGCTGAATTGGATTTTCCCAGTCTAAAAATAGATTGAGACTCATATTCAATGATCATACACCGTAAACTGTTAATTACGCGTGTTAATTAAAAGACAATTGTTGCTTTTTGCTCTTTAAGGCATATTTCTCGAATAAGATATCATTACTTAACTATTATACATAAAGGCAACACCGCAACGATAAGTATAAACTTGAATTATTTTTGTATGTGAAGCGTTGTGTAGTCGCTGCACGCCTAACACGTGCGTATTTTTCCCCGCACTTCAACAAGGAAAAATTTATACATGTATATCAGGTTGTACTTTTTGTGATTTTTTAATTCGTAGCCTATTCATGTAATAAAACAATTATTGACTAGCGAGCCATTGAATATGATGTGATATTCACTGGCAGAAAGTCATATTGACCTTGGCTATCGCCTCGGTCAATATGTCATATGCCGATGAGTACCACATCATATTCAATGGCTCACTAGTCAAAAATTGTATATCATACAACAGCTGAAAAGTCCATATTTGTATAACTAGAGCTAAAATGTGTATTTCCATGTGTTTGTCGTCAAAGTTCTTGCAAAGTTAAACACTAAAAAATATAGCCAGTAACTATCAGAAGTTATACAGACTAACCAAGCCCCTAAGTTAAATCACAAGTAAATACAGAACATAGCAACCAATATTTGACATAATATTATGCCAGACCTGTCAATGCTTGTCAAATCTTTTTATGTTTTTTTTTTTTTGCATTCTGTCGTCCAACACAGCCAAATTATGAAAACAGGAGCTATTAAAAGCTTAAAAGTCTTCATCATTTGCAAGGCTTGAAGAGTATAACAATAGGATCATTGCTATAGCGCTCACCTGTGCATAAGGCAGGAAAGGGTCAGTTCTTTAAACCCCTCTCTTAAATATGAAGAGGTATAGGGAAATAAAATGTCATGGACAAGTAGGTTGAAGTGACTGACATTTTAAAATCTGTTCTTTGGTTAAAAACTTGTTATTTAAAGAAATTCCTATTTAAATCAATGTAATCAAGTTATCCGAGGATGGACCCAATTTTAACCCAATGAACACGATCTATAAATAACTTTTGTTGAGAACCACTTGCCTATGCTAAATACACAATATCTAAGCTGATGCTATCACAATTTAAGAGATATCTAAGCTGATGCTATCACAATTTAAGAGATATCTAAGCTGATGCTATCACAATTTAAGAGGAGGATATTTTTAAAGTTTGTACTTTTAAAACCCTTTATATGCTGCTGTGCCCTACTTATGCAATGGACTGAAACAATTTATGTAAAAAGAGGACCACCCAGGGATCATTCCTGTGAAGTTTCATGAAAATCTGTCCAGTGGTAAAGAAGATGTTGTTTAAAGAAATTGTGAACGACGGACAAAGACCAATCAGAACAACTCACCCTGTGCTTAGCACGGGTGAGCTTTAAATTCACATTATAAGAAAATATAATTTTGTCTAAAGCAAGATTATCCAAGTAAAATATTTGTGAACTTGTAAGGATTTCTTACATTTGACCTCAGGTGATCTAGTTTGTAATTTCATTTGTAATTTCATTTTTTCATCAAATTGTTAATATCACCTAAACTCCTCTTTGGCCCATCTCCACTGGAACAACATTTTTCAATGGTCACAATTTACTTTTCATGCATCTTCATACCAAGACCAAATGCAATAATTTTTCTGAATCTAATATTCGTAATATTATACAACTGGTTCAAAAAAAATATAAGTCAATTGAAAAAACTGGCCTTACTGCCCTCAGGTTCAATGTCAATTATAAGTCCATTCAAACAATTGATGAATAAGGAAACAAAATGAAAACTATAACTTGCAAAGAAGAGTTTTAGATGGAATTCTTCAATTTTTTAACAATATTTTTTCATCCAATTGTTCATTTTCTTTTTTATCGTTTACCATCCCCGCTTATGTAGAGACCTTCCATTCATACGACTTGAGGCTATTGCTTTGTTACATTCCCCTTGAGATGGGCAAGATCGAGTGGTAGTTTTGTTGAAATATGCAGGAAAGTATTGTCTTAACTCATCTTCTTCATCTTTGGTCCATCTTCTCCTGGAACCTTAAAACACAAAAAAAAAACAAATAACATCAGACAAGATGGCTCGCAAAATACTCAAAAGGTGATCTTTTTTAAAACTCCCATGAGTTTTACTTTGACATAACAAACGAATACAGAAGCATGATACTCCAGCCACAAAGCTTGTAAAAAAAAGGAGCAAAGTGTGAACTTGACCTTAAACCAAGCAAAAATATCCCCACCAATAGTGGTCAATGATCCAATTAAAAAAGTTATTTGGGCAATTTTCTAAAATTCAAGAGCCATAATCAAGAAGTTCCTGGGGTTGATTTCTCTGGTTATTGTACTTGTTGAGATATTGTGCCCACAAATATTGTCACCAAGCTTGAAGATGAACCACTTAACAGTATGACTTTGAGAGCAAGTAAGGCTTATCTGGTGAATTTTCAAGAATCTTATTCACACTGGGACGATATCCCTGGTTATCAAACTTGACAGAGTTACAGAGCTGACATCACTTTTAACGGTCCACCCACTGTTTACATAACATGTCCTGTCTTTCCAAGGACATATGATAAAACAAAAGTAAAGAGCTATCACTTAATATAATTAATAGTCACGCAACACAGCTTTCACTATAACTCAAATTCAAAAGGATTTAACTTTACAATGACTAGGTTGATGGAGATTTTTTATTCCTACACATACAACATAAAGGTATTTAGTGCACAATTTTTTTTGTTTGGATTTTACACTCATTTTCAATAATTTTTCAGTTATATCAGGCGGACAGTTACCTAACCATCTTTCCTGGAAAAAAACCAGTATTAGACTCCCATCCCCACAAGTTACTGCCAACTTTTCCCACATAGAGAGACTTGGTCAAAACATGGTTTCGAACCCACGACCCTCTATCAGTGAGCAGTTTTGTGATAACAAGTCATTGGCTAACCACTAAACCACTGAGGCTGGTCTGCCAACAAGTTTATATGAGCTTTGGCCCGGTGGTTTCAGAGATGTCATTTAATTTAATTGTGGACGACAGAAAATCAACAGATCCTTAAAAGTTATCATGTCACTACGTTACAGGTGAGCTAATAAAAAAGAAATGATCCATGTTAAAGTTTGAGCATGGCAAAGGTAACAGGCGCGGGAACGATAACCTGACCATGGCAACAACTTAAAAAAAATATAAGGTAAGCTAAAAAGGACCTGAATTCCCCAAAAGTGTTCGAATAACAAAACACATTGACAATATGTGTCAGTGCATGTCAACAATATTGCATCATTTCTATACATACCATGGTCTCCTGGGACATGCATCTCGTGTTGCAACTGGTCACCAGCCACATTCTCTACATTTCCTTCTACCTTGTTAAGAACATCCTCTTCAGTATTGCATTGAGTATATCTATAGGAAAGATTTTGTTATGACATAAATTGTCACACAACTAGGTTTTCATTTTCCAGGACTTGCCTATGTGCATGTTTTTTTTCAAAAGGGTATATAATACAGGATTTTTTTCTCTTCAGAAATGTGATTTATAATTAATACGCAAAAGCACCACATGGAGAGCATGATGGTCCCGACAAGCTTTTCAGGGCCAATTTATCACATTTGACCAAACAAAATTATAAATGCCCAGATGCTCGCCGACATTTGTCAATCTAATAGCAAGTGCTAATAACAACACCAAATACACTTACAACAGCGTACTCAAAAGGCAAAAGGTAAAATGCATAATCATCATTCTTATGAAAAGACAAACACAGGTATAACTTAAAAGCATTTTTTTTAATTTTAAAGACTTGACCTAATTTTAGGACAGATGTGTTCGAAGATCTAAATTTTACTAAAGTTTTATCAAGACTGGACGACAACCAAGCTGCAGAATAAATGGCCAAAAATCAACAACAATAATCAAAAATTTAAACCAAGGTCATTGCAAAGTCATTTGTAATGAATGTGTGAATAGCCTTTGGTAATTTGTATACAAAGTTTCATAAGAATATATGTAACTCAATTAATTATGGCAGCCAAAAGAGTTATGGTATCACAAGTTACAGTTTTAGCTGACTGCTATTTCCAGCATCTTACAAATGACAACGGTCATTTATATACTACCAAAAGCTGTGAAAAAATTACCTTCAATGTTGATCTCCTTCAAGGCTTTCCCATGGAACTTGCCCTGCATATTGCCTTCCTGAAGTAACATCAGTTTTGCAATGTCCAGACGCTCTATTAAACCAGATGTTGCTCTGTAGTGCTGTTCATGTACCTTTCTGGTATGGCCAAGGTGATGGCATAGCCATTACATTTCATGGTCCTTTAAACCAATTACCTGTTATTGGCAAAATCATCCAGTATATTTTAGCTTTAAATATGGACCTTAGAAGGTACTTGCAAATATCTATTTTTAAAAGGTATCAGCCAAAAGGGCTCACTGTGCTTAAATTTCGCCCCATTTTAACATCAAAGCGTATTCAAATTTTCTTCCATTTTTGGAAAATCATTTACACATATTTTGACCCATATTTCTGACTTTTGTGACCTGTGACGTATGAGCCAGTCCTCAAAGCACAATAGCCCTATTTGGACCGGTTCACCCATTCAGTTTATTCACACTTTACCAGTCAGTCACTTCTCCATTTCACCAGTAAATTCTCCCTTATATGCTTGGAGAAAGGTCACTTAAATTTGGAACCTAGGCTGATCCCTGTGTTAACATCTAATATACATATAAATATTATTCTTGTCCTTAAAGTTTGCACAAATATGACTACTTTGAAGTGGTAGCTTTGTGTTTGGATTTTGTTGAAAATTAACCTGTGTAAACTGAAATTCGGTATCAGACAGAATTGCAAAGTCAATATAAAATACGGTTATATGATTGATCTTACTTGTGCTATTGTTGCGCAGTGTTTTCTCAGGTTTGTAGCATGAAATCTGTCAGGGAATTTCAAACCACACTCTCGCCTGGTTTCCTCAAGGCAGCTTGCTGCTCTCACAACATCCAAACCTGATATAATATTAACTTTTTTAAAGCAAACCACAACATACTGTGAAATCATTAATATTCATGGGGCACTTTTCATGGGTAGAGCAAACTGCAAATTTAATATCCACATGAAAGACATTATTAAAGAAAAAATTTGCTCAACTAAATTTAGTGGTCACGAAAATGTCCACCTTTGGAAAATCATGAAATTTTAGAGAAATGATTTCACAGTAATAAATTAAGTCAAATCATTTAGCAAAGAATCTTTCTTAACTAAGCCAAGAGAGATCTATCTGACTAAAGGACATTTGACGGCATGTGACAATATTGTGCTAAATGTGTATTATTAATGTTGTACCTGAGTTGGCAAACAGATATGGATTGTTTTCTCTGATCCCCGACTTCATTCTAATGACACGTTTGGCAAGATATTCCATGGCAGTTACAGCTTCCTGGGGGATGGTTACTGGTACCCTTGTTCCATTCTGACAAAAAAATCCGATAAAAATATGAGGTTTGAGAAAACAACCTCCTAAACTAAATCAAGTACACAGGTTATCTACCTTCAAGGTTGGACTTAAAAATATTAAAACATTTAGAAATACGAAATCAATTGCATAGTGCTTTTATTTGTGCCAGTGCTATAATATCATGCAAAATCTCATTCTCACCTTTCCTCTTATTACAAAAAGCTCTTGTGTATCCAGCATATGCTTTTCACGGTCTGTTAGCTAATGTCGCAGGGACATGTCGGACTCTGATACACTTTTCGACCTTTTTCTGTAGGACTCCAAGCTGAAGTGGCAAGTTAAAATAATATTTTTAGCAACAATCGAATCTTTCTATATGGTTCATAAGTAAACAATTTTCTTTGAAAAGCCTTAAAGGAGCTAAAGCTATCACTACTGGGGTGATTGATACCCAAAAGCACCACTTTCAGATGCATAACCTTGTCAGTGATGGGTAAGCCATTTTTTACATAGCGGAGTATGACACAACATGACGGAAGAAGGGCACAATTCCAATAAGTCCCTTTTGGGGTTATATTAATGTATAAATTATAGCCTCCTTTAGAGGTATAATGATTGATAAATTAATATTCAAGGAAGCTAAACAGAGAGAAAGAAAAATTATTCTTACCTTAAAGCCTCCAGCTCTCCTGGTCGTCTTCTGTTGTATAGTAATAATCGTGACTGAACAAGAGTTGCCACTTTCCGAAATGTCATGATGTTTGCTGAGGCTGGATCCAGTTCCAAGTTTTGAAGTTTATTGACAAGATATGTTGCCAGTTTCACAAAGTCTTCAGGGTCTGGCAGGGGATTCCTCCTGTTGAAACTCCTTTTTGCCAATTTTGCTCGTGAAAACCTATTGACTCTTGTGTTCCATTCCATTTTGAGTAGTTGAATGAAATCACTTGCCTCCTTCTGGCCAACCTAACTGATTTCTTTATGCTTTGTGCAAGCTTCAAGCCTGCCAAGCGCGAGATGTCAAACCCTAGCTTCAAAGGCACACTTGGGTGACACATGTCATCATTTCCCTGTTTAGAGGGGTCAGCATATCCACAAGTCAAGGAACTTTCTACAAACATATCAAACTCTGAATGTTTTATAGCCTCTGTGAAGCTCAACTAAGCCTGGTTTTTCCTCTTGCGCAGTTCCTTTAGCAACCTTGCCGCAAGCCTCATATGGAAGCTGCTGTAATTCCTACGTTTCCTTTTGTTGTCCACATTCTTCATAACCCAGATGTCACCTAGTCCAACAATGAGATCATCTTGTACGGCGAATTTCCCAACATCGTCCCTTTTCATGCATGGCATAACCTCCTTCTGCAGAATTTTAGATCCTTTCACGTTTATCTTGCCAGCTAAAATAGACACTGTTAAAATTGTGGTTCCTTTATGGAAAACTTCATTAAAACTCTGAGAAGCAGGGCAAGATTGTTGGTGGTAGGTAATATATTTTTCAAGGATTATCCATTCTTCACATTTTGGGCATGGTGCATAGTCTGTTACCTTAAAATGTGTATTCGAACTTCTTCTGGCCAATTGGAATTCACCTTTTCTGCACTTGAGTACTTTTTTGGTTATGAAATATGATAAACAAGATCAACAAGGAAAGGCGGCGTTTAATGAACGCAACCCCCACATGACCCAGCAACAAGAACCAATGGCAAGGAGCCCAGGGGGACCCCAAACAAAAACAGGACAGGGCAAAGACAGAGCACGGACAGGTTAATCATTAAATGATAATTAATTTGTAACTGATTAGGAATTCAAAGAAAATAAAAATAGGCCCACAAAGGGGAAGGGGACAGGAGACCGGGGGGGGGGGGGAGGGGAGTAATCAAAGAAATAAAAACTAGAGGCAATGGGGAAGATACTTACCGTAGACGAGAAAACAACAAGGGACACAAGCAAAAGTGTCACCAAAACAGTATGAAACAACATAAGACATACATCTGAGGAACACAGTGGGGCGCCGCCTTGGAACGGTCAGCAGCATAATAATGACTGCTGGGGTGTTTTAAACGGTTAATGGTGCACCAAACCTCGCTCTTAGCCCCACCATGTTCCTATAAACGAGACAGTGTAAATAAAATGAATCCCCGCCAAGTGAAATTCTAACAGTTGTCATGGTTACAAAAGGTTAAATAAGTAAAACACTAAAATGATCATGTAGAAACATATAAAAGTAAACCCAATGACCATAACAAAAGTACTCAATGTCCTAGAGGAAGACAGAGCAACAAGAAAATCACCTACAAGGGCCCGACGAAGCAAGGCAGAAGACGAACATTAAGACAATTCAGTCCCAAAGGGCTTTACGAACTATCCATCATAGAGTCTCCCACTTGGTCCGTATGAAGATTGTTTCCACGATTTGGCAACAAGGCCTGCTTAGCAGTGATTACCTTCTCTAATTCTCTCCGAGCATTTATTTCTGGTGTTGACTTTTTCTTTTCTTTGAGAGTCATTATTTCTTTAACCTCAGGTTTGTGAGCATGCCGACTAGACAGGTGTGTTTGAATATTTGTCTTTAGTTTGTGACAATAAATACATGCAAAAACTCTGTCATAGTTTCTACCATGTTTTGATTTCTGGTTACTAGTTTTCAACTTCTTTACATATACATTGATAAGCTCTTCATCATATTCACGATCTTCTTCATCAACTGTCCTTTCATCTGGAAGCTCATCATCTTAATCATTTTCAAGACTGTCGTCAGCCTGTTCTTTCAATTGACCTTTAGACAGCTCTTCTTGCTCATCTTCAGCAAGTTCTGGCATGTATTTAGACTGTTCTAGCTTGTCTTCAGCATATGTATTGTTAACTTTAGTTGCAACATCTGATTCTAGTTCTTTGACTTTTAGGCTGACTGTTTCATTAAGCAATTTATCAACTGCTTTGGACCAATCTCCAAATTCATTTTCAATTACAACAGACATGTATGAATCATCATCATCAGACCCACTTGTAGGTACATAATCTACATCATTATCATCATCCTCATCACGAGTGTCATCTTCATCGTAGATATCATCTTCATCTTCATTGGTGATGCCTCTAGCAGTATGGGTGTCTACTTCATTGATAATGATGTTTCCGTCAGCATGGGTGTCACTTTCATTATCATAGATGATGTCACTGTCAGTATTGGTGTCACCTTCATCTTCAATGATGTCTCTATCAGCATGGGTGTCACCTTCATCTTCAATGATGTCTCTATCAGCATGGGTGTCACCTTCATCTCAATGATGTCTCTATCAGCATGGGTGTCAACTTCATTATCATAGAATGATGATGTCACTGTCAGCATGGGTGTCACCTTCATTGTCATAGATGATGTCACTGTCAGCATTTGTGTCACCCTCATCTTCAATGATGTCTCTATCAGCATGGGTGTCACCTTCATTATCATAGATGATGTCACTGTCAGCATGGATGTCACCTTCCTCTTCAATGATGTCTCTTTCAGCATGGGTGTCTTCTTCATCTTCAATGTCTCTATCAGCATGGGATTCACCTTCATTATCATAGATGATGTCACTGTCAGCATGGGTGTCACCTTCATCTTCAATGATGTCTCTATCAGCATGGGTGTCACCTTCATCTTCAATGATGTCTCTATCAGCATGGGTGTCACCTTCATTATCATAGATGATGTCACTGTCAGCATGGATGTCACCTTCATCTTCAATGATGTCTCTTTCAGCATGGGTGTCTTCTTCATCTTCAATGATGTCTCTATCAGCATGGGATTCACCTTCATTATCATAGATGATGTCACTGTCAGCATGGGTGTCACCTTCATCTTCAGTGATGTCTCTATCAGCATGGGTGTCACCTCCATTATCATAGATGATGTCTCTGTCAGTACAGCACCCACACCTTTCTTTTGTCCCTTCTTTCTTTTGCCCACAAGTAATGTCCTAAAACATATATCTTTAATGTAACTAGAAGTATGTTTTTTGGTAGAAAAACATGTTTCTTCAAATATGAGCAGTCTGTATTTACCAAATGTAAACATTTTTTTTAGATTTTTAGTAATGGTGACCTTTGCCCTTGACCCTCAGTGATCAAATATAAACTAATTGGTTGATAAATAAAGCCTGTATGAGCAAAAGATTGGGTTGATGGCCTGCAGAGTTTACCTATGATTTGACCCATCAACCTAGTTAATATTCCTAGACCCAAATTCAAACTTGACCTAGATTTGGTACAGACGAATCTCTATAGTGTTCACAAGGTCAAGTTGATGAAAGATGGTGATAGACACTGAAGGATCACAATAGATCACACTGAGCCCTTTTGGGCAAATGAGCTAAAAACTCAACCAGTATACCTAATGGCTACGACAGGATTGTAAGGAAAGACAAATGCTAGGAGAATGTACAATAGCTTTACCTTTACTATAATATTTTTAATTTACTGCAATTTGATCTTAGAATAATCTCTTTCTTGTTTCGGCTCCTTTTTTCCTTCTTCTTTCGCAACAAATTATCTGTAAACCAAACAGTTGTTTTATTCTTCAAGAGCTGATCAGAGCTTTTTTAAGTGGTGGTCAAAGGGGTCACCAGATTTTCAAACCTGGTGACCCTTCAGCCATTCTGGGGACCCAACCAAAAGTTTTTATTGTAAAACCCAAAATATTTGTTTCAAATTTATTCTGTACATAACAAAATGTTAGTTGTCATTATCAGCCGACATTTATCTCAATAAAATAATAGCTTATAGTTTCTTTGCAACAGAGCAATCAATTCTTTACAAAACATAGCATTTTTTTCAAATTTAAGCCATTGATATATTTTGCTACATTCTGTATTCTATTTTAATCTTCTTGTTTATTGCCCAAGCTTGGATCCATTAAGCAAATCACACCCTGGGCGATTGTTTTGCACTTGGTAATCAATAATAAGACTATCTTTCTAAATGCAAGGCTGTAAATAATTATTTGACCTGTCTTTTTGTACAGTGTATATATATATTAATTTAGATCTATTGGACCAATATTTTCATTTTTCATGAATTCTAAAATATCAATTGGTCAGACAAAGATGAATTTGGTCCGAAAACCAACAAATTGTCATTTAGATCGATGGTGGTCAACCGGCTTCTGACATATGGTGGTCAGACGGGAAAATTGGTGACAAAGAGTCAAGGACCACCATTAGCGTCGAACCCTGCTGATAAAAAATTAGATAAAAGTTCTATGCACAAACAATGCAAGATATAGAGGGTTGATGTTTAACTGGTGTACAATAATACATAACAAGAAATGATATATATTTACCAGAGGCCAACTGTAAATCTGTAAGGAAACACTGTAATAATGCTTTCTTTTTTGCCAAGGATTCTGAAAAATATTATTTCAGTATTAATCATCATTATCAAAAAAATTATAAATATAGATGTGCAGCTTGCAAATACAGCATTTTTTCCCTCATATAACTGATACCGAAAAACGACACTATTGCCAATAGCAAAAAGACAGCAAATTTCCCAATCCATGACTGATGAATTCCAAAAATAATCCTAAAATTTTCCTCAAAACTAGGCAAATTTAAAGGTAAACCAGGCCTTTTCCCCCTATCCCACGGGTCCAAATATGGGCCTCAATTCCCATCCAAATTATTTTTTTTTCCAATCCAAAAAAAATATTTCAAATCAAAAAGTCAACAATTTGAAAGAAAAAGTACCGCATTTTAAATTTTGGTATCGCGAAAAAGCTTTAAGAAAGTTCCGGAAGTAATGAATAGTGATAGACTGTTTAACATGCTTAGTTAAAGTTGTATCCTCAAATTTACTAAATATATTCATGTTTTGTGAATAAAAACAGAATTTTGAATTGATATCAGTTTTACAGTTGTACACATTTTAGGCTGTCCTAGTATTTTTGATATGACAGAAAAAGCTGAACAGTTTATTATAAAGTAAGATTTATTTGGATTTATTTAAATTACACAACTGTAACACCTTGAATGCTAACATATTTTCCCAACTTGGAAAATTTCATGTAAACTTTTTTTCCCCAAATTGGAAAATTTATTGATTCAGTGAAAAGCATATTGATGATACATCGATATCAGCTGACAAATATTGGCAATACACCGATATATTGATAATTTCTCTTATTTTCTTATATATATAATACTTTTTCATACCTGTTTAAATGATTTTAGTAACATAAATATGTTGTGTACCTTTGCATGTTTGTTTTCCTTATTATATTTTGTCATAACTGCTATGAAATATGTCCATTGTGTAACAACAGCTTATTATTAGACGTGGTCATCTGCCTTTGTGTATGTTTTTAGTAAAATTGCATTATTTATAGACATTTAACCAATCAAAATAATCGATTTTTTTCAAACTGTGTATCGATTATTGATTGACAAAAAATATCAACGATACATCCATATTGTCTCTATCGATCATGACAGCTCTAATTTTATGACACAAATTTGCCATGTGGTGTTTTCCAAAAATAGAGGGAAAAGGGCCTGTAAACAAAAACTGTAATGAATGCTTCCATATTGACAGGTGATATACATAAAAACCAAGTATACTCATATGAGAGATATTCGTCCAGTGTTCATTTCCTACTTTTGCTGTTTTACACCTAAACATTATTTATGTACAATTGTTATCAATTTTTTTCAACCTCAAGTAGCAAATGAAAATCATTAAAGTTAATAATACATGGTGCGTATATCATGCATAATTTTCATTTCTCCCTGGATAAAAGAAATTCCCAATGAATATTTTGCAGCTTATGTAAAATTCCCAATTTGAGTCAAACCAATGCATTTTTTCCCAATATGTCCAGTACCGGCACTATTCCCAAAGCAGGGGAAAAAACCACTGAAATACCAAATTTCCATAGGAAGGGTGATAATTCTTAATAAGATTATGTCAAGCTCAATACTTATCACTAAAATATGAAATGACCAGGTGACGGAGGGTTTTCACTAAGTCGTCCTAGCTAGCCCAGTCATGGCGAATGTTTCAGACAATTCACAGGACGGTCACGTTTTCTCTGGTGGCAGAAAAAAAAATTTCAACTTAGTAAACTGAATTAAAGTCATGTTTTGGTTTAACAGGACAAAATACTCATAATTTTATTACATTATACAATATATGAAATATATTTTACAAAGGCAATTTCTTGCTAGACGAAATGTCTGACCAGGAGAAATTTTTTTACCAGACAGCAATTTTTATCAAAAAATATCTTGGTCCAGCGAGGTTTCCACATGACTTAAGTCCCCAATTCACAAAGTGAAAAGTGATGGGTCATATAAGTAACTGTTTATCAACTCAATCTGACTAAAGTATAGATCTAAGATAATGTTAGATCTGTAAATCATCCATCTGCAAGTTATTTCGACATAGTGTTATTTTCAATATTCTATAAAAAGACACAATCCTCATTTATTAGCAATCAAGCAATTAAATGGCCAGTCTCATAAAGCTGTTAGCCTAGATTTTCAATTTTAAACCTTTCTTTAATTCATTATTAAAAAAGGTGAAAATTAACAAGTTAAAACTAAAATAGATAAATCACTAACTGAATCAAGTTATCCCCAAACTCAACTTTCCCTTTCACAGGAATGAAGGCATGATCTGATTGTTAATTGAAAGGTCACAAGAAGGTGACCTCCTACTGGGGATCCACACATCATGATGTTTCTCATTGTTTTTTACCTCCGCTGCTGAAGAATATAGATTTGTTAAACGCGATGTCATTGGTAGATATTTTACGCACCTGTTGCTGTATATCGACGCAAATCGATTCATTTTACCCACGGTTGATTGCATGTTATGTGACATGTTTATCAATCGTGGGTATCCGACGATGACTGAAAACATGAACTTCAAGGTTATTTGATTGCTTTAATTTCAGCAATTTTGACAAATTTCAGTCATATTACCATTTGTTATTCATGTGCTATTCTACGAATTACCTAAGTAGAATGAGTAATTATCAAGAATGGTGACCAAAGAGGGAGCCAAACCCAGGTCTCGATCTAAAGCTATATGATCTACACAATTCTGGAAACAAAGTGATCCATGGCACCTGATCACACAAGTTGGTGTAGACATTCAAGACAGCAATCAAAACACATTTTGGCTGAATAAAAAGAGCGGTCACAGGACTGCAAACTCTATTGGAAAAGCTCTCCTTATTGTCCAATTAAGTCTAGCTAAAAATAACCCTCTCGTTATGTATGTATGTATGTATATATATGTATGTATGTTTGTGTATAATTATATATGTATATACATACCATACTTGTACCATAATGTCAAATAATACTTACACAGCATAATCTGACTTGCAGAAAACATCTATATTACCATCTGAACTGGTTTTTAGCACCTGAACAGGCCATCGCATAGTTGAAGGAATTCCCTTCAATTTGGCAAACACCCATTCATCGAGAATACTGAAAATATGCATGTACATGTAGTTTCAACACTAAGCTAGAGCTGCAACGACTACATTGGGTAGCGAATATGAATATGTATCACGATACAGGGTCACGAATACAAATATATTTCGTTTTTGACCCCAGAAGACCCATATACAATCCCAACTTAGATTTCGCACAGGCTGTCCTAGATTTCATCAAGACAAACATTCTGATCAAGTTTCATTAAGGTCCAAAAAAAATTATTTTGGAACTTTTTTCAATAAATTATGAGTTTAAACTCATAATATTTTTTAACTCATAAATATGTCCTGGACCAATGTTTTAACTCATAATAGTCATTTACAGGTGCGGACTGACAGACAGACGGACGGAGGAAAAACCTAAAGTCCCCTCCGGTAAACCGGTAGGGGACTAAAAGGCAAGGAAACAATAATTGTACCATAAAAAGTGCACCAGAACTTTGTAAGGACATATAATTTTGTTTGTTTGTTTGTTTCATTTTACGCCTTTTCCCAACAGTATTTTGGTCATATAGGCGGGTAGTTTCCTAACCATCATTCCTGGAGAGTTTCACCAGTACTAGACTACCTTCTTATGTGCTAGAAAGGACAAATAAGCAACGAATCAGGTTTACAGGTATGTATCGCTACATTACCCTGCTATTGAGAATGCCGTCTGAAAATGTTATTCAAGTTGAATTAAAAACCTTTTCCAAGTACCAGAGAGTTACAATATAATTAATTTGTTGATTTGAATTACCATGAAACAAATGATAGTAAGATATCGCGTGTTCAAGGATTTTTTTAAGCCCAACTTTTAGTAAATTGAGATTTATGTACGACTGTGTATCGTTGTGAAATGTTGTGTATGTATACAATCAAATATACAATGAATTTAAATATAATTAAGCATAAGACAGCATTTATTTTTGCATCGTGTACTAACGTTTTAGTTTGTTTTTACCTTATGCAGTATTTTATTAAGGGACCATAAACCGCTTATGGAATGGCACGGACGTGTCACATTAAAGATTCCAAGATGACCGCCGTTTGAACATTTCTGCGGATATGTGTTCATACAGCTGTTTTCATGGAACCTTCAATGTGAAACGTTAATTCCATTTTGTGAAAAGCAGCGAATGGTACCCAAATAAAATTGTGAGTATGCCCTAAGGCAAAACCAAATAAACGGAATTTTGAAGAAGAAAAACAAAGAAAAAAACACGTTGTTTTATCTTTAGATTTTTTTAGTTTGCCGTTTAAAAGACAAGAATAAAGATCAACAAGGCAAAGGCAACGTTCACAGGACGCAGCCTCCGACACACCCAAGTAGGGCACCCAGATAGCACCAAACCAAAAGCTGGAGTGAACATACGGGCGGTGAAAGTTGAGGGACATGTAATGTGTGAAATAATATAAATTAAAACGGGCCCATATGGGAATTAAAGGAATAAGGGCTGTACGGGTGGAAATTGGAGGGGATTAAAGAATGGGATGGGTGTGAGAAAATACCTACCGTAAACGACATTCCAACAAAAGGCAGATATCACGAAACATGTAAACATTCAAAAGCAAGTAACAACACAGACACGAAAAACACGTGAAGGAACACAGAGGGGTACAGCCTTGAAACGGTCAGTGGTAGTTAAACCACTGGGGAGTTTAGACCGGTTTTAGGCGCGTCAAACCTCACTCTTAGCCACAATATGTTCCTGAATGACATGAAAGTGTAAATAAAATAAATCCCCGCCAAGTGAAATTCTAACAATGGTCAAACCTTATAATGTTTGAAAATTTGCGTTGACAATGACATATATTGAATGAATGCGAGTATCATAACAATGCTTTAAAATGTTTTCTTGTACATGTATGTAGTTTTAATAATATAATGCATTCTAAGGAAGTTATTTTGGAATCTAAGAACTTGTGTAAATGTTTCTGATTGAAACAAATTGCTAGAGGTTATCTGGACAAACAGCCAGACAACGTTGCTGGAGAAGGTCATTCATATGTCTCAGCCTGTCCAAATGAAGGCAATCAATTATAGTTAACCAATACCGTTAGAGCTAATGATGTCCGTACAATAGTGTTTCAAGTGAAAATTGACGTTGCCTTATCTGCAAATACAGTCTATATAAGGGATCTCACACCGGTTGCCGGTACAAACCGAAATATCTAGCTCGAGGGTAACTGCTAACGGCGTAAACGAGGCTCTGCCGAGTTTCCGCTTAACACTTCTCCGACAGCTAGATATTCGTGTCTGTGACGACAGCCGATGTTTGATTCATTTTCTTGCATATTACAAATAAATGATATTTCGAAAGGAAAGGAAATTACGAAAACTTATATTTTATCTAGCAACTTAATTTTTTAATAGTAGCCTGTAAATTAACAACTTCATTCAAAACAACAGAATGACGTCAAGAACGCAATTCATTCATAAAAGGCGTGTGGGAATGACGTCATTTAACACACGCGACTTGGCTTACATGTGGGGTGTTAGACAGAGTTTTCTTGCACCAGCTTAAATAGTAGATAATCCTGTCTAATATGCAAGAAATAATTATAACGTAAGAACTTTTTGGGTGAATATTGAATGATTTAATCAAGAAAATAAACGCTTACTATTGTTAAACCTTATATAAGATACGTGGTTATATGTTCCTTTTTGTTTTAGTTAAAGTTTTACATGGAAAATATTTTCTTTATTAGACATTCTTATATTGTGAATATTACAGGATGCAAAGATTCAACGCTGACTTAAATTATTTTCAAATATTATCTTCGTTGTAGTTTGAAGTTGTTAACTTCCAAATCAATAGTAAAAGTCAAATTGAACAATTTTTGTTTTTATAATAGAGGTAAAATGACTGAATAATTTACAGAATAATAAACATAATAAGAGTTAAGAAAGATAAATATCTCCTTCTAGATAAATAATGTTATGCTTTACCATTTAAGTGATAGGTCTTAAAAAGGAAAGAAAATGAAATAGTCTGTTCAGTGACAAGTTACATGCTATGACAGACTAATATAGTAAATGAAAAGCAAAATTAATATCTAGAGAAAAACATGCTGCCGTTGCCGCTAATTAAAATATGCTCCTCGAATAAATCAACCATTTTTGAAGCAACGGTCACCATATTTTGCCATGTACTTGTCTTGCTTATTGATTTCATTTAGAATATTGAGGTCTTTGAGCTACTTCTTTTGCAAATACATTTAGCTCTATACATTTCCGTAACATGACACTATTGTCAAGAACCAACCATTGCATAACAATAGAATAATTTCAATAATTTACCTGTGCTTTTCAACGGATCTACCATTTATGGAAATTAAAAGCACTTAGTACTGGCGCATAAAATAAGGTCTCAAAATGACAGTTTGTTCTGTATAGATCAAATGATATCATTAAATGAGTCTGATTAATAAGAAATATTGCTTTGCTATAAAAACATTCATTTGAGTAATGCGCAAAGTTTCTGTCAAAATTTTTACCGGGATAATATCCTTTTTTGGCAGTGATGTCTAAACTAATGCTTTGTCACGATTGCCTCGAACACAATCCAGTGAAATGGGAAGTACTGCCACTAAATCTGTCGGGCAAAATAATATGATTTGTTCCTTGAATAAATTGAATTTGGATTTAAAAGTATTTATCTGCATCAATTGAAAAATTTAAAAGAACTATATCTTGAGGCCACAAGATAATAAAATAATGTAAATGTCACATCTGTACCACCGTAAAATGCGGCAATATTCAACAAGCACTCCTCAAATATATTTGCTATTTTGTTTTTCAATTTTCTATAGCAACAAGGACGAACATTGAGTGTGATTTTCCAAAGACAAAAAAGTACACTAATGTAAACGATGAACTTATCTCATTGATAATTATTATTAAGTATTTGCTTACATTTATGTCCCAACTTATCTGATAATTTAAATTTGTGGCAATTGACCTCGCATTGACGACAAAAGTGTTACATAGTTCTTATGTTTAATTATAATTAATCTGCCAATACATCTTTATAAGCACTTTGACATTAATTCTCTCTGAGAAATCAGCTGATAGGGAAAATTATCTGTTTAAGCTGTCAACAAAATGCAATGCAGTTGCGGCCTTTAAATGAGATAAACATTATGCATGATTTGTCTGTAGAAACACATGTGCAAAGTGATATAAGCAACTTTTTTCTTACGTATCAACAAAGTGACGACTAGCGTTCTTTATCTCTAATGTATGTTTGTTTTATTGTTTTTCTTTAAAAATGAATTTTGACTTTTTCTTTGTATTTTTTGCTATTTAATGCACCTTATTCTTAAGTGTACTTTCAAGTTCATAACATCTGATCCCTTTTAAAAAATTCCATTCTATTTACGAGTATAAAACATCTGTAGAATTAATTATTAATAAATGATGTCAGTCATACATGTAATACGTGGGTAGGGATGTCTTGAGCATTAAAGAAGCTATGAAAATCTCATATATAATTATAAAATACGGTATTGTACGTATAATATGCAAAAGCTTCCTTCCGTAAGAAAGTTTGAGTTGATTGACCTAGCATTATCAAAAAAATAACCCAAATCTCATTTAGTGCTTGATAGGTTTGTGACAGGTAAATGGTAAATATATTGCAACATGAACTGGGACATCCACTTAATCTGTTGTCGTCTGGAAAGATAAGCTATTTAAACTGTCGTATTACATAAACACGGTTTCGAATTTCGGTTTCGAATTTCGGAAAAGTATAAAGAGATTATTGCTTTACAGACTTTTTTTAAAATTTGAATACAAATAATGCTGTTTACATACCCTTCACCTTGCTTGCCATACTGATTATTGTTCAATTATTTCACTAATTATTTTCATTATTATTAGTATAAAATTTATTTATTTATTTATCTATTTATTACTAGTATAAGTTTGTTATTATTTAATATTTATTATTATTATTATTATTATTATTATTATTCTTATTATTATTATTATTATTATTTTTATTATTATTATTATTATCATCATCATCATCATCATCATTATTATTATTATTATTATTATTATTATTATAATCATCATCATCATCATTATTGTATCGCTCCTGTCTAAGAATAAGTCTAAGAAATGACAAAGAATCAGCTGCACTAGCGTCGGAATATAATATCTATTTTAGATAATCATGCTCATCTAATCAGTGAAATGTATCAGTCTTAAAACACCAAACATCCCCTAAGTAAATGTTACTTACGTAACATTGCATTACTTTCAACTTTTTCGTTTAAACATATCTTTAAGGTTTCTAAATTTTACAAATTATTATTTATTATAACTATCTGAAATACAGTTTTAAAATATAATATATACTATATCTTTAAACTGTATTTCAGAAAAAAATATTTCATTTGCAATAACATTTGCATGTTGAATAAATATAATGAAATTATGGCAAAAAGTACATTTTGAATATATTTGGTAAGAATTAAATAACATGAAATACTGTTTACAAAACAGATATCAATTTTGAGTGAATTGTTATCATTCAAATGCTTAAATATAATCACGAAGGCCGGTACGCCTGTGTGATTTAAAACATAGCATTTAAACGATAAACCATTAAATGTCATACTATAATGCAAGAAGATTTAACATATATTTCCATTCTTATATGCCAATCAAAAAGAACATTTATAAAAATATGTTGAACTATATTTAGCTTAGAAGTAAGTTTCCTGACGTCATTTCATTCATTGACGTCATATCTACTATTTTTAACAATGATGCCTTTTTCTGTTTAAAATTAAATACTTCTGAAACAGCCTATGTTTTTTGTTGTTGTTGCTGTTGTTGTTCTTAGATAGATGATAGATAGATAGATAGATAGATAGATAGATAGATAGATAGATAGATAGATAGATAGATAGATAGATAGATAGATAGATAGATAGATAGATAGATAGATAGATAGATAGATAGATAGATAGATAGATAGATAGATAGATAGATAGATAGATAGATAGATAGATAGATAGATAGATAGATAGATAGATAGATAGATAGATAGATAGATAGATAGATAGATAGATAGATAGATAGATAGATAGATAGATAGATAGATAGATAGATAGATAGATAGATAGATAGATAGATAGATAGATAGATAGATAGATAGATAGATAGATAGATAGATAGATAGATAGATAGATAGATAGATAGATAGATAGATAGATAGATAGATAGATAGATAGATAGATAGATAGATAGATAGATAGATAGATAGATAGATAGATAGATAGATAGATAGATAGATAGATAGATAGATAGATAGATAGATAGATAGATAGATAGATAGATAGATAGATAGATAGATAGATAGATAGATAGATAGATAGATAGATAGATAGATAGATAGATAGATAGATAGATAGATAGATAGATAGATAGATAGATAGATAGATAGATAGATAGATAGATAGATAGATAGATAGATAGATAGATAGATAGATAGATAGATAGATAGATAGATAGATAGATAGATAGATAGATAGATAGATAGATAGATAGATAGATAGATAGATAGATAGATAGATAGATAGATAGATAGATAGATAGATAGATAGATAGATAGATAGATAGATAGATAGATAGATAGATAGATAGATAGATAGATAGATAGATAGATAGATAGATAGATAGATAGATAGATAGATAGATAGATAGATAGATAGATAGATAGATAGATAGATAGATAGATAGATAGATAGATAGATAGATAGATAGATAGATAGATAGATAGATAGATAGATACATAGATACATAGATACATAGATACATAGATAGATAGATAGATAGATAGATAGATAGATAGATAGATAGATAGATAGATAGATAGATAGATAGATTTATTTCGGCATAAAGGTAAACATGTTACATGATAAACAAACACAATATAGATTAAAACAATTACAAATAAATAAATAAATAAATGAATAAATACTATATGATGTAAACCATGACATGTTCCCAAAACCAAGGATAACACAAAAAAGAGCAAGCTCTTATTTCCATTGTGGTCCTTAGCATTTGGTGGCATGACATAGAGAGGTATTTCATAAAAAATAAAAAATATCACAAGTTATAAGATAAATCACATTAATGAAGGATATCATTTAAAATCATCACAATTTAAGATGTGTAAGGTATTGTAAATAAAAAAGTCATAATGACATTAAGAATAAGTATGTGCATAGTAAGAAAGGATTAAATTTAAAAAAAAATATCACAGTTGTTATGAGTATGTAAGGAAAGAACATGCCATAGATTACACTATTCAAAAAAAGATAAAGTTTTTAAAGTCTTAATAAAAAATTTAAAACAAATATCAAAAAATAAAACAGTAAACCTGAGCCGAAAAATAATTCAATAAAAAAAATGAAAACATAAAATTTTCTTGCAAGAAATTTTAAGAAATACACTTAAATGCTACTTAAAAAGTGACTTTTGATGGCTACCTTAAAACGATGAAATTTGTTAATTTCAGTTATGCAAGTTGGAAGACTGTTCCATAGTTTAGCACCAATAAAACTGAAAGACTTTGACCCGGAACCTTTAACCTTAGGAAGACAATACCCTCCTTTTTTGCTCAGTCTGGTGCAATAAGAATGCATAGATTCCTGAGAAACAAAATAATCACTTAAGTACTCTGGGGCCATTTGGTTTTTAACCTTAAAAACGTGACATAACATGATTTGTTCAACTCTTTTACAAACTGGTAACCAATTAAGGGATTTAAAATGGGAAGGGCCAATATGAACTCTGGAATCAAGGTTTAGAACAAATCTCATCATTTTATTTTGTGTTGTCTGTAATTTATTTTTCAAGACCTGAGTTAAACCATTATACCAGACACAGCAGGCATAGTCAAAGTGGCACTGAATTAATGAATTGACAAGCAGTTTTTTTGTATGCTGTGTAAGGAAATCTTTCTTACGGTAAAGGAACTTTAACCTGGCGTTAGCCTTCTGAATTACTGAGTCTGCCATGTAACCAAAGGACAGGTACTGATCAATAGTTACCCCAAGATATGTGATGGATGCGGATGCTTCTATTGCAGTGCCATTACAATTTATGTTTAATTTGGAATGTGACCTGAGTTTCTGTTTAGACCCAAACACAATGGACTCAGTTTTACCTAAGTGCAGCGATAACTTATTATCAATTAACCATTGACTTACTGAGGACAAATCTTCAGATACAGAAATTTCCACCTCAGATAATTTTTTTCCAGAAACAAGTATTCCAGAGTCATCAGCATATAGCAATAGTCTATTTTTCACTACTGCTGACATGTCATTGACGTAAATTAAAAAGAGGAGGGGCCCAAGGATTGAACCCTGGGGAACACCACATGTTATACAAGAAGTAGAAGAAAAACTACCTGACACATCAACAAGCTGTTGCCTCTCAGAAAGATATGACCTAAACCACCTTATGATGTCATCACCAAGACCAGAAGCTTGAAGCTTCATTAAGAGAATGGAATGGTCAACAGTGTCAAAGGCTTTCTGTAAGTCTAACAGAGCCATACCTACCACATTACCCTTATCAATTTCATGCCTAATGTAGTCTGTCATGTAAATGAGACAAGTATCAGTGGAGAAACAATTTCTAAAACCAGATTGGAATTTATACAACACCTTATGATGTCATCACCAAGACCAGAAGCTTGAAGCTTCATTAAGAGAATGGAATGGTCAACAGTGTCAAAGGCTTTCTGTAAGTCTAACAGAGCCATACCTACCACATTACCCTTATCAATTTCATGCCTAATGTAGTCTGTCATGTAAATGAGACAAGTATCAGTGGAGAAACAATTTCTAAAACCAGATTGGAATTTATACAACAGCTTATTTTCTTTAAAATATGTTTCAACTTGGTCATAAACTACCTTTTCGAGTATCTTGGAAACTACATTTAAAATTGACACAGGCCTGTAGTTAATTATTGTTATTATTGTAATTGTTGTTGCTGCTATGAATGTTGTTGTTGTTGCTTCAACAGTCTATGTTTATCATTTGATTATTTCTGTTTTCACTTAAAGTAAGAATTACTTAAAGATTCAACTGTTTTCTGTTTCCGCGTATCTAAGACCAACCTAAGAAGAATCTCTTTATTTCATGTAATTTATTCTACATATTCTTACTTTTTATACAGGTAGCAGAGTATGTATGAGTTATAATTTTATAAAATATAATAAAGTGTCACATTATATTGATACATGTATATGATTGTGCAGAATCTGAAATTGCTGAGAGGATAATTCGTATGGTTTTTTATACTTATAAAGTCTGCTTAAGTGCAAATGTAAATTAGCAACATTCAAACTTTTTTTGTCATTAAGTTATTAAGTCATTAAGTGTTTTAGACTTTCAAAGACAAGTGAGAGAATGTCATTCATTGTATTACGCTATGTAGGTATTGACAAACATTCATGATTCATTAGATAAAGTATAAGTAATGTAATTAAACATATACATCATCTTAATACTAAATAAAACAGCAAAAACTTTTTCAATTCATTTGGGAAAATAATTTTGCCTTCTAAATAAATGATTCAATTTTGAATCCCATTAGTTCTTAGATGAGCTTATTTCATATTTTAAGGGTTCCCTTTGTTTAGATGGCGTGATATCCTTTAATGGATATTATTGTTATTATTATGCCCCCACTTCGAAGAAGAGGGGGTATATTGCTTTGCACTTGTCGGTCCGTCGGTCCGTCGGTCCGTAGACCAAATGGTTTCCGAGTGATAACTAAAGAACCCTCAGTCCTAGGAACTTCAAACTTGGTATGGTGATTGGTCATGACCAGTAGATGACCCCTATTGATTTTGGGGTCAAGGGGTCAAAGGTCAAGGTCACATTGACCTTGTATGTTAAAACGGTTTCCGATCAATAACTACAGAACGCTTAGGCCTAGGAACTTCAAACTAGATATGGTGATTGGTCATGACCAGCAGATGATCCCTATTGATTTTGGGGTCAAGGGGTCAAAGGTCAAGGTCACATTGACCTTGTAGGTAAAAACGGTTTCCGATCAATAACTAAAGAACCCTCAAGCCTAGGAACTTCAAACTTGGTATGGTGATTGGTCATGACCAGCAAATGACCCCTATTGATTTGGGGTCAAGGGGTCAAAGGTCAAGGTCACATTGACCTTGTAGGTAAAAACGGTTTCCGATCAATAACTATAGAACGCTTAGGCCTAGGAACTTTAAACTTGGTATGATGATTGGTCATGACCAGCAGATGAACCCTATTGATTTAGGGGTTAAGAGGTCAAAGGTCAAGGTCACATTGACCTTGTAGGTAAAAACGGTTTCCGATCAATTACTAAAGAACCCTTAGGCCTAGAGACTTCAAACTTGGTAACATGATTGGTCATGACCAGCAGATGACCCCTATTGATATTGAGGTCAAGGGGTCAAAGGTCAAGGTCACATTGACCTTGTAGGTAAAAACGGTTTCTGATCAATAACTAAAGAACTCTTAGGCCTAGGAATTTCAAACTTGGTATGATGATTGGTCATGACCAGCATATGACCCCTATTGATTTTGGGGTCAAAGGTCAATGTCACATTGACCTTTTAGGTAAAAACGGTTTCCGATCAATAACTAAAAAAGGCTTAGGCCTAGGTACTTCAAACTTGGTATGATGATTGGTCATGTCCAGCAGATGACCCCTATTGATTTTGGGGTCAAGGGGTCAAAGGTCAAGGTCACATTGACCTTGTAGGTAAAAACGGTTTCCGATCAATAACTAAAGAACCCTTAGGCCTAGGAACTTCAAACTTGGTATGATGACTGGTCATGACCAGTAGATGACCCCTATTGGTTTTGGGGTCAAGGGGTCAATGTCATAGTGACCTTGTACTTAATGACCGTTTCTGACCAATAACTCAACAACTCAAGTTGCCTTGGTTGATATTTTTATGTGCTTTTGGTATACATATTTGAAGGTCTTATGTAATATAACAACTTGCCTGTCATTAATGAGGCCTATGTGATTCATAAAATTTATGTATATATTATTTGGTAAGATTTTTAATAACTTTAATTGCTGCACACAACGTATGGGGTCACAATAATTATTACCTTGTGACTAGTCATGACCAGTAGATACTAGATAACCCTTATTAATTGCTTGATCACTGGGTCAGAAGTCATGCATGATAACCTGATCACATGACAAATTGGCTGCCGATAGGGGGCATACATGTTTTACAAACATATCTTGTTTAATCTAATTTAAGAAACGAATGTCACACCCTTTTTTAAAGCAAAATATGAAAATGAAGATAGAGAAGGAAAAGTATCGTTCATGATTCGCAGTCCAGACAATGTCCAAAAGTAACGGCACCCAAATGGGCACCAGACGAGCAAGGGAATACCAAGATACACGGGACAAAAGAGTGCTAAACATTACAAACGTGCGTATGAAAATATATGACAGTCTTAACTATAATATTTGGCATTTTTTTACTGATCAACTGTATCAAGTTCAAGCAGTACACGATTATTGTTACATTAGCAATTATTCTCTGGGTATTACTTTGGCGTTATTGCATTGCATGATACACGCAATACTAAAATTGAAAAGAAATTAGTTAATTTGTATAAATGATGAAATTATATTGTGAACACACAGCTTATTCAGATTTTACCAAGCCGATAACAACACGATTAGTGTTGTAGATTTTTTTTCGGTAGTTTACAATTCCCGAATAATATATAATTACTAACCTTTTTTATGTATAATTCAAGAAGAAACCTTTATATTATGGATACGCGCCATCTAGTATGGATTTTATATTAAGCGAGAACTATGCTGGAAGATTAAAACGGCAAATGAAAATTTGAAAATAGTTCGACTTAAGAAACACTGAACAAAAGTCAATTGAATATGACAAACAAATTAGAAACCACTCTTCTTATAAAAAGAGTCGTGTTAAATTATTCTAAAAGATCGAACAAAATTGTGTGAAAAAGGAGGATTGAAAGTGTAGTGAAGGAATGAAAACAATTGTGTACAATTTATAACTAACTTTAAACATTGTTACCCACTTTCATGAAACTCCTACGGGTAATGTTACTTTGGAAAACATTCCTTTATCCTGGCTTTTTTAAACAATGCATATGATTTAAAATTTTAACATGTCTAGTTTGCAGAGACTGAAATGCATCACAACACCTTTATGGAACCATAACATGCAATCTTGCCATCCATTTGCGTGTTGCAGTGCAAAAATACTTTTAGCTTCTGCTTTAAAAAAAGACGCGCGTTTGAAGTGTAAGAACAAAATATATTTGAATTATCAAAAAAACAATTTAAAGCACTTAAGTCTAGCTATACACTTTAGACGCCTGTGTTGCATTTGAAGGTTTTTACGATTATGGTGATAAATTTTTATGATTTAAATTGAAATTGCTTACATTTGGCTTTGAAACAATATATCAAAACACTTCAGTCACATAAAGTTTAAATAGTGCTAGAGATATTGTTATATCGCATATAAAAGTCTCCAGATATTACTTTGATTTTAATGAATTGCATGGCACAAAGCAATATTAAAATGCAGATGTTGACTGATTTTGTGTACATTAGGAAGTTGCACAGAACTATATATAATTCAGTTTGAGTTTTACGTCGACAGACAAATTCATTACTGACTGTGTTCATTTAATAATTGAATTATCTCGCTTGTTTCATATTCTTTCACGGTATTTTTGAGTTTCCACTTAAGAATAAAAGCAACGGATCAATCGGTTTCTGCTAGGTGGTGTGGACGGTAGCATGTATTAACCAATCCTGTCAATGAATAGGCTCGATCAAATCGAAGACAGAATCAATTTACAACATATTTAATTATTTAACATTAATATCGTTTTCGACGATGAAAAACAAATGAATGTCTGGGTTTTTTTAGATACTAGATTTAATTATATAAGTGAACTGAAATAAGCGTTTTAATTAAATGGTGTACCGCCCTAAGTATTTATATACTGCAGATCTTGTTAATATTATGATTTGAATGTTTTGTAAAGAATGTTCCAAGATTCCAGGTTAACGATTGTGAGATCAATACAGGTTGCTATCCTAGAAGTAAAATTACTAATGTTGATGCTCTTCAAATGCATGCTATATAACCAGTTGTAAGGATGGTAGAAAATCAAATTAAATGTATGTAAATGATTTCAGTGATGACCAATGCTTCAACTTGTTTATAAATTAAAATGCTTAATAGATAGATAGATAGATAGATAGATAGATTTATTTCGGCATAAAGGTAAACATGTTACATGATAAACAAACACAATATAGATTAAAACAATTACAAATAAATGAATAAATAAATGAATAAATACTATATGATGTAAACCATGACATGTTCCCAAAACCAAGGATAACACAAAAAAGAGCAAGCTCTTATTTCCATTGTGGTCCTTAGCATTTGGTGGCATGACATAGAGAGGTATTTCATAAAAAATAAAAAATATCACAAGTTATAAGATAAATCACATTAATGAAGGATATCATTTAAATCATCACAATTTAAGATGTGTAAGGTATTGTAAATAAAAAAGTCATAATGACATTAAGAATAAGTATGTGCATAGTAAGAAAGGATTAAATTTTAAAAAAAAATATCACAGTTGTTATGAGTATGTAAGGAAAGAACATGCCATAAGATTACACTATTCAAAAAAGATAAAGTTTTTAAAGTCTTAATAAAAAATTTAAAACAAATATCAAAAAATAAAACAGTAAACCTGAGCCGAAAAATAATTCAATAAAAAAAAATGAAAACATAAAATTTTCTTGCAAGAAATTTTAAGAAATACACTTAAATGCTACTTAAAAAGTGACTTTTGATGGCTACCTTAAAACGATGAAATTTGTTAATTTCAGTTATGCAAGTTGGAAGACTGTTCCATAGTTTAGCACCAATAAAACTGAAAGACTTTGACCCGGAACCTTTAACCTTAGGAAGAAATACCTCCTTTTTTGCTCAGTCTGGTGCAATAAGAATGCATAGATTTCCTGAGAAACAAAATAATCACTTAAGTACTCTGGGGCCATTTGGTTTTTTAACCTTAAAAACGTGACATAACATGATTTGTTCAACTCTTTTACAAAACTGGTAACCAATTAAGGGATTTAAAATGGGAAGGGCCAATATGAACTCTGGAATCAAGGTTTAGAACAAATCTCATCATTTTATTTTGTGTTGTCTGTTAATTTATTTTTCAAGACCTGAGTTAAACCATTATAACCAGACACAGCAGGCATAGTCAAAGTGGCACTGAATTAATGAATTGACAAGCAGTTTTTTTGTATGCTGTGTAAGGAAATCTTTCTTACGGGTAAAGGAACTTTAACCTGGCGTTAGCCTTCTGAATTACTGAGTCTGCCATGTAACCAAAGGACAGGTACTGATCAATAGTTTACCCCAAGATATTGTGATGGATGCGGATGCTTCTATTGCAGTGCCATTACAATTTATGTTTAATTTGGAATGTGACCTGAGTTTCTGTTTAGACCCAAACACAATGGACTCAGTTTTACCTAAGTGCAGCGATAACTTATTATCAATTAACCATTGACTTACTGAGGACAAATCTTCAGATACAGAAATTTCCACCTCAGATAATTTTTTCGCAGAAACAAGTATTCCAGAGTCATCAGCATATAGCAATAGTCTATTTTTCACTACTGGCTGACATGTCATTGACGTAAATTAAAAAGAGGAGGGGCCCAAGGATTGAACCCTGGGGAACACCACATGTTATACAAGAAGTAGAAGAAAAACTACCTGACACATCAACAAGCTGTTGCCTCTCAGAAAGATATGACCTAAACCACTTATGATGTCATCACCAAGACCAGAAGCTTGAAGCTTCATTAAGAGAATGGAATGGTCAACAGTGTCAAAGGCTTTCTGTAAGTCTAACAGAGCCATAACCTACCACATTACCCTTATCAATTTCATGCCTAATGTAGTCTGTCATGTAAATGAGACAAGTATCAGTGGAAGAAAACAATTTCTAAACCAGATTGGAATTTATACAACACCTTATGATGTCATCACCAAGACCAGAAGCTTGAAGCTTCATTAAGAGAATGGAATGGTCAACAGTGTCAAAGGCTTTCTGTAAGTCTAACAGAGCCATACCTACCACATTACCCTTATCAATTTCATGCCTAATGTAGTTTCTGTCATGTAAATGAGACAAGTATCAGTGGAGAAACAATTTCTAAAACCAGATTGGAATTTATACAACAGCTTTATTTTCTTTAAAATATGTTTCAACTTGGTCATAAACTACCTTTTCGAGTATCTTGGAAACTACATTTAAAATTGACACAGGCCTGTAGTTAATTATTGTTATTATTGTAATTGTTGTTGCTGCTATGAATGTTGTTGTTGTTGCCTTCAACATCTATGTTTATCATTTGATTATTTCTGTTTTTCACTTAAAGTAAGAATTACTTAAAGATTCAACTGTTTTCTGTTTCCGCGTATCTAAGACCAACCTAAGAAGAATCTCTTTATTTCATGTAATTTATTCTACTATTCTTACTTTTTATAACAGGTAGCAGAGTAATGTATGAGTTATAATTTTATAAAAAAATAAAGTGTCACATTATATTGATACATGTTATTGATTGTGCAGAATCTGAAATTGCTGAGAGGATAATCGTATGGTTTTTATACTTATAAAGTCTGCTTAAGTGCAAATGTAAATTAGCAACATTCAAACTTTTTTTGTCATTAAGTTATTAAGTCATTAAGTGTTTTAGACTTTCAAAGACAAGTGAGAGAATGTCATTCATTGTATTACGCTATGTAGGTATTGACAAACATTCATGATTCATTAGATAAAGTATAAGTAATGTAATTAAACATATACATCATCTTAATACTAAAATAAAACAGCAAAAACTTTTTCAATTCATTTGGGAAAATAATTTTGCCTTCTAAATAAATGATTCAATTTTGAATCCCATTAGTTCTTAGATGAGCTTAATTTCATATTTTTAAGGGTTCCCTTTGTTTAGATGGCGTGATATCCTTTAATGGATATTATTGTTATTATTATGCCCCCACTTCGAAGAAGAGGGGGTATATTGCTTTGCACTTGTCGGTCCGTCGGTCCGTCGGTCCGTAGACCAAAATGGTTTCCGAGTGATAACTAAAAGAACCCTCAGTCCTAGGAACTTCAAACTTGGTATGGTGATTGGTCATGACCAGTAGATGACCCCTATTGATTTTGGGGTCAAGGGGTCAAAGGTCAAGGTCACATTGACCTTGTATGTTAAAACGGTTTCCGATCAATAACTAAAGAAAGCTTAGGCCTATGATCTTCAAACTTTGTAAGATGATTGGTCATGACCAGCAGATGACCCCTATTGATTTTTGGGTCAAGGGGTCAAAGGTCAAGGTCACATTGACCTTGTAGGTAAAAACAGTTTCCGATCAATAACTAAAGAACCCTCAGGCCTAGGAACTTCAAACTTGTTATGGTGATTGGTCATGACCAGCAAATGACCCCTATTGATTTTGGGGTCAAGGGGTCAAAGGTCAAGGTCACATTGACTTTGTAGGTAAAAACGGTTTCCGATCAATAACTAAAGAACACTTAAGCCTAGGAACTTCAAACTTGGTATGATGATTGGTCATGACCAGCAGATGACCCCTATTGATTTAGGGGTTAAGAGGTCAAAGGTCAAGGTCACATTGACCTTGTAGGTAAAAACGGTTTCCGATCAATTACTAAAGAACCCTTAGGCCTAGAGACTTCAAACTTGGTAACATGATTGGTCATGACCAGCAGATGACCCCTTTTGATATTGGGGTCAAGGGGTCAAAAGTCAAGGTCACATTGACCTTGTAGGTAAAAACGGTTTCTGATCAATAACTAAAGAACGCTTACGCCTAGGAACTTCAAACTTGGTATGATGATTGGTCATGACCAGCATATAACCCCTATTGATTTTGGGGTCAAAGGTCAAGGTCACATTGACCTTTTAGGTAAAAACGGTTTCCGATCAATAACTAAAAAAGGCTTAGGCCTAGGTACTTCAAACTTGGTATGATGATTGGTCATGACCAGCAGATGACCCCTATTGATTTTGGGGTCAAGGGGTCAAAGGTCAAGGTCACATTGACCTTGTAGGTAAAAACGGTTTCCGATCAATAACTAAAGAACCCTTAGGCCTAGAGACTTCAAACTTGGTATGATGACTGGTCATGACCAGTAGATGACCCCTATTGGTTTTGGGGTCAAGGGGTCAATGTCATAGTGACCTTGTACTTAATGACCGTTCTTCGTTTCTGACCAATAACTCAACAACTCAAGTTGCCTTGGTTGATATTTTATGTCTTTTGGTATACATATTTGAAGGTCTTATGTAATATAACAACTTGCCTGTCATTAATGAGGCCTATGTGATTCATAAAATTTATGTATATATTATTTGGTAAGATTTTTAATAACTTTAATTGCTGCACACAACGTATGGGTCACAATAATATTACCTTGTGACATAGTCCATGGACCAGTAGATACTAGATAACCCTTATTAATTGCTTGATCACTGGGTCAGAAGTCATGCATGATAACCTGATCACATGACAAATTGGCTGCCGATAGGGGGCATACATGTTTTACAAACATATCTTGTTTAATCTAATTTAAGAAACGAATGTCCACACCCTTTTTTAAAGCAAAATATGAAAATGAAGATAGAGAAGGAAAAGTATCGTTCATGATTCGCAGTCCAGACAATGTCCAAAAGTAACGGCACCCAAATGGGCACCAGACGAGCAAGGGAATACCAAGATACACGGGACAAAAGAGTGCTAAACATTACAAACGTGCGTATGAAAATATATGACAGTCTTAACTATAATATTTGGCATTTTTTTAGTCTGATCAACTGTATCAAGTTCAAGCAGTACACGATTATTGTTACATTAGCAATTATTCTCTGGGTATTACTTTGGCGTTATTGCATTGCATGATACACGCAATACTAAAATTGAAAAGAAATTAGTTAATTTGTATAAATGATGAAATTATATTGTGAACACACAGCTTATTCAGATTTTACCAAGCCGATATTAACAACACGATTAGTGTTGTAGATTTTTTTCGGTAGTTTACAATTCCCGAATAATATATAATTAACTAACCTTTTTTATGTATAATTCAAGAAGAAACCTTTATATTATGGATACGCGCCATCTAGTATGGATTTTATATTAGCAACAAAGCGAGAACTATGCTGGAAGATTAAAAACGGCAAAAATGAAATTTGTAAAATAGTTCGACTTAAGAAAACCTGAACAAAAGTCAATTGAATATGACAAACAAATTAGAAAACCCACTTCTTCTTATAAAAAGAAGTCGTGTTAAATTATTCTAAAAAAGATCGAACAAAATTGTGTGAAAAAGGAGGATTGAAAGTGTAGTGAAGGAATGAAAACAATTGTGTACAATTTATAACTAACTTTTAAAACATTGTTACCCAATTACTTTCATGAAACTCCTACGGGAATGTTACTTTGGAAAACATTCCTTTATCCTGGCTTTTTTAAAAACAATGCATATGATTTAAAAATTTTAACATGTCTAGTTTGCAGAGACTGAAATGCATCACAACACCATTTTATGGAACCATAACATGCAATTCTTGCCATCCCCCATAATTTGCGTGTTGCAGTGCAAAAATACTTTTAGCTTCTGCTTTAAAAAAAAGACGCGCGTTTTGAAGTGTAAGAACAAAATATATTTGAATTATAAAAAAACAATTTAAAGCACTTAAGTCTAGCTATACACCCTTTAGACGCCTGTGTTGCATTTGAAGGTTTTTACGATTTATGGTGATAAATTTTTATGATTTAAATTGAAATTGCTTACATTTGGCTTTGAAACAATATATCAAAAAAACACTTCAGTCACATAAAGTTTAAATAGTGCTAGAGATATTGTTATATCGCATATAAAAGTCTCCAGATATTACTTTGATTTTAATGAATTGCATGGCAAAAAGCAATATTAAAATGCAGATGTTGACTGATTTTGTGTTACATTAGGAAGTTGCACAGAACTATATATAATTCAGTTTGAGTTTTACGTCGACAGGAAACAAATTCATTACTGACTGTGTTCATTTAATAATTGAATTATCTCGCTTGTTTCATATTCTTTCACGGTATTTTTGAGTTTCCACTTAAGATTATAAAGCAACGGATCAATCGGTTTCTGCTAGGTGGTGTGGACGGTAGCATGTATTAACCAATCCTGTCAATGAATAGGCTCGATCAAATCGAAGACAGAATCAATTTACAAACATATTTAATTATTTAACATTAAATCGTTTTTTCGACGATGAAAAAAACAAATGAATGTCTGGGTTTTTTTTAGATACTAGATTTAATTATATAAGTGAACTGAAATAAGCGTTTTTAATTAAAATGGTTGTACCGCCCTAAGTATTTATATTTACTGCAGATCTTGTTAATATTTGATTTGAATGTTTGTAAAGAATGTTCCAAGATTGTGAGATCAATACAGGTTGCTATCCTAGAAGTAAAATTACTAATGTTGATGCTTGTCAGATGCATGCTATATAACCAGTTGTAAGGATGGTAGAAAATCAAACTTAATGTATGTAAATAATTTCAGTAATGACCAATGCTTCAACTTGTTTATGAATTAAAATACTTATTGGTTTCCATTAAGTATTAATAAGTAATTTTACGGATGAAAATATAAATGTTACGTAAAAAATTTGTTCATTTAGATACAACTTTGTTACTATATTTAATAATGATAAAGTAGTTAGGCAATTAAAATACATGTTTATAATATGCCAATATGCCCACTTTACCACTTCGTGTTAATTTGTCAAAACATCTTTAACTTAATTGATGTCAAACATAGAAACAACTAGTCTCTGCAAGCATACAATTTATCGCATTTTTTCTAAATGTACACTGTGAAAAGAAATCTTAACCATGGATATCCTCGTATGTAAAACATTTTAAAGTAATGTTATATTATTCGTCAATGCCCGGTACTATTTTTTTATTGTGACAAGTTGTTTCAAATGATTGATTTCTTTTTTCAATTACCACTGGACAAAACTATCAGCCAATCTTACTGTCTTTTTCCGGAGACAGAAATGCAACACAAATTTCTTCTAGGAACTATAAAAAGGACTCATGCAATATATTTACTTGCTTCATTTTGGATATTAATTTGCGACTTTCGACTTTAAATGATAACATGCATTTAAAAAGTAGTAACACATTGTAAACAATTATAGTTTAAGAATGTCAGAATAGAATTGTCTCATGACGTAAGATTTAGAACTATTCGAATTCAAATTGATTTACTTTTTTTCAAAACACATGTTTGTTTCCTTATACTAGTAGGTCAAACAATACTTTGGGGCAATATTGGTTATAAATCTCTAGATATTACTTTTGAAGCAATAAGTTGCGTGTGACACGCTATAATCTAATTACAAAATTTAGTCAATTTGTATGAGAAAGAAAATCACTGTGATGGTTCACAACATAGCCTGATTTTATCATTAATATCATAACGCCTGAATGTGATAACTCTTATATTGATTACAATTATTAAGGATGACAATCACTTCAAAAGTTTGCAAAACATTTCCGAGTTCAGAAAGTTCAGGAAAGGTAGTTATAACTTTCTGAATGTTGATCACATAGTTATGAAGTTCTTTACCGAATTACTAGTATTTAAAGCAAACAACGAGGCATAAGTCTTTTAAGCTACACATTATTTTATAAAATGGCCCAAACTTTAATATTCCGGCGTAATAACATAGCGTTTCAGGTACAATTATTAATTCTATGCTACCATTTTTCAGTTTTGAATAAACATTGTTATGTCGAGCCGTGACTATGGCGCATCGCGTTATGCCATTCACGACATTAAACATAAAATATGAAAATTTTATTTTTTTATAACGTTTTATATTATAGCTTTACCTACACATTAGTTGTTCGCTTCTATTTAAACATCAGCAAATGATAAAAATCACTTTTTTCAAAACAAAACACAATGATTCAAGTGCTTTATTTTCTTTCATTTCAATAAATGTTCACTCTTACCTAAAAGAAATGGTATGACTTGACTAATATTTCATTTTCGTGGAACTCGTAAGGGAATCGTTTGCAACACTATTGTTTATTGCTCATTGCACGCATAAATCAAACATTTATGGCTGCAACAATGCAATATATTGTTTAAATGAAAACACGGATAGCAAATGAAGAAAATATTGTTTTAATGCTAAAGAAATTATGAAATGTTTTTTAAAGGTTTGCAAATAATTTAACTTATCTTCATATTAAGCAATTTTCTTTGAAATGAAATTAATACATTGTAAAGGTTTTTTTCTGTACTGTTGTCACAATTTATTTCTATCACGTATTGAAACAGTTTCATATTCAAATAAATTCTAATGTTCGTTAATAATTATACGTTACATGTAATTTTTAACAGATTGTGCTAAATTGTCAAGAATAATTTCTTGCAGTACTTTGAAATTCAATTAAAAACATACTCGAAAAGGAAGAGCGCTGTCTGTTTCCATATAGTTAACGAAATAAAAACTGTTTTATGTTTTATTTTCTTCTGTTTTTACATGTAGTTTTTAACGACTCTCCAAAAATATTGTTATAGCTCAAAACATATTCAGGATCTCAAGACGCCTTGCAGAGTATGTTTGAATGTGAAAAAAACTTATCTGAATATGGAATAGAACAGCCCATTACTAAACAGACAAAGATGAAAACTTTGACGGTTGTCAAAATTACTAAATTGAAAATGTACGGGCTCCGTTCGATTGAGTCTGTTAAAGAACCTTTTTTCATCCTGTTTTAGCCTATTAAAGTGAGATAAATGATTTTACATAGAAGATCTGTCACATTTAAGACGCGAAAAACAAAGAAAACAAAAAGCAAAGGTTTCTTGTTTTAAAAATAGTTATAAAACACTCTCAATAACGTGAAATTGGTCTTTTAAAAACAACTGCTGCTGCAGACATCATACTAAAGATCTGCAACATAATTAGATCGATGAATCCTCCAACTCTAAGAAAGGTGGAAAACAAATTGGCAGTTGTTCAGTCAACAATAGTTTGCATAAAATAGTACGTATGTAACTAAGAAACTAATTTAGGGTTCATAAGCTTAATGAGGAACAAATTCAGGAAAGACGTACCCGTTCTTTGCGTCTGTATCTCCGCTTAAATACTGGAAAATGGAGAGAGAGATGTAACAACGGACGAGGCAATGTTTAATATGGGTGGAAGTTATGACCGAAGGTGTGTTTGCTATGTAAGAGAAAATGTGATAACAGACAAAATCTAAAGTTCGTTAAGCGTGATTCATTTGCACCAGGGTGGTTAATGGTATGGATATATTAGTTAGTTTCTACAGAAAACCGTCATTAAAAATATCAATAAAGGTGTAAAAGTGAATGCGGGCTACTCTGTTAAAATTCAGATTTTTTCTATAAAATTGTTTAATTTTCTTAGATTTGTATTTGTATAAAAGTAATCAAAAAACAACAAAAATATGATCTTAGCTTCCTGAATTTGGAATAATTTTACATCGAAATATATTTTTACTTTAATGGGCTGTGTAACCTAATACGGTCAGTAATTCTGACGAGGAACGCCATTTTTCTAGAACAAGAACTAAATAGAAACAACATGAAAAGCAATAAGGAAAACAAAAATAAATAACTGATTCTAATTAACCTACTTTTTATTGCCAAGAGAAATAAAGACTTTGTGAAAAGGAAGATTGAAACTAGACAAAATACGAGAATGAAAGGCATTGTTCAATTTAATTTATTGTCAACAAAAAAGGTTTGAATGATATAAAACATTGAAAATAATTATTCTTTTCCATGAAGCTCCTAAGAATAATGTAACTTTGAAAAATATTATTTTGCCTTGACTCTATCAAGTTAAAGACATTTTTTGAAGATTTTAAAAGCCAATTTTTTGTCTGTTTTACGGAGACAGAAATGCATCGAAACTGCTTTATGGGATATTACCATGCAAACATGCAAAATATTTGCATGTTCCAGTGCAGAAATTTATTTGAAATTCTTGGCTGTTAAGTGAAAACATGCAAAGCGAAAGTCATAAATATATGTGAAATGTTTAACAAATAAAGAAATTAAACTGTATCGTAATCGTATGCCTCTATAATTCTAAAACATTTTAAACATTGTCTCGATTTCGCTACAACTCATTAAGTGATGACTTTTGTCAAGAAATCATATTTACAATGGTTTTAAAAGGCTGTTTAGATCAATGTCTTCACTTTGTATGACGGATATATACTTCAATCATTTATTCTATTAAAATCATTTAGGCTTACTTTCATATTCTTCCTTTTCTTTCTCAAATGCTTAATTTTGCATACAGTTTTAAATAAATACAAAATATAGCAGCAGCGTATTTAGATAGAATGTAAAAAAAGATAGATTAGAGGGAGATTTTCGCATTGGAAAAATCAGCATATAGGACAAAATGCTCCAAATTTAAGAAACAAAACAAACAATACTTAACACCTGCTTTTTTGAATCAAAATCTTCTGCTGGATCACCGGAAAGCTGTGGTTTAAAAAAGTTTCTAAATCTTCCCAATCAATCCGTACAATTTATCATTTGTCATGTATCATACACGTGTTACAAAAGTTGATTAAAATACTGTTTAATAGAAAAATTCTAGAAAATGGATCTCCCTCATGATCGATGAAAACAAAAAAACAAACATTAGACTCAGTTTAAGTGTGTCTGTTTAACATATTCCCTCGTCATCAATTCATTGTGTAAGCTTGTAATTAAGGTGTTATATGTAGAAATATGACGTCATTTATACCAGCAACAAATGAAAACTAGCCTCCTAGTGAATAAAATTGATCGAAATTCAAATATTCTAAAGTCATAAAACTGTTTGTGAAAAAGGAAAATGAAACTTGTGAAGTGAAGAAATAAATAGCTTTTGTCATTGTACAAACAAACTTTGAAAACTTAAAATATGATTATCTCTTTTGCGAAATTCCTATGGGTAACGTTTCTTTGGCAAACATTCCTTTATCTTGCATCTTTTGAACAAAACATTAACTTTTAAAAACTAATCAAGCCAATTTAAATGTCTAGTTTTCGGGGACAGGAATGCATCATAAGAACTATATGGAATTATTACATGCAATCTTGCGATATATTTGCGTGTTCAATGCAGAATAATCTGCGTTTAAATAAAAACGGGCGTTTCAAGTGCAAGTGTTGTATAATGTAAAAGAAATAACTGTATTAAAATTTCAATAATCAAGAAAATAATTCCGTTTCATTTATTGCTATCTAGAAGTTCACTTTGGTCGCATTTAATCCATTTAGAAGGTGGTATGATGCTTTTAATGCGCTCACACTATGGTTTAAACAAAAGATCAGAAAGGTTTAGTCAAATAAAGTGTTTAAACAATTGTTATTTTAGCAAATTAATTCTCCAGATATTGCTTTGACTTCATGATACACGCAATAATTTAATCACAAATGATTACTGATGTCAAGACATTAGGAAGATGCACATTGGCATCTTCACGTGCACTTATACAATAACGGTTGATTTTATCTGTCGACAAATAAAAAATTGATTATTGACTTTGTCATTTGATATTTAAACTATCTTACTTGTTCTATATGGCTCCGAGATATTCATGTATATTGAATTTTCGCTTATAAATGAGTGCAACAGATTCATTTTATTCTGTTGTATTCCTCGGTAGGTTGCGTTCAACACAACTGCCCCTGTACTGTCCATGAACATGCTAAATATATACCTATCTGAAAATTTTTCAATTGATGCTTTCTGCGAGTTCTTTAAGGATTCTATTTTTTTCTATTTTATTGACAGAGCGATATCTTTTAGAAGATTAAATCATTTAACATGAAATCAAGAACTGAATTAAACTAAATTTGTTTAGTTTAGATCATTGATGCCAGCACTATTAAGTGTTGAGTATTGAGTACCGCTCAAGCCGGTGCTAGGGGGCGTGAGGGATATTGCACTAATCATTATCCCTCATGTACAGACTCAATCAAACCGAGTCTGCAATTCTTTTGTAATTTTGTTGTGAGATATTTTTGTAAGCAACAATACAAATTATTGTTCAATGAAAACACGTATAACTAACAAGAAAAAATACTGCAAAATGCTAAAGAATTTATAAAATAAATTGTTTAAAAGATCGGCTCATATTCATAAAGGTTTCTTACGAATAGACACAGTAGATTTATCCCTGTAACTTAAGCATATTTGAACTTCTTAACAACGTTATAATAACTGCAGTAAAAGCATACCAGACAACTTTGTATCTTCTTCTATGGTTTCTGTTTCTTAACATAATATGAACATTATCTGATTATTCCTATCGCTGTATTAATGTGAAAGCTAACGTCTTTTTATATAATTCTTGGATGGTGTTTCGTTTGCAAAATACTTAATGTGTTTAGACTAAAAATAGGAAAGCCTTCTTATAGAACGACCTGTCACATTCAAGACGAGAAAATAAAGCAAGCAAATATTATCCGACGAAAAGTTCTTATTTAAATTTAGGTGTTGTGTAAAACAGTGTTATTCTAATAATTACAGCTTGGTGTCTGGGATGATATATTGACATTTTATAGATATGCAAGTTCAAACATTGATCTTTGTATAGAAAATCACCTTTTTACTACTATTTTGAATTAAATTTCGTTTAGAATAATCGGTTTCCCAGTCTATGCTCACGACATAGTAACTGGTGCGCACGACTTAATTATCTTGTGTGCACGACTTTGTATATTGTGCACACGAGATTCATAAACACACACGCGTGTCAGCCTTTGGCCATCGTAAAATTGAATTCAAGCAGCGTTGTTAATTTATAAAAACAAATCAGCTGCCATTAAATTTTGTCAGTATTCTGACTCAGATATTTAAGCAGTAAAAATATATTGAAGTAACTGTGCCTTGTGAAAAATATGTTGCTATCGTTTGATAAAATGCCAGCCTGTACAATATCGCTTGTTAGCAATTTATGCAAACAATTTTACGCTTTACAAGTGATATATTTTAGTAGAAATTGTTCCTAACTACATCGGATATTTCATTTTTTCAATTTTCTTTTGATGTGTAAACCTTAACAATATTTATTCTATTATATTGTACACTTTTCATTGATTTGTATTATGCATAAAATGTGATTAGATAACATAAAACATATTAACATTGAAGATGGTTTTTATGATACATAATCCCTGTATTAGTTGCTTACCAAATAATTAAACTTGTTGAGACTCACAGTAAAATGATTTTCTCTAATGATCAATGCTGACAAAACAATTTATCCCGATATTCATTGCTTAAATGATCTAAGGATCTTGAATATGGAATAATTCTACATTCAAATATTTTTATTTTAGTCGCCTATATAACCTGCCATGGTCATTAAATTTGATAAGGAACGCCATCATTCTAGAACAATTATTAAATAAAAAAAATATCTAGAAGAGCGATAATGATAACAAAAATGAATAGGTGAATATTGCATCTAACATTTTTCACGACCTCTTTCCCCACAATCAACAATAGTCCAAATTAAAAATCTCAGAACTTTAGAATCAATGATCCCGATGAACCAAAAAACGCATTTTTGTGAAAAGAGGATTGAAACTAGACAAAATACGAAAATTAAAGGCATTATTCAATTTAATTTAATTTTTTTCAACAATAAATTAAAAGGTGGAATGATATAAAACATAAACAATAATTATTTATTTTCAGGAAGCTTCTACGGGTATTGTTACTTTGGAAAATATTATTTTTCCTTGACTCTATCAAGATAAAGACATAGCTTAAAGATTGTACACAGACAATTTTCCTGTCTACTTTTCGGAGACAGAAATGCATTGGAACTGCTTTATGGGATATTACCATGCAAAATATATTTGAGTTTTGCAGGGCAAGAATTTATTTTGGATTCTTGGATGTTTTTTGAAAACATGCATATCGAGGCTCGTAAATATAAATGAATAATGAATTTAACGGTTGAAATTGTATGCCAACGTAATTGCCAAACATTTTAAACTTTTCTCTATTTAGGTTCAATTTGTCAAGTCATGCCTTTTGACAAGAAGTTATATCGACATTTGTTTTAGTAGGCTGTTAAGATCAATGTCTATATATATATTTGAATTATTCATTCTGTTAAACATTGTAGGCTTTCATTTATATTCTTGCTTTTCTTTCGCATTTGCTTAATTTTGTGTATTTTTATTGAATAAATACATAATATAGTATCAACCTTGTCAAATAGAATGTGGAGAGATTAGAATGATCTTTTATAAAAAAATCACTCTTACGCTTATAATTAATTCAGTACAGGACAGGTTAATGTTTCAAATCTTCAAGAAAACACAGAAAATGTTAATTATAAAAATGTGTGGTTGAAAATGTTACAACAGGCAGCTTATATTGAACACTGTTTAAATAATGTGTAGGAAGGGTGGCATTTCATGAACGCATCTCCCACACCAACAAAAGCCTACAGCAAAAAACTAATTGTTACATGAATTGCAAATTTCATATAGATATTGAAATTAGTCAAACCCGCAATAGTTTTAGTCCCCCCAAAAGCAGATAACAAATAGTCTAAAATTGCAGTCTCGCTTTTATTAAGTATGTTCTATTAAGAACTAATAGGAAGGACAACATCTCTAGCCTATAACTTCCCCTAGCTTCGCTTTATAGTTTTAAAGTTTTAGAACAATGATCAAAAACAAAAACATAAACACTCAACGAAACCTGAGATGTAAGGGGAATCGTTTTACAGATGCCAAACAGTACTTAAAATAGAGAATAACACCTGCTTTTGTGAGTATAAAACTGGAAAGCAATAGTTTCAAAAATGAAGTTTCTAAAGCTTCCGAATCAATCATTGGTCATTAATCATACACGTGTTAATGAATAATCATACACGTGTTAAAGGGACTCCACTGAGGTATTTTGACATATTGGACTGAAAATATTTTTTCCATATAAATGTACCATTTGATGTTCGTTTAGACCACTAATCTCTGTGCAAAATTTCAGATCATTCGCACACTTCGTTTTTCAAGAACAATTATTCAAATTGTAAAAAAATGACTCAAAATGAAAAGCATTTAAACGCTTTTCACTCGAATCGGGCTAAGAAAATCATTAAAATACGATTTTCAATTTATTTCATAGTATATTTCTTAACTAACTTTGCATATATTTCTGTTTAAAGTGCCCCAGCTCATTTATGTAAGAAATTCAAATGTTATGTTTTTAGGTTTTTAAACCTCAATGGAGTCCCTTTAATGAAACGTTTATTTAAAAAAGTATTTAACAGAAAACTTCTGGAAAATTGATCTCCCTCATTGTTAAAGAAAACAAAACACAAGTAGTACAAAACATCAGACTCGGTTTAAGTTTGTGTTCAACACATACTTCTTCGTCATCAATTCCTTTTTGTAAATATGTGATGTAGGTGTTATAAGTAGAAATATGACGTCATTTATACCAGCAATAAATAAAAAGACTAACCTTCTAATGAATAAAATTAATCATATTTCAAATATTTTAAAGTAAAAACACAGTCTTTGTGCAATGAGATATTGAGACTTATGAAGTGAAGGAATGAATAGTATTTGTCATTGTTAAATATGATTGTTCTCTTTCGGGAAACTCCTCTGGGTAACGTTTCTTCGGCAAACATTCCTTTATCTTGGATCTTTTGAACAAAATATGAACTTTTAAAATTTTAACAAGCCAATTTAAATGTCTAGTTTTCGGGAACAGGAATGCATCATAACAACTATTTGGAATGATAACATGCAATCTTGCGATATATTTGCGTAGTTGAATGCAGAAGAATTTGCTTTAAATAAAAACGGGCGTAAAAAATTTCAATAATCAAGAAAATAATTCCGCTTCTTTTCTTGGTCATCAAGCATTTTATTCTAGAAGTTCACTTTGGTCGCACGTTTTGCATTTAGAAGGTGTTGTGATGTTTTTTATGTGCTCACACTATGCTTCAAACAAATGATCAGAAAGGTTTAGTTGCATGAAGTGCTTGAACAATTGTTATTTGAGCAAATTATTTCTCCAGCTATTGCTTTGACTTCAATGAATTGCATGATACACGCAATAATTTAATTTGAATGCAAATGAAATGTTTACTGATGTCATGTGCACTAGGAAGTTACGCATTGACACATACACGCGCGCGTACGCACGCAAACACACACAAACAAAGTAATGTTTGAGTTTATTTGCCGACAGACAAATTGATTATTGACTGTTGTCATTTTATATTTGAATGCATAACCAGTTGAAAGGATAGCTGAGAATCAACTCAAATCTATGCAGATTATTTCAGTGATGAATATTAATTTAACTTGTTTATATTTTGCAATTTATATACTTTTATACGTAGATTTTACAGCAAATTTTCTTCTTAAACAACACTTATTTCACGTTATTAATGTCAACAAGAACATTTGAACGACTAGTCGCCACGAGAATCCAATTGATTGTTTTAAAGTATTCTTAAATAAACACTGAACAGAAATCTTAACAACTAATATTCCCTTAAGGTAATGTAACATCTTTTCTCGGTGCGCGGTAATATTTTATAATGTCAAAGTTATTCTAAATGAAAATGTCAAACAAATGATCTGCCACGCTGTCTATTTTCAGAGACAAAAAATGCAACTTGAATTTCTTCTAAGGAACTAAGACATGTTATCTTGCGATATTTCCGCTTGATTCCAGGCAAAACAAAATTGAGACGTTTGACTCTAAGCCGTGTATTTAAAAAGGGGTAAACTATGTTTAAAATGGAATATTAAAAAAATCGTCACTAATTGAATATATTTGAGTTCAATTAAGTTTTATTTTTTGCAACACATTTGTAATACAGTGTATTTATGTTGAGGTCAATAGGCCGTGAAACCTAAACCATACGAAAATTGAAACAAAAATAATAATAAAATTGCATTTATTTTAAATGAACTACTTTAATATATCAGCGTTGTTGAAATATAGATAAAATTTTATTTTTTTCAATTTTTCGTTTAATTCCAGATCTGAAGGAATAGCTCCAGTAGAATCTATTGTAGCTAAACATGTTAAAGTCAGCATTTGCTACCTGTTTACCTTGAACTAAACGTTTTAAATACATGTACATGCAACATGCAGTATATATTTTTGACATATGGTTTTAAATAAAATACCTTTGACTTTATCTTTGGTATGGATGTTGATACATTCCTCTTGTTCTTTGTAGTCATTCATTAAAATGCTGTGTGAAACTGTTAACTTTTTGGCTAAAAGATTGTGAGCTACGATGCATTCTGTAGGACAATTGTGTCATTGATTCATACGATTACTTTGTGGTTCTATTGAAATCAATTGCACTTCTAAAGAAAAAAATATTGAAGCCCTGAGTTTACTTGCTTTAAATTTGGATTTATTGATATATTGTGTATTCTATACAGTATACTGTTTACGCAAAGTGTTCTAGGTAATAAATTACAGGTGCTTGCCTCCTTCTAGGTCAAACAATACTTGAGTGAAATAACGCTTGTAAACCTCTAGGTATTACTTTACAAGCAATAAATTGCATGAGACACGCAATAATCTAATTTACAAACTTAGTCAATTTGTAAGAGAAAGAAAATGACAATGAGGATTCACAACACGGACTGTTTTTATGATTAATATCATAACGCCGGAATGTTCTAAATCTTTTATTGATTATAGTTATTTAAAAAGATAATCACTTCCATAATGTGAAAAACCCTTGTTTCTTCAGATAAGATATTTTTACATTAATATCAGTAAAAATAGCAAAAATGTACGTGTACTAACCAATATTTGTAAAGTGGCCCTAACTTTGTAATGTCGCGAGAAGAAGAAGCTATTACATTTTTAATTATTAATTTTTAAGCAAAATCTTTTACAAAAATCAAAAGGAATAATTGAAAGTGTTATTCAGTTTCCCCAATTCTTTATTCTTACATTGATTTAAATAATATATTTTCGTGAATTTCGTATTTTTTTTTTTTGCAAACACTTGTCCTAATAGCACATTAAACGCGAATATTAGATATATATTGAACATATTGTTAAATTAAAATACGTATAGCAAATGAAGGAGTAATTCTGAAAAAAAGTATTATAGCTTAATACACAAATAAACAGGAGATGTCTTGCGGTGTAGTGTTTTCTCAATTGAATGTGAAAAAATATTTAGCTGCTAACAATATGGAACGAAAATTTTTAATGGAAAGCCCATTAAATAATAGCCAAAATTAGAAACTTCGACGATCGTCAATCATAGATTTAAAATAATGCAGGCTCATTTCCTTTGAGTCTGTTTGAGTCTGCTTATGTATTTTCATCTGTTCGTCTATAAAAGAAGGTTTAAAGATATACTATGCTCATCTTTGGGTAAAATATTTTTATCTTAGAAATGTATCAAAATCCATGAAATTCTTACTGAATGTGATTAATTTGAAGAAAATAATGAATAAACTATGTATGGGAAGCTGCATTCCTTATTACAGATCAAGTTAAGTTGGTCTCTTCTTAAAAAAACACTATATATTCATATTGTGACCACCTTTAGTGTGTAGATTTTAAAACATAACATATCTACTTTAATTAAAGTCACAGCATGTTTATTTTTTACATACAAAGAGACTGTGTAGAAATAATTAACATTTTTAAAAATCAAATGTGAGCATAGTATATCTTTAATAATTTTACAGACAGAGAGTTTTATAGAACTGTTTTCATCTTTTTAGCTTATAAAAGAAAGATTTATGATATTACAGGTACTCTTCTATAGAATATGTCTACATTAAAATAATCAAACCTGAAATCATTTTACTGTGATATGCGCTGAAGTTCTTGTTACACATGCGTTAACATTTACAGGGTGACAAAGGACCATATCTGTTACAGTTTGGAAAAGTTCAAATACTTGAACGACATCAGGCTATATCCGTTATGTTTGGTAGTAAGCTTTGCCAACATTTTCAAAGGCAAATGGCGTCTTTCAAGCTTTTCTGCTAAAGGATTCCTGCCTGTTTCCCTCCGTGCATTGTTTCAGACACGGTCGCTCACTTTAACAGAACTAAGACTATGTATGTTTAACCAGAATTGTTTCTCTTGGATATACCCATGGGTTCATATCTGTAACTTAATCATAGTTGCACGTCCTTGACAACTTTACACATTGATTACTTAAAGCAAACTGGACAGCTTAGGAAATTTTTTATGGCTTCATTTTTCTAACCTAAAATGAAAATTGCCTTTTCTGATTATTCTCTTCTTATTGCTATCTTTAACGTATCTATAGCTTACGTCTAACTTTAAAAAATCCAAAAAAGTATCTCATATAAACATTGGATATATGATGTTTCGTTGGTAAGAAATATGATATGTTCAGTCTTAAATGAAAAACATGTCACATTCAAGACGCGCATATAACTATATAATGTTATCCAAAGGAAATTTCTCATTTCATTTTCGATTTTATGTTAAATATTGTTGTTTTAATAATGCCAGTTTGATGACAATTTAATGGATCTTCAAATTCAACTATTGACAATTTTATAAGACATTCAGTCGTAAAATAGTGTTTAGGTTTATATGTATATGAAAAAAGTAAATTTTCTTCGTCACTAACATATCTAGTCTTGCAAAATAATTTATATCTTTACAGATCATAATAAGTCAGTAAGATTTGTAAATGAAAAACAATTATTGTCACGTTAGTTGATGAAGACATTATACAAATAATTAGGATAGACGACAAATTCAAAAGCTAATTCTTACGAGTTCAATAAGTTTAAAGAGTAAATCATTTTAAGGAAGTTTTATTATCCGAAGCTACAAAATACTTCAGAGCGTTTGCAATGTGCAATGTGCATATACAATCTAGTTTTAGTCATTATTCGTGTTATTCGAATCGAAACTTATTTAGTAATGACAACTTATTTAAAATAGCATTCTTATTCTTAAGTGGTAGAATTAGCTGTCATTTAATTTCGTCATTATTATGTCCATGATATTCAAGTAGAAGACAAATTTCACTGTGCTGTGCCAAGCAAATTATAACGACATTTGCACTGTGGTTTATAAAAATGTAATTACATTTCGCCGGCGTGAATAGTATCATTAATATTGGTATATTTTAGCAAATAATGTTTTTTTATATTAATGCAAAAAAAAAATTTACATTTCACAATTGTACATTTTTTGAAGAAAAGGTGTTTTTCTACAATTAATCTTTAACCTTCAATTTACTGTTTGAAAAGTTGATGTATTTATAATTCAGGATTTTTTTTTCTATGATTTTGTTTCGTTTTCTTAGATAATTTTTATATAAAATGTAACTTATTAACATCACATATATTCGGACTGAAAATACTTTTTTTATTTCCTGTTAGTGTTTTCAAAAGAATTATCACCGTTGTGACTGCCAACAAAAATATTTCCCACATAGTTTATGCTGACAAAACGATTTACCCCGAAAGTCACGTACCGTCCCCAAATGTTCAGCATTAAATGAATGAATGAATGAATGAATGAATGAATGAATGAATGAATGAGTGAATGAATGAATGAATGAATGAATTAATGAATGAATGAATGCATAATATTTTCAGACAGCAAATATGCAACAGTGTGAAAAATGCAAATAAAAGAGAGAAAAAATAACAATGCGTGAAAAGCAAGAAATTCATCATCGCGAAAGAGTGACACGCAACATAATCCAACCTTATCGTATCTTAATTTTGTTCGCATACATTTGTACATAGTGACATGTTCGCTTTTTTGCATGTATCATTTTTGCTTTATCACATTGCTGCATTGTCGTATTTATGCAATGCTGAAACATTTTTGATTAATCGCATTGTTAAATTGCCCTGTTGTTCGCATTGTTGTATTTTATTTAATTGTATTGTTTCATTGTTTTATCTTCACAATACGAATAAGGATGTGCATGTTTATTACCCATATACTTTTTGAAAGATGTGCGCATGCTCTTGTACAACTATAATAAAACAATGTAACAAAGCGAAAATGTATCAAAGCAAGAATGGAAAAAAAGCGGAAAAAAATGAAATTTGTCATTTCTGCAAATGTTCACACATTTGTACTCTTCCCACAAAAAGTACAACATAACATAACAGCAGATGTTTTGCAAAAACTTAACTCTAATATTGTATTGTTTACATTTTTGTTGTCGTTTCCGACACAAGAATGCGAAAAGACTTCAAAACAAAATACAAATAAGCTGGACTTTACACATCTGCGGATGTTTCTAAATTCAAAATTTCACCATTTTTTTGTTTAAATGTTGAATTCTGCTTAAGCCGGTGCTGGGGGGGGGGCGTGGGCGGTAACTTGCATTTTCCAGTACCGTCCATAAACAGGCTTAATCAAACCGAGCCTGCAACATTTTCAATTTTGCCGTCTTGCGCTTTCTTTAGGGATTCTGTTTTTCTCTATTTCATTTTGTCGTATTTTTATCGTAAATATAATGTTTCACGCGGCCGGTTCTTCCAATATCTTTATTTCTCTGATAGATCAATATTTTATTTTTTTTTTTTCATTGATACATACATGTTTTAGTATCGGATCTTTTTTTACAAAATCGAACATTTCTTAACAAACGCCCGGCAGTATTTATTTAGCTTTATTCAGAAATAAAGCAAAATGGCGTAAGGTTAATGGAACAGAATTGAAAAGTAAAAACAAAAACACTTGAATACACATAAACATATGAGCTAAATAGTTTGCATATAATGTCACTGAGCATCTGCGAGAAGATTAAAAATACTGGTATATTATTTTAATCAACGTAGAAAGAATGTCTGAAATTGTTGTAACAATGCTTTTAACCATTCATTTTTATGGCCTAACCGACTCATTTCGCCTTTATTTAGCCTTTTAAATACATAACCCTTTCCTTTCCGTTTCTTTAAAATTGGAATTAATCGCGACAGGATTAATTACCAGTAACAAAATATCTGAAAAAATCAAGTTACAGGGAATTATAATCGGATATTTTCTCCAGCTCAAATAAGTGGAAAAAAATCCAGTCGGATCTTTCAAAACAGGGCTTAAAACGGTATTTCATCGCGAAAATACATTAAAAATACATATTAAGCATATGATGAAGCATTTACATGATTTCAAACAATAAGAATATCCAATCAGAAAACATATATTATGCCGGAAAATAAATCGATGTGAACTTTAATATATCAAGGCATACGGTATTTACCAGGGCGGATTCAGCAAAAATCCACTGGGACAAAACTTTCGGTGAAAAAACAAACGAATAGTAAGAATTGAAGTCAAATATGGTTAATAAACACTAAAGCTATCACGTGAACAAAATTATAATTGTTTAGGACACTTTAAAAGGGTAGTGAAGTTTGCCACTATCGTTGTGGTGCAAAGATTTTCCGGTGGATGTTTTATAAGGATGTACTTTTGACGTGATAGAGGCAAAAAACTCTCTTTCAATTTAATTAAATAGAACAATATAACATTTAACTGATTTTCGTAGAGTAAATGGAAACATGTGTCAGATATTATTTTCCATCGTTGTTCTTTAGGAAAATAACAACAATGTACAATAAGTAAAAAAATGTATTTATAATTAATTGAACTTAAAATTGATCGAAAAAAGCACCCCCTCAAAAAAAAAACAAAAAAAACAAACAATCATTGTGCATAGCTATTCCAATAATTATTGATGTTTTTAATTGCGTTTAGTTTAATTCTATGAAGGTATGCATAACCTTACTTATCTAAACTGATCTTTTGGCAGCAAATCATCAATAAGGCATAATTAGCTTCAAACGTAACAATTTATCATATTGACATCTGGAACGGTACTTTAACAACAAAGAAACTCATTCAATAACTTATTACATAGGTGTTGAATTTCAAAAGATTGGTAGAAAGATTATATGCAAATGCATAGTTTCCATTTGGTGTTAGAAAGCTGCGAGCATTTGTTAGAAAGCTGCGAGCATTGAAAGGTATTTTTTTACCTTGGAAACACGGATAATTATTTGTTTTACATCAAATATGATTCTGATTTTTCTTTTAGTCATTCACTGTTTTGTAGAAATGCTTACTTTGGAAAATGCGACATCTACATTCGAGACAGAAAAAGTATCTAATATCCCTCAAGGTGTGACAACAGTACTCAAAAATGAACACACATTGATATCGTGCATTTTTCATTGTCAGGAACTTGCTCTGCCGTCGTCTAATTCATCACGTTTTTGTAGCTCTGCTGCTGCTGATGGTAATAACAACACAGACAAAAAAGGGAAGGCCGGAATAATCCATGGAAAAAGAACAACAAAGGTGTCAACGTCATATATTCAAGTAAGAATTAAAAACAATTTAATCTGAAAGATTAAATCTATCATTCATTTTTTTTCAAATTCTACAATCATAACAGAATAAAAATAAAAATAAACATATAACTAAATCTCATTATATAGCTCCGTCCAAGTGAAATGATGAAATGTTTTGTGTGTCTGTGTGTGTTTTTTTTTATTTTGTATTGTATCCTGGATAATTATACATTTTGATATTATAATGACATAATTGGTCATTTTTATGATATATATATGGTATTTGGTAAGATGAATAAAGTCGCAAATAAAATTCTCATACTTCACATATTTTACTGTTCAGAAATATATGATTCCTGTTTGATAATTGGGTAAGACATTGATCCTCACCGATAATACTGATTTTGCATTCTATTTAGATTATTATTGATTACTAGAATCGAATAAAACTATTTATTTGGTATTTTTGCCAAATGCAATTTAAATTTGGAAATATCCATTCGTAAAGTGATTTTGCCAAACAGAATTCTTTCCTCAGAAGTTACGTTTCGTGCTAGAATTGTAATTTCAAACATTGAGCAATGGTCATGGTATTGTACCTACAACGCCAGTAGCAATGTATAATATACCGCAATATAATACCAGCACACATTTGAATTCGAATTCCCCGAATATCATTGACCTATTTACATTGATCTTGAACAGATTGGATAATACGGATATGAAACTAGGACAACTTGAAAAAATTCAGACTACCGTTAATGGATTAACGGTATCCATGTATGATATAGGTCAAAAGGTCGACGCCATGGAAAAACGGATCAGCGACCTCGAGAGTAGCCAACAGTTTGAAAGCAATACCGTAGATGAAATCAAAAGAAAGCAGGACGAGATCGTTTCCTTAAAAACCAAAGTGTCCCAAATAGAAACTCAGCGTATTGAATGTGAGGATTTCCTTAATGAGATGAAATGTGCTGACCTCAAAAATAATCTTCTATTTTTTCGGGTTAATGATGAAGAATCCGAAACAAATGAACAGTATAAAGAAAATTTGACAATAATGAAAGAAGACATGAAAATAAAAACGCAGAAAATATCATGATGACCAAAACAGAAAGAATGGGAAGATTTAAATCGGACAAGATACGCCCTATTGTTGTACGATATAGTAGTTTTGAGGAGCGTGAATCTGTGAGAAAATCGTGCAAAAAAACTTACAAAGTACAATTCTGTTGGTATAAGTCAACATTTCCCCAAAGATATAGCAGATAAACGGAAAGCACTCGGACCGATACTAAGGAAAGCAAAAAATGACAAGAAGAAAGTTGAACTGCGGTATGATAAACTATTCATTGATGGCAATTTGTACATACCGCCACAAACGGACTAGGAAAGCGCCGAAAGTGATATACATATTTTAACGTGGAATGTCGAGGGATTAACCAAAAACAAGCGTTCAAACGACGAGTTGTCAAATATTCTCACACAATACGATATAATATGTTTATCAGAGACATGGACTTCTAAATCATCAAAGATATACTTAAAAGGATATAGTAACTTTCACTCATACAGACGTTTCCAGAATAGACGTGCAAAAAGAGCAAGCGGTGGGATTATAGTGTATATTAAAGATTTTATAAAGAAAGGTGTCAAATTAGTGAAAAACGATATAGACGGTGTAATATGGTTAAAACTTGATAAAATATTCGTTCAAACAGATACAGACTGGTATATTTTTTTGCACATATGTTGCCCCGGAAAATTCCTACCCGTACATGAACTTTAATGAAAGTGACATATTTTAGTATTTTAGAACAAGATATTACAACTTTTCAAACAGTACGGACGTACGTTACTATTAGGCGACATGAATAGTCGCGTGGGGGTAAAGTGTGATTTTATAAGGATGAGCGCTTAACGGATTTAGACATGAACAATGCTTAAACGATGTACCGCCAATTTACGACGATCAATAGATTTAAATAGTAATCGATTTGGTGATTTTTTATTGATTGAAACTTTGCAAAGCAGTGAATATGTGTATTGTTAACGGACGATCAGGTATGCCGGGCGATAAGGGCAGTTATACGTGTATGATGCACAATGGAGAAAGTGTGATTGACTTAGTGTTAACTAAATACTCAAATTTCAAGTTCTTAAAGCAATTTATGATTCATGATTACACAGAATTTTCCAACCACACATCCGTGTCATTTCGATTAAAATTAGGTACTGTCGAAGAAAGGGAAACAACTCACCGAAGAATATATTATAGGTGGAATGATGAACACAAACATGCATTTCGAAACGATATATTCAGTGAAATTGGCAATTTAAAGACTCTGCTAGATGACAATCATACGATTACTTTGTGGTTCTATTGAAATCAATTGCACTTCCAAAGAATAAATATTGAAGCCCTGAGTTTACTCGCTTTAAATTTGGATTTATTGATGTATTGTATATTCTATACAGTACTGTTTACGCAAAGTGTTCTGGGTAATAAATTACAGGTGCTTGCCATCTTCTAGGTCAAACAATGCTTGAGTGAAATAACGCTTGTAAATCTCTAGGTATTACTTTACAAGCAATAAATTGCGTGAGACACGCAATAATCTAATTTACAAATTTAGTCAATTTGTAAGAGAAAGAAAATGACAATGAGGATTCACAACACGGACTGTTTTTATGATTAATATCATAACGCCGGAATGTTATAAATCTTTTATTGATTACTGTTATTTAAAAAGATAATCACTTCCATAATGTGAAAAACCCTTGTTTCTTCAGATAAGATATTTTTACATTAATATCAGTAAAAATAGCAAAAATGTACGTGTACTAACCAATATTTGTAAAGTGGCCCTAACTTTGTAATGTCGCGAGAAAAAGAAGCTATTACATTTTTAATTATTATTTTTTTTTTTGCAAACACTTGTCCTAATAGCACATTACACGCGAATTATATATATATATATATATATATATATATATATATATATATATATATATTAAACATATTGTTAAATTAAAATACGTATAGCAAATGAAGGAGTAATTCTGAAAAAAAAGTATTATAGCTTAAAACACAAATAAACTTGAGATGTCTTGCGGTGTAGTGTTTTCTCAATTGAATGTGAAAAAATATTTAGCTGCTAACAATATGGAACGAAAATTTTAAATGGAAAGCCCATTACATAATAGCCAAAATTAAAAACTTCGACGATCGCCAATCATAGATCTAAAATAATGCAGGCTCATTTCCTTTGAGCCTGTTTGAGTCTGCTTATGTATTTTCATCTGTTCGTCTATAAAAGAAGGTTTAAAGATATACTATGCTCATCTTTGGGTAAAATATTTTTATCTTAGAAATGTATTAAAATCCATGAAATTCTGAATATGGTTACTTTGAATAAAATAATGAATAAACTATGTATGGGAAGCTGCATTCCTTATTACGGATCAAGTAAAGTTGGTCTCTTCTTAAAAAAACACTATATATTCATATTTTATAACATTTTTGATTAATCGCATTGTTAAATTGCCCTGTTGTTCGCATTGTTGTATTTTTACTTAATTGTATTGTTTCATTGTTGTATCTTCACAATACGAATAAAGATGTGCATGTTTATTACCCATATACTTTTTGAAAGATGTGCGCATGCTCTTGTACAACTATAATAAAACAATGTGAAACAAAGCGAAAATGTATCAAAGCAAGAATGGAAAAAAAGCGAGAGAAAAAGAAATTTTTGTCAATTTCTGCAATGTTCACACATTTTGTACTCTTCCCACAAAAAGTACAACATAACATAACAACAGATGTTTTGCAAAAACTTAACTCTAATATTGTATAGTTTACATTTTTGTTGGTCGTTTCCGACACAAGAATGCGAAAAGACTGCAAAAAACAAGATACAAATAAGTTGGACTTTACACATCCTGCGGATGTTTCTAAATTCAAAATTTCACAATGTTTTTGTTTAAATGTTGAATTTTGCTTAAGCCCGGTGCTGGGGGGGCGTGGGCGGTAACTTGCATTTTCCAGTACCGTCCATAAACAGGCTTAATCAAACCGAGCCTGCAACATTTTCAATTTTTGCCGTGTTGCGCTTTCTTTAGGGAATTCTGTTTTTTTCTCTATTTTCATTTTGTCGTATTTTTATCGTAAATTATAATGTTTCACCGCGGCCGGTTCTTTCCAATATCTTTATTTCTCTGATAGATCAATCTTTTATTATTTTTTTTCAATTGATACATACATGTTTAGTATCGGATCTTTTTTACAAACTTGAATATTTATTTTTCAAAACGCCCGGCAGTATCTATTTAGCTTTATTCAGAAATAAAGCAAAATGGGCGTAAGGTTAATGAACAGAATTGAAAGTAAAACAAAAACACTTGAAATACACATAAAACATATGAAGCTAAATATTTTGCATATAATGTCACTGAGTATCTGCGGAAGACAAAAAAATACTGGTATATTATTTAAATCAACGTAGAACGAATGTCTGAAATTGTTGTAACAATTCTTTTAACCGTTCATTTTAATGGTCTTACCGACTCAATATGTCTTTATTTAGCCTTTAAAATACATAACCCTTTCCTTTCCGTTTCTTTAAAATTGGAATTAATCGCGACAGGATTAATTAACAGTAACAAAATATCTGAAAAAAATCAAGTTACAGGGATTTATAATCGGATATTTTCTCCAGCTAAAATAAATGGAAAAAAAATCCAGTCGGATCTTTCAAAACAGGGCTTAAAACGGTATTTCAACGCGAAAATACATTAAAAATACATATTAAGCATATGATGAAGCATTTACATGATTTCAAACAATAAGAATATCCAATCAGAAAACATATATTATGCCGGAAAATAAATCGATGTGAACTTTAATATATCAAGGCATACGGTATTTACCCGGGCGGATTCAGCACAAATCCGCTGGGTCAAAATTTTTAAAATCAAACTTTCGGTGAGAAAACAAACTAATAGTAAAAATTGAAGTCAAATATGGTTAATAAACACTAAAGCTATCACGTGAACAAAATTATAATTGTTTAGGACACTTTAAAAGGGTAGTGAAGTTTGCCACTATCCTGGTGGTGCAAAGATTTTCCGGTGGCTGTTTTATCTGTGATACGCAGGCTTCATAACCTCTGATCCCCTTTCAAAATTCCATTTCATTTAGTTCCGCCCATTGTTTTCTCGTTTAGGGCACACGCTTTTTATTACTTGGGGACCATACGCCGCTTTTCATGGAATGGCACGGAAGTGTCACATTGAAGGTTCCATGATAACCGCCGTATGAACACATCTGCGGATGTTTCTAAATTCAAATTTTACTATTTCACGTATAAATGTTGAATTCTGCTTAAGCCGGTGCTAGGGGGCGTGGACGGTAACTTGCACTTTCCAGTACCGTCCATGAACAGGCTCAATCAAACCGAGCCTGCAACATTTTCAATTTTGCCGTGTTGGGCTTTCTTTAGGGATTCTGTATTTATCTATTTTATGATCACATCTGTGTTATTTGTGCCGTGTGGCGGCTGTAAAAAGTCTCCCCGTACATTTAATCAATAATGTTATATTTTCGATCCTTGAAGATCGTTCAGCACGACATTATTGTTATGTTGTGGTATTTTTAGTTTCAACTTTTCGGCATTTTCTATTTGGGTGGTTCCAATATTCCTACTTGAATAATGTTGAATCACCCTTAGGATATGTTGCCTGCTTTTTAAATTTGGCTTTTGACGTCTTATCTCTGATACGCAGGCTTCATAACCTCTGATCCCCTTTCAAAATTCCATTTCATTTAGTTCCGCCCATTGTTTTCTCGTTTAGGGCACACGCTTTTTATTACTTGGGGACCATACGCCGCTTTTCATGGAATGGCACGGAAGTGTCACATTGAAGGTTCAATGATAACCGCCGTATGAACACATCTGCGGATGTTTCTAAATTCAAATTTTACTATTTCACGTATAAATGTTGAATTCTGCTTAAGCCGGTGCTAGGGGGCGTGGACGGTAACTTGCACTTTCCAGTACCGTCCATGAACAGGCTCAATCAAACCGAGCCTGCAACATTTTCAATTTTGCCGTGTAGGGATTCTGTATTTATCTATTTTATAAGGCTGTACTTTTGACGTGATCGAGGCAGAAAACTCTCTTTCAATTTAATTTAATAGAACAATATAACATTTAACTGATTTTCGTAGAGTAAATGGAAACATGTGTCAGATATTATTTTCCATCGTTGGTCTTTAGGAAAATAACAACAATGTACAATAAGTCAACAAAATGTATTTATAATACATTGAACTTAAAAATAATCGAAAAAAGTACCCCCTAAAAAAACAAAAAAAAACAAAACCATAATCATTGTGCATAGCTATTCCCATAATTATTGATGTTTTTAATTGCGTTTAGTTTAATTCTATGAAGGTATTCATAACCTTACTTATCTATACTGATCTTTTGGCAGCAAATCATCAATAAGGCATAATTAGCTTCAAACGTAACAATTTATCATATTGACATCTGGAACGGTACTTTAACAACAAAGAAACTCATTCAATAACTTATTACATAGCTGTTGAATTTCAAAAGATTGGTAGAAAGATTATATGCAAATGCATAGTTTCCATTTGGTGTTAGAAAGATGCGAGCATTTGTTAGAAAGCTGCGAGCATTGAAAGGTATTTTTCTACCTTGGAAACACGGATAATTATTTGTTTTACATCAAATATGATTCTGATTTTTCTTTTAGTCATTCACTGTTTTGTAGAAATGCTTACTTTGGAAAATGCGACATCTACATTCGAGACAGAAAAAGTATCTAATATCCCTCAAGGTGTGACAACAGTACTCAAAAATGAACACACATTGATATCGTGCATTTTTCATTGTCAGGAACTTGCTCTGCCGTCGTCTAATTCATCACGTTTTTGTAGCTCTGCTGCTGCTGATGGTAATAACAACACAGACAAAAAAGGGAAGGCCGGAATAATCCATGGAAAAAGAACAACAAAGGTGTCAACGTCATATATTCAAGTAAGAATTAAAAACAATTTAATCTGAAAGATTTAATCTATCATTCAATTTTTTTCAAATTCTACAATCATAACAGAATAAAAAATAAAAAGAAACATATAACTAAATTTCACTATCAAGCTCCGTCCAAGTAAAATGATAAAATGTTTTGTGTGTGTGTGTGTTTTTTTAATTTGTATTGTATCCTGGATAATTATACATTTTGATATTTTAATGACATAATTGGTCATATTTATGATATATATATATATATGGTATTTGGTAAAATGAATCAAGTCGCAAATAAAATTCTCATACTTTACATATTTTACTGTTCAGAAATATATTATTCCTGTTTGATAATTGGGTAAGACATTGATCCTCACCGATGATGCTGATTTTGCATTCTATTTTGATTATTATTGATTACTAAAATCGAATAAAACTATTTATTTGGTATATTTGCCAAATGCAATTTAAATTCGGAAATATCCATTCGTAAAGTGATTTTGCCACACAGAATTCTTTCCTCAGAAGTTACGTTTCGTGCTAGAATTGTAATTTCAAACATTGAGCAATGGTCATGGTATTGTACCTACAACGCCAGTAGCAACGTATAATATACCGCAATATAATACCAGCACACCTTTGAATTCGAATTCACCCAATATCATTGATCCATTTACATTGATCTTGAACAGATTGGATAATATGGATATGAAACTAGGACAACTTGAAAAAATTCAGACTACCGTTAATGGATTAACGGTATCTATGTATGATATAGGTCAAAAGGTCGACGCCATGGAAAAACGGATCAGCGACCTCGAGAGTAGCCAACAGTTTGAAAGCAATACCGTAGATGAAATCAAAAGAAAGCAGGACGAGATCGTTTCCTTAAAAACCAAAGCGTCCCAAATAGAAACTCAGCGTATTGAATGTGAGGATCTCGTTAATGAGATGAAATGTGCTGACCTCAAAAATAATCTTCTATTTTTTCGGGTAAATGATGAAGAATCAGAAACAAATGAACAGTGTAAAGAAAGGATTTTGACAATAATGAAAGAAGACATGAAAATAAAAAACGCAGAAATTATCATGATGACCAAAACAGAAAGAATGGGAAGATATAAATCGGACAAGATACGCCCTATTGTTGTACGATATAGTAGTTTTGAGGAGCGTGAATCTGTGAGAAAATCGTGCAAAAATCTCACAAAGTACAATTCTGTTGGTGTAAGTCAACATTTCCCCAAAGATATAGCAGATAAACGGAAAGCACTCGGACCGATACTAAGGAAAGCAAAAAATGACAAGAAGAAAGTTGAACTGCGGTATGATAAACTATTCATTGATGGCAATTTGTACATACTGCCATAAACGGACTAGGAAAGCGCCGAAAGTGATATACATATTTTAACGTGGAATGTCGAGGGATTAACCAAAAACAAGCGTTCAAACGACGAGTTTACAAATATTCTCACACAATACGATATAATATGTTTATCAGAGACATGGACTTCTAAATCATCAAAGATAGACTTAAAAGGATATAGTAACTTTCACTCATACAGACGTTTCCAGAATAGACGTGCAAAAAGAGCAAGCGGTGGGATTACAGTGTATATTAAAGATTTTATAAAGAAAGGTGTCAAATTAGTGAAAAACGATATAGACGGTGTACTATGGTAAAAACTTGATAAAATATTCTTTCAAACAGATACAGACTGGTACATTTGTTGCACATATGTTGCCTTGGAAAATTCCCCCGTACATGACTTTTATGAAAGTGACATATTTAGTATTTTAGAACAAGATATTACAACTTTTCAACAGTACGGACGTACGTTACTATTAGGCGACATGAAAAGTCGGGTGGGGGTAAAGTGTGACTTTATCAAGGATGAGCGCTTAACGGATTTAGACATGAACAATGCCTTAAACGATGTACCGCCAATACGACGATCAATGGATTTAAATAGTAATCGATTTGGTGATTTATTGATTGAACTTTGCAAAGCAGTGAATATGTGTATTGTTAACGGACGATCAGGTATGCCGGGCGATAAGGGCAGTTATACGTGTATGATGCACAATGGAGAAAGTGTGATTGACTTAGTGTTAACTAAATACTCAAATTTCAAGTTCTTAAAGCAATTTATGATTCATGATTACACAGAATTTTCCAACCACACATCCGTGTCATTTCGATTAAAATTAGGTACTGTCGAAGAAAGGGAAACAACTCACCGAAGAATATATTATAGGTGGAATGATGAACACAAACATGCATTTCGAAACGATATATTCAGTGAAATTGGCAATTTAAAGACTCTGCTAGATGACAATGATATCAGCATAAATGATAAAGTGCAAACTTTTAGCAAAGTAATTACCGATAACGCCGATAAGTACTTTAAGAAAAATGTTAAATGTACAAATAACACATTCCTTGATAGAAGCAATGACAGGAAATATGGTTTAACGAAGAATGTATTGAAAAGCAACGTATATACAAGACAGCATTGGGACAATATCTGACACATAGAAATACGGAATCATTAAATAGACTGCATCAGCTTAAACGTGAATATAAAACATGTGTAAATCGTGCAAAAAAACATTCAATCGTGATCGGTGTCGTGAAATGAACACATTGAGAAGGAAAAGCCCCCGCGAATTCTGGAGAATGTTTAAAACTAATGAAAATAATTCTGTCAATGAGATTTCAAACGAACAATTGTGTGAGCATTTTAAAACATTAGCGCAGGACCATAATACCCCGGATGATGATATCGAAGACTTCTTACGTGATTTTGATGATCATGATGGAAACAGTACATATGAGGAACTCGATCTCCCTATTACGTCAGATGAAGTGTTAAAAGCATGTAAAACATTAAACAGAAATAAATCACCTGGAGATGATTCAATTATAAATGAATATTTGATTGAAACCTGTGATCTATTAATACAGCCATTAACTACGTTATTTAACATTATATTTGAATCGGGACAATTTCCTAAAACTTGGTCATATGGTGTTATTATACCTCTTTTAAAGAAACAACCTGGTGATGACCCAAATAATTATCGCGGGATCACACTCATTAGTTGTTTGGCAAAATTATTCACATCAGTGTTAAATGCGCGTCTTAAAAATTGGACAGATATTCACGAAACAATAACTGACGCACAATTCGGATTTAAACCTAATTATGGAACTACAGATGCGATATTTGTATTACAGTCATTAATTGACAGCTACTTAAGTCAAGGGAAACGTCTATACGCTGCTTTCATCGACTCTGTTTCTAGAAGTGCATTATGGTATAAGCTAATAAAACATGGAATCGACGGCAAACTTTTAAAGGTTTTACGATCAATGTACGCAAATGTAAAATCTTGTGTGAAACAAATAGACAAAGAATCTGACTTCTTCAGTTGTGATATAGGCGTATTTCAAGGAGAAATAACGTCAAGCATATTATTCTAGCTCTTCCTAAATGATATTGAAATGACCATACAAGAAAATACACAGTCTGGATTAACTCTTGGCCAGTTAAACATTTACCTTCTGCTCTATGCGGATGACTGCATACTATTGAGCGAAACCCCTGAAGGAATGCAATCACATCTCGATTTGCTATATAACTATTGTGTAAAATGGAGATTAACCGTCAATGTAACGAAAACAAAAATTATAGTATTCAAGAAAGGTAACGGGCATGTGAGAGATAACGAAACATGGACATATAACGGCAACGGGATAGATATCGTCGAATCTTTCAACTATCTGGGCTACGTACTTAGCAGTAACCAGCCTTGCTCTTTATCAACAAGGATATACCGAAGACGGGGTGTATGTGATCAAGCCAGCTGCAAGTTCTGCTACCACTGATGTGTGATGTGATATGACCAATGGTGGCTGGACGGTTATACCACACCAACAAGATGGATCCGTAGATTTCTATAGGAATTGGGAAGAATACAAATATGGATTCGGTAAAAGAAGCGGCGAATATTGGCTTGGGTTAGACAATATTTACTTTTTGACTAGTGACAGTGGTTCACTTCACATATATCTTGAGGCATTTGAGAATGACAATGTTGATCTAGTGTCTGCTTTTGCTGAATATTCGACGTTCAGCACTAGTGACGAAAATGATAAATACAGATTAAGGGTTGCAGGGTACAACGGCTCTTGTGGTGACTCAATGTCCTTTCATAACGATTGCAAGTTTTCAACCAAAGACAGTGATAATGACAACCATGTCACACTAAATTGTGCAGTGGAATTTAGTGGAGCTTGGTGGCACAAAGCATGCCACCGCGCAAATCTAAATGGATTATACCTGGAGGGGGGAAATACCGATTATGCTCGAGGAATTAATTGGTACGCTGGGGTTATAATTACTCTCTGAAGAAAACTGTTATGAAGATCAGAAGAAACAATTGAACAAATAATTCCTTTCATTTGAAAAAAACTGTTCTTTTACATCTGTTCATAAATATTGTTTAAAGAGACTGACATGTTATCCTTACATTTTGTTGAGTCCTTAAAGTTCATTCTATTGTCTCTGATGATATATAATGCTCTTATTGTTTAGAACAAAACGACAAACATGAAGGGATCCTTAATTGATCTGTAATGATTTGATTTAAGTTCTAAATATTGACATTAATGAAGTATTTAATGCAAACATAAGAATAAGATACACACATTTTAAATAGCAACTTTATTACATTCAGTATCTTAGCTAAATTGAAAACATGAAGAATTTCGTAACTGTTGTTACAGTTATATTATCTAAGTAATACGTTTAACGATAAAACTATATGAAAATAAACATTTCAGAAATGCTTATAATATATTAGAAATATATGGGACATTTCAAATTTATCATATTGTGAAGCGTTAGAAAATTTTGATTTTGAAAGTTATCTATATTTGTAACTTTGAAAAAGAGAGACGCTAAGGTTATCAACATTGAGTGATGTTATATTGAATAATTTGGATAACAGTAAATGTATTTCTAACCTGATGATACGACATTCAGGGTCACAATATGTATTTATTATACAAATGAGGTATCGTAGAAAGTCCGAGTATATTGTCCCTTCCCGAGAAATAATGAAGACAAGTCAATGCAGGGGCCATGGATTCATTTTTTCTCCTAGGAAGGTACAATGCGAGTATTTCTCTAGCGTAACAAAAACACCAAAACATAAATTACTTTTTTATGTCATTCTTTTATTCATTTGATCGTTATTATATGTGATTGATCAACTAGAAGTCATTATTTAAAGTAGCATGTATTGAGCTAAACAATATATATATTTGAATTATTCATTCTCTTAAACATTGTAGGCTTTCATTTATATTGTTGCTTTTCTTTCGCATATGCTTAATTTTGTGTATTGTTTATTGAATAAATACATCATATAGTATCAACTTTGTCCAATAGAATGTGGAGAGATTAGAATGAGCTTTTATAAAAGAAAATCACTCTTACGCTTATGAATAATTCAGTACAGGACAGTATAATGTTTCAAATCTTCAAGAAAACATAGAAAATGTTAATTATAAAAATGTGTGGTGGAAAATGTTAAAACAGGCAGCGTATATTGAACACTGTTTAAATAATGTAAAGGGAAAAGTGGCGTTTTATGAACGCATCTCCCACACCAACAAAAGCCAACAGCAAAAAACTTATTATTATATAAATTGTATATTTCATATAGATATTGAAATTATTCAAACCCGCAATAGTTTTAGTCCCCCCAAAAGCAGATAACAAATAGTCTAAAATTGCAGTCTCGCTTTTATTAAGTAAGTAAGTAAAGTTTATTTATGTAACATAGGCCTCCGGCCCAAAATACAACATAATACAACAAACATGAAATAGCAATGGTAAAATACAATGAGATGATCATAGATATACATGTACATAGTAAATTGTAATATAAACATTGGTAGACATCATATCAATTTTTCTTTGAAGATATATAGAGATATTAAGAGAATTTCGTAGATCAGTTGTAGAATACACTATATAATTACCTTTATAAAGTTTTATGTATGTATTTTTTAAGTACTGAATTGGCGTCTATATTTAAGTGCATGATCGAGAAAACGTGCGATAGTCTTATATAATGTCACATCTGCGTTTCTTAGAACAGATATAAATTTTTCACGTGAAGGATTTTTCACCAATATATCTGGTAGAATATTTTTACGTATAGTATTAAAGTGAATACAAATCAAGAAAATGAGATATTCATCGTCTAAGCCCGTAAAACAGAGAGGACATATCCTTTGATTAATTGGTATATTATTGAAGAATCCAGTGTTATAACCCAAGGGCAGTACACCGCCTCTTAATTTTACAATGATGTTCTATTAAGACAAGTATGTTCTATTAAGAACTAATAGGAAGGACAACATCTCTAACCTATAACGTCCCCTAGCTTCGCTTTATAGTTTTAAAGTTTTGGAACAATGATCAGAAATAAAAAAATATAAACACTCAACGAAACCTGAGATGTAAGGGGGATCTTTTCACAGATGCCAAACAGTACTTGAAATAGAGAATAACAGCTGCTTCTGTGAGTATAAAACTTCTGTAAATGTTGGTTGGATCACTGGAAAGCAATGGTTTCAAAAAAAGAAGTTTTTAAAGCTTCCTCGTCAATCATTGGTCATTAATCATGCACGTGTACATGAAACGTTTATTTAAAAATGTATCTAACAGAAAACTTCTGGAAAATTGATTTCCCTCATTATTAATGAAAACAAAACGCAAATAGTCCAAAACATCAGACTCGATTCAAGTGTCTGTTCAACACATAATTCTTCGTCATCAATTAATTTTGTAAACATGTGATGAAGGTGTTATAAGTAGAAATATGACGTCATTTATACCAGCAATAGATAGAAAAAAAACTAACCTCCTAATGAATAAAATTCATCATATTTCAAATATTTAAAAGTTAAAACACAGTATTTGTGCAATGAGATATTGAGACTCATGAAGTGAAGGAATGAATAGCATTTGTCATTGTTAAATATGATTGTTCTCTTTCGGGAAACTCCTCTGGGAAACGCTTCTTTGGCAAACATTCCTTTATCTTGTATCTTTTGAACAAAATATTAACTTTTAAAATTTTAACAAGCCAATTTACATGTCTAGTTTTCGGGAACAGGAATGCATCATAACAACTATTTTGAATGATAACATGCAATCTTGCGATATATTTGCGTGGTTGAATGCATAAGAATTTGCTCTAAATAAAAACGGGCGTATAAAATTTCAATAATCAAGAAAATAATTCCGCTTCTTTTCTTGGTGATCAAGCATTTTAGAAGTTCACTTTGGTCGCATGTTTTGCATTTAGTAGGTGTTGTGATGTTTTCTTTATGTGCTCACACTATGCTTCAAACAAATGATCAGAAAGGTTTAATTGCATGAAGTGCTTGAACAATTGTTATTTGAGCAAATTATTTCTCCAGCTATTGCTTTGACTTCAATGAATTGCATGATACACGCAATAATTTAATTTGAATGCAAATGAAATGTTTACTGATGTCATGTGCACTAGGAAGTTACGCATTGACAAATACATGCGCGCGTACGCACGCAAACACACACACACACAAAGTAAAATTTGAGTTTATTTGCCGACACACAAATTGATTAGTGACTGTTGTCATTTGATATTTGAATGCATAACCAGTTGAAAGGATAGCTGAGAATCAACTCAAATCTATGCAGATTATTTCAGTGATGAATATTAATTTAACTTGTTTATATTTTGCAATTTGTATGTCTTTCATTATATATTTTCAAATATTTTATAAATGAAAATATTGATATTATATTTCAAATAATTGATAAAAATTATTCTTTAAAATATAACTTTGTTAGTAGAACTAGTAGAACAATTAAATACAGTCAGCCAATTAGAATATATATTCATTTATACGTAGATTTTACAGCAAATTTTCTTCTTAAACAACACTTATTTCACGTTATTAATGTCAATAAGAACATTTGAACGACTAGTCGCCACGAGAATCCAATTAATTGTTTATAAAGTATTCTTAAATAAACACTGAACAGAAATCTTAACTACAAATATTCCCTTTGATAAAACGCATCAGGGTAATGTAACATCTTTTCTCGGTGCGCGGCAATATTTGATAATGTCAAAGTTATTTCAAACAAATGATGTGCCACGCTGTCTATTTTCAGAGACAAAAAGCAACTTGAAATTCTTCTAAGGAACTAAGACATGTTATCTTGCGATATTTTCGCGTGATTCCAGGCAAAACAAAATTGAGACTTTTGACGTGTATTTAAAAAGGAGCAAACCATGTGTAAAATGGAATATTAAAAAAGTCGTTTCTTATTGAATATATTTGAAATCAATTAAATTTAAATTGTTGCAACAAATTTGTAATACAATGTATTTATGTTGCGGTCAGTAGGCCGTGAAACCTAAACCATACGAAAATTGAAACTAAAAATAATTATAAAATTACATTTATTTTATATGCACTACTTTAATACTTCAGCGTTCTTTAAATGTAGTTACTAGTAATCTTTTACTATTTCTTAATGTTTCGTTTAATTCCAGATCTGAAGGAATAACACCAGTAGAATCAATCTTTGCTAAACATGTTAAAGTCTGTATTTGCTACATTTTTACCTTAAACGTTTTAAATACATGTACATGCAACATGCAATGTATGTTTTTGACAAATAAAATACCTCTGACTTTATCTTTGGTATGGATGTTGATACATCTCTCTTGTTCTTTGTAGACATTCATTAAAATGCTGTGTGAAACTGTTATTTTTTTTTTGCTAAAAGATTGTGAGCTATGATGCATTTTGTAGGACAATTGTGTCATTGATTCATACGATTACTTTGTGCTTCTATTTAAATCAATTGAACTTCCAGAGAATAAAGATATTAAAGCCCTGAGTTTACTCGTTTTAAATTTGGATTTATAAATATATTGTATATTCTATACAGTATACTGTTTACGCAAAGTGTTCTGGGTAATAAATTACAGGTGCTTGCCTCCTTCTAGGTCAAACAATACTTGAGTGAAATACCGCTTGTAAATCTCTAGGTATTACTTTACAAGCAATAAATTGCATGAGACACGCAATAATCTAATTTACAAATTTAGTCAATTTGTATGAGAAAGAAAATGAGAAAGAGGATTCACAACACGAACTGTTTTTATGATTAATATCATAACGCCGGAAAGTTATAAATCTTTTATTGATTATAGTTATTTAGAAAGATAATCTCTTCAATAATATGAAAACCTTTCCTACTTCAGATAAGGTATTTATACATTATTATCAGTAAAAATAACAAAAATGTACGAGTACTTTAAGATATTAATACCAATATTTGTAAAGGGGTCCTAACTTTGAGACAATACGTAATTACTGTCGCGAGAAAAATAAGCTGTTACATTCTTAATTATTAATTGTTAAGCAAAGATTTTTTACGAAAATCAAAAAGAATGATTGAAAGTGTTAATTATTTCAACATTTTTTTATTCCTACATTGATTTTTGAAGAAAAAAATTCGTGAATTTCATATGGGTATCTTTTGCAAACACTTGTCTTAATTGTACATTACACGCGGATATTGGATATACATGTATATTAAACATATTGTTTAATTGGAATACGTATAGCAGTAAACATTCTGAAAAAGTGTTATAGCTTAAAACGCAAATAATCAGGTGATGTCTTGCGGTGTAGTGTTTTTTAAATTGAATGTGGAAAAAAATTTTTTCTAACAAATGGAACGAATATAAAAAAAGGTAAATGAAAGCCCATTACAAAAATAGCAAAAACTAGAAACTTTGAGGATCGTCAATCATAGTCCAACATAACAAGATTTAAAACGTTGCAGGTTCATTTCCTTTGAGCCTGTTTGAGTCTGTTTATGTATTTTTATCTGTTCGCCTTTAAAAGAAGTCTGCTAATGAACCTGTTTTCATCTTTTTAACCTATAAAAGAAAGATTAATTATATAACAGGTACTCTTCTATAGAATAAGTTTACATTAAAATAATCAAACCTTAAATTATTTTACTGTGATATCTGCTGATGTTTTTGTTACAAGTGCATTACACAGTTTGGAAAAGTTCAAATACTTTAATTACATCAGGCTATATCAGTTATGTTTGGCTGTAAGCTTTACCAGCCTTGTCAATGTCATTTAATGGTCTATTTAACCATACATGGTCAGTAATACTGATAAGGTATGCTAACATTCTAGAACAATAAAAAGAGTAAAAATTCTAGAAGATCGAGAATGAACACGTAAATAAAAAGGTTATAATTGCAGACTGTGGGAGTTTCAGGGAGGAGCAACATCTTTCAAATCCACCACCAAGCACTGCATTAAGTAATTTTCATTGTTGAAGGAATTGCTCGAGTGACCAGGAAAAAATAATAAATAAGAAGAATAACTACATAAACATGTAGTGTAACAGTTCAGTTTCTTTCATTGAAATACAGGTAAGTTAAGTATCTGCTGTAAGTAAAATAATATGTGTGGTATTATTTCTACTAACAACCAGAAACTAGCTTTTTATTATTCTAATATAATGGTCTAAGAGGAATCAAGATTATTGTGAAAAAGAAGACCGAAACTAGAAAAAGGCATTGTTCAATTTAATTAAATTTTCAACAAAAAATTTTAGAGGATGATTTAAAACATTAAAAATAATTATTCTTTTTCATAAAGATCCTTAGGGTAATACTACTTTGGAAAATAATATTTTTGCTTGACTTTTTAAAGCTAAAGACATTACTTGAATATTGAACGAAGCCAATTTTTACTGTCTAAATTTCGGAGACTGAAATGCATTGGAAATTCTTTATGAGATATTCGCATGCAAACATGCGGTATGTTTGCGTGTAACTGTGCAGAAATATATTTGGGACTCTTGGCTGCTTAGTGAAAACATGCATAGCGCGAGTCATAAATATATGTATAATGTTTAACAAAATAAAAGAATTAAACTTTAAAAGTTGCCAGCATACGTAATTTTAGTATATTTTAAACATTTTCCCTAAACTAGCATTTTCTCTAGAAGTTATATTTACATACATTTAGGGAAAAACTATGATAGGGTAAGTAGCAGATACTGCGCATTCTATTTCATCACTTCAACATAATCAATCAGTATTTGATGATTGTCAGTATCTGGAAGCTTTTTTGGTAAATAAGCAAAAACCCTTCTTACAAAATTGAAAATAAGGTCTCGTAATCTTCAGTGTAGCTACTGATCAAGTTACATAGAAAATGTTATCCGGTTGGTCTGGTTCCAACAGTCACGTTTTAAACGACAAAAAGTTATTTTAGGTGTTCTTGTATATAATTTAATGTTGTAAATGATTAAGGCATTAACGAATAAAACGTAATTTAAGTGGTCTGGTGTTAACTTTATTGTTCAAAATGATCAAGGTAATAAGGAATATTGTGTATTTTAGATGGTCTCTTACGAATCTTCTACCTGATCAAAGTGATAAGGAATGTAGGGTATTTTTGTGGTCTGATATAAATTTTAATGTTGTTCCAGATACGTCGCTTTACGTCGTAGTGGCCCGGTTTTGTTATATATCCTAGTAATTTACACTACGCTACCTAAGACCACTTCAAGCACTGTAGCAGTAAAACATAATAATAATTATCATCAAATCTATATATACTTACACATTAGATTATTTTTCGAATATCGGCCATTCTTCTTCCGACACCATAGACGATGAACCAACGTAAGTACTTTTTCATATCCGATTTCAAACTGTTTAAGAAATATATTGTGTCCGTTATTTGCTTTTCTTTTCATAACGTGTTAATATATTTTAACAAAGTCAATACTATTTGTAATGTACTACCATATATTTTTTGTGAATAAGATATTGTTTAAACTTAGGTAATTAAGAGAAATAAGTACTTTAGGTGATCTAAGTATATTTTAATGTTGCTACTGATCTAGACAATTAGGAATATGAAGTATTTTAGGTGATGTGACATAAATTTTAATGATCTTACTGATCAAGGCATTAAAAATATCAATTACTTGAGTGGTGTGATTAAATTTCAAGGTTGTACTGGCTCTATCAAAAGGAATATACAGAACTTTAGATATTCTTGATTGACTTTTGTGATGTTCTGAATCAAAAGCAGGACGAGGTCTGTAATAGCTTTTTGATGATATTACGACTTTATTGTAAAACAACGAACGCTTTCATAAATGATTTGCCATTGCAAAAGAATATTACAAGGATAAGTCATAAATTGTAGTTGTCTATAATCCAACGATTTCAAGCACAGTGGAAATGGGAAGGTCTACTCCGAGTGCATGAGGTACAGAAAATGTTAGTGCTCTAAGAGTCAACAACAAAATACTGTCTTCTGATGACACGCACGTGTTCGAAGATGACCTCAATGACTGTGCGTTGCATTTAAGGAGTTGCTCAACAGTGCTGAAAATATACACATGGTATTGATGTATTCATGAAGGAAGGAATGAAAAAACGAACGATTGATCTACCAAAAAACTTAAGAAAAAACATAAAATGAAACTTTTAAAGTGTAAATTATTAATGGTGATGATCTAGCAATTATAAGATATATAAATACATTAAATTGTACAGTATTACTATGAATAGTAATATATGTTGCCATAAATAGTAATAAAATTGCCCCAAAAAAAGTTTCGTCTGATTCACTTCTAACCGTTATTGGTTTTGCTGGCGGAGTTCCACCTTCAAATTCGGCTCTGATCTTCATTGACCTCAAGATAAAAATAGATTTGTGCTTATTTAAACAATTTTTAGATATTATAGCAACAAGATATTTACCTTTCCATTTCTTTTACACCATCTACAATATCAACATCATATCCGATATTTTGAGTTTCATCCTCGCACTTCTCTGTAATATCAAAAGCTTGACTTACGCAGTTCGTGTCGTATCTAAACGATGCTGGAAGTCCTGGAAAAATAATATTAACATTCCTTTAATATTAAAATGTTGCTATAATTACTTTGGAAAATTAAATAAAGAATAAAAGATATTATGTATTAACAAGCATGCTCAATCTATATATTTGTATGATTTTATATGAAAGTCTTGTTTGAAGATTTCCAGTAAACGGATGACTGTTACTGATTTTTTTATAAGTGTTCAAAAAATAAATAAATACATAAAAAAGACTTGCAACGTAAAGAAATAAGAAGAAATTTCATTTTTTAAAAGAAAGATATCAGATCAAAAAACAAAAATATTGATATCAATAGAACAAATGGTCAAATGAACATGTAAAAATGTAAGTGTTCAAGACGCATAATCAAGGAGACTGCAGAGATTAAAATGATCACTTCAAAATAATAATCTGCTTATAATGTTTTGTCCAACCTAGAAATAAGGTTCTAAATATAACATTACAAATTACAACATTATTAGAAATGGTTATTATCTCGTCATTGCACATTTGTAAATACATTGTACTCTATTTACATGATTAACTCAAACTGGTGCACAAGTCGACGGTCGAAGCAAAAGAAATCTTAAATTTGTCAAAAGTAATCCAAATATTGCTTATCAGACTCAGCTTCACGGCAATGTCATAATTTTGAATCATATTTTAAGTGAACGATGCTATTATAAATGAGAGGTTACGTAAATTTGTAAATCTTTAAATTTATATACTTACTCTGTTGATACTCTTCGTTAAGGTGGCCATTTTTGCATGCTCCGCCTGTTTTACTAACCAACATTGATATATCAGCTCTGTTGTTACATCGCAATGCTTTGCCACTTGTACAAGAAGATGCAGCATCCAAAACACTTTAAGAAAAGAAATTGTTCAATTATGTAACTAAGGTATTGTATGATGTTCTGTCATCGAAATGTTTATACACTTATCATTCTATTTATTTATCATAACATTATATATGAAGAATGAACTTTCCTACTTCAGATTTATAATTCAATCATTTATTAAGAAATAAGTATATTTGACAGGGTATGCTTGCTCCTTTTTTCTCCTTTAAATACAAAGCTTGGCTTTGCTGATAACCTTAATGAGCTTGTAAAATGTTCAGAGAGAAAACCTTTGCAAGATCCAATTTCATGATCAATTTAACCACTTGATCAATGAAATGCAGAACAAAATTAAAACTTCTAATGATATGATGGCAATATGTATTCTGACAAACTTAATAAATATAATTGACTTTTTATATTCATTAACAACGTTATCAATAATTATAAATTTCTGCATATCAATGTGCCAAATTGAATATTCTTGAATAACGTCATAATGTAAAGAGAAAAATATTACCTGCACCAGTAATTAAGAAGTTGTATCAAGTCCTGCCTATATATGACCTCTTTGTCAAACAACATTGTATTTCGGCTGGTAGTGTTATACATAGAGAAAATAGCACAGCTGTGATAGGCTTTGTAGATATCCCTGTACGAGTCGCAGTATTTTATCGTGTTTCGACAATCAACATAGAAACTAATTAAAGATATAGCTGAAATTATTGTACAAATTCTTATAAAATTACTATCTGACACATTGATTAAATATTTCTTTGAACTTTTTTGTAACTGTTACATATTCGATATTCGAATAAGATATTCATGATGATTTTTATTCATACAAATTCATCTTGCAACTTCGTAAAAAATCTTAAAGAACAAAATGCATACAAGGTATGAAATGCAAACTAGAAAAAAAGTTCTTTTCAGATTGATATTTTTATTTGATATTGAGAAAAATCAAATGGTAACATTCTTTCTGATATTGTTCTTATTTTAATGCTTATAAAGAAATGCCCTCTCCACCCTGATAATTTAGCCACTTCTTGTAAGTAGCTAAAGAATCAAGCCAGTGAATCCATATTTGTCTTAAAATGATGAAGGATGTGTTAAAATTTTCTTGAAATGGGAACTTAACTGATATATTCTTAGCAGTAAGAAACGCGTGTTTGAAGATTATATTTACACATTTATTATATTTAATAATTAACTCAGAAAATATCAAATTAAGAACAGTAACATTTAGTAATATTTTCTTACCCGTTAAAGCAAAGACAAAAGTAGCTTTATAATCCATTCTTTTCTGGTAATACTATCAAAATGGTCGTGTTAAATTCCTGGTTCAAACTTTACTTTGTCTATAGCAGCAATTAGGATCACGTGACTATACATAAATATCAATTAACTAAATAATGCCGACATTCGATTGGAAATGTCAAGTAGGGAATTTATGAAATAATGGCATTGCTAGCGGAGCTTGAAATGAGCAATTATATTATTGTTGTCGTATTACGGAATAGTTGAATGAAATTGTATGAAATAGTTGTATGACAATATGACCACAAATACCATACAAATATAATAAATAGCAAAGAAATAAAGCATATAACATAGATTAAATACATGTTTTGATAATGAATGTATGTAGTCCTAGGCCACAAAGAAAAAAGGAAAATAATTTGTGCAGTGTTACCACCAAGTAAATGGGCAATGATTATCATAAAATCATGTCAGACAAATCATGCCTCCTCTGAAAGTCGCAAATAGCACAAACAGTAAAGGGACAAAACTCAAATGATATATTATACGTCATTAGTCAGTCAACGGTGGCCTCCCCTGACAAAATGTAGATCAGCGTAAAGGAAATCACTGTCTTTGACTGAAATATGTGGGCGCTGTTTTACTTCCCTAAAATTACAATTGATGTCAAGGGCTTAGGAAACTTAAATGGGTAGTAATACTGTTTACTGATTTACTGAAAAAAGTGGATAAAAGTCACTACATCTGGAAATTTTTCACAAGGTCTCACAAGCAAAATGGAGTAAGCTGTTTAAATAAATTAAGTTTTCATGAGTGTGCTTCCCTAAAACATTGCAAATGACAGTTCGGGAAAAGCAAGAAATCAAATAGACACAAAAGCAAATGTTCTTTTTTTTCAAAACAATACTTCGAATACTGTTTACTCCACAGGCGCCTACACACTGGTTTCGAGCTTTGTACATGAAGAAAGTATTTCAATTCTTTACAAAAACTCTACAAAAACATGGCAGATGGCATGTCCTATAGGCGTTCCTTTTTCAGATCTTTTGTCTTTCATTTTATTATCATGTGGTATTAAAGTCTCAATTCCGATTGGCTTAGGTCTATGCAGTGTACGGGTAGAACTTCGGCGACAGTAAAAACACACTGATCAAATAAAAAAGTGGACAAGAATAATCCCCTTTCAAATAAAATCATAAGTTGCATCGAAAGTCAATGGGAAATGACTGTTATAATAAAAAAGCCTTCAAGATAATTCTCCCTTGAAAATGCACACGGCTTCATATGGAAGAGGGAAATAGCTATGATAAAATCAATTTTGACTTACTTTCCCTGAAAATAGCAAAAGGCTTCATAGGGCAAAGAAACACAATCTGGTAAAATTAAATTCAGCCGACAATTTGACATTCCCTTATAACAGCAAATGTGTCATATGAAAAGGCGGAACATCTTAAAATAACATGGAGGTGATGACCACCGCTAATCAACGCAAACGGTGTTGTGGAGCAAATTGAGGTAACTATTTATAGAAAGGATTAACTTTAGTAAGATGACATAAAATGAACCAAAGAAACAACCCTTGGAATTGCAAATGGCATCTTGTAGCAAATTAATTAACTTTAAAAGAAAAAAGAGAAATGAAAGAAATCATGCAAGACTAGAATATTTTGGGATTGAAGGCAATGCGACGTTCAGAGAACGCAAACCTCACACCCTCACACAACCTGCGCAGGCTTTGTTGAAAACATTACTGATTGGAATTGTGTGTAACCTGTACTTGGTTTGTTGGGGGAGGAATGCATTTTAGGAGTCCTGTTTATAATTTTGGATAAGAATTATCAGGGTTTTTTTTTTGTTTTTTTTTTTGTTTTTTTTTTGTCATTTGGGTTATTATTATCATCTGCTTTTACTTCCGTCAATACAAAGCCTTGTTTTATCAGTTCTTATTTAGCTATCATCATGCATAAAAATACGGATAAATGTTTTATTACAAATAATTTTCTTTCCATTTCCATTTTGCCGATTTCGTTTTTAGAATAGAAAATACATAAATGGTCCTGCATAAATGTTTGTTTTTTTTTTTCAGTTATATATATTTTATGTTGAAACTCTTTTGAAAAATCTGAGATAAAATAAACTCTAGAAAATATAACGTCTGTATCATTTATATAACTTTAGATACATTAGATAATAATAATAATAATAATGATGATAATAATAATAATAATAATAATAATAATAATAATAATGATAATAATAATAATAATGATAATAATAATAATAACATAATGATGATGATGATGATGATAATCAAAGCACAGTGATATTTTACTAAGGAATAACGTTTTAATAATGTCTTATAGCAGGACGAATAATTCCTTCTTTTTCAGGAAAATTGGACGGGAATATAATATCATTGTAATGAAGACCTTTTTACGTGCATACTTGGTGCTTTGCTCTTAAAAGTAAATGCATATCAATCAAAACTTGTTGGCCCTTTTCGTCTGATCTTGATTATACAAATCGCCGAGGAAAATCGTTTAATATGTGGTGTGCAAAATAATGCGTGTGGTTGGAGGTTTGAATAAGCACATTTGAATTTAAGTATTGTATATTAATTCGATATTTTAATACTTTTTTTTTCTTAACGCTAGGCCGATTCAGATCAACTGATATCTATTTAAAGACTGACAACTACCCGTTTACCAATATTGCTATTCATCTACACGTAATTATTTACTGTTTACTATTTAAATAATGCTTTACTTTTATTGAAATGTAGTGAATGACCATGAAAGCGTTGAATCAATATTAAAATAAAATATTAAAATCGTAGGTGAAAATCAAAATTATATATTGAAAACGAGTGTACTATAGCTACTTACCGATTAAAATCAATAATGTACAGTTGTTAGTTATATAAGCTTTTGTTCATGTGTAAGAACATTCATGTATAGTGATTTAATCAAAGAGGAAATTTAAAACATTTATGTATTGAGAATATGTATAAACGATATGTGTTGACAGTGGAAAAAATAGGGTGCTCTAGCAGTCAACCGATACAGCAAGGGAATAAAACGTCAGGTATGATATTTCATTTTTTCATCATGCTTGGTTTTGAGTGATATTTGTTTTAATATAGCACGAAGGTGATTAATTACAAACATCTGGACGCCTACCGTGCTATATGTTTAACACAGAGCACTCAGAATCAAGATCTATTTCCAATCTAACACATCAAAATTATAGTTGGACTATATTTCCGGTTGTTAGATTTGTTTTCGCCTCAGAGTTTCTAAAATCAACGTTCTTTACAGGCTTTTCAAGTCAATTGAAAAAACTGTCGTTATATCTACCGTTAACTTTTCGAGAATAACAATTTTTGAAAACGTTGATCAAGTTTTCTTTGTAATTATTTTATTACTTTTTATATTTTCAAGCGAAATACAGAGTATCTATAGTGAAATATAAGTGATATTTAACTGTTTTTTTCACATTGAAATAGAGGATATTTGTTTAGTTCAATGTAAGATCGGAATCTATTTCAACGAGCTGCGCCATTCGTGAAATATAAAATTTTGGTTTTCACGAGGTGAAGTATACTACGATCTTACAAACTAGACAAATTTTCTTTTTTATTATATGGAAAGAAACGTTTTAAAGAATAAAACCCTTTTAGAACTCATAATTACATTGTAGTTCCGCAGTAATTGAAGCACCGTCTTGTGGAGTTTTACTGTAGCCCATAGTAGAAAATGAGGCTTAAATTTCATCTATAATCAAATTGCAAAATTAATACAATATTGATAATTTTGTTTTTAGTGCATTTCCACTGGATGTCATTACCATAAATGGTCACCTGATTTCTTGTGTGAACACTGTAGTGTGTTAATTGGCAAATAAATTATAGCTCTTTCATCATTATTATGTCTTTCGAAGTAATTGTATATGTATGATTTTTTAAAATGTTCTAATTTGTTAGGGGTTTTTTTTACATAAAATATCACAAACCAGGAAACTTTTGTTAAATTATTTCTGTTTTGCATTACATTTTGAACTCTTAAAATTTCTTTATTTTGGGCATTTATTTCATGCAACAATAAAAATAGTAAATTCCATTAATTTCATATTTGAAAAGCCATTTAAAAAGTTATATTTCATGTTATTATAATTTCAAATTTTTGAATTATATTTATGAATTTGCATAATACTACTACCCAGGACATTAATTGCAAACAGAAATTAAAATATGACTAAGACAAATTTTTGGGTGAAAAAGTAAAAACAAAATGATTTAAACAAAGTCAATGTAAAAACACAACATAAATATCAATAAATGTACAAAACCTCTGAATAACGGAATCCTTCGAAACCGGACTTTTTCGTCTATACCGGACCGGGTCCGGTTTCTAGAGTTTTTACAGTATATTTCTATAAACCACAGAAAAGCATGTAATAAATGGCGTTTTTTTACGATTTTTGCCCTGCATTGTGACGTCACGTAAACAACGCTTCAAACGTCTGTACAGCGTTAATGACTGAATAAAAATTGTTGGTGTTCGGATTTATTTTATGATTAGACCTTTTTCTATAATCCAAGATAGTTTTAAGAGCAAAAGTCATCAAAAAGTTGATTTTATGTATAATAATTGTTTATCTCTCAATTTTATAAAATGAAGTATAAAGAAACGCACTGCGATTAATACCGAATATGAAATAACATTTTAATAGCTGAATCCATTTTATAAAGAAGATACATGGCGTATTAAACGTTAAACCGCTTAGGTAAGAAAAATAGAAGAAAAGTCCTCATATTATACATGTAAACCAACCATCGTTTTTTAAACATAGAAGCTCAAAAAGACACAGATTGATCTAAACAAAATGTCAAGATAAGATACAATGTATTGAAGTTTATACATTTCCTACCCTATAAACTCTATATAAAGATTTAAGGTATCCAGTACGTTCATCATTTAGAAGTCAGAAAAAGCTGTTCTAAATGTTTGGATTTGTTTACGTTTTCTTTTTGAAATCTTACTAGCTAATTTTTATGCCGATAACTTAACGCAGTTTTTAAAAGAAAATTTGACTCAAGACATGAAAACTCGCGTGACCTAGCAAGCGTTTTTTATCACAACGATTTCAAGCTAATTTGGGCTAAAAATGTTGAGCGCGTCACATATAATTACGATAATATATCTTATGAGTTTTACGATGATTTCTCTATGATTCACTATTTTCATACATATGACGTGTAAAAGGTTATTTTTTGGACGAATTTATTCGAACGTATCGCTGACGACAAATAAGGGGGGGGGGGCGTGCCAGCAACTCGAACGCGCGATCTTAGGGTTCTTTTACATAGTTCTTAACCCACTGATCTTATCGTGCGGACTGGTGATATGACGTTAGATAAAGTTGACAAACATCAAATTGAAAATACATGTATAATTTAATTCAACTATTTAAGGTCCGAGAAATGCGTCGGAAAAGAAGACTGATAAATCCACTGATAAGCCACAGAAGACTGGAGCTAGTGATGTGACAACAAAAGATGGGACACAAACCAAAAGAACATTTACTGAACAGTAAGCTGTCAATTTTAAAATATTTGCTATCCGCTTTCTAAATCGACTAAAATACCGCCTGGTTATTAATAAAGTTTGGTATTTGCTTTTCAAATTGACTGGAACACCGTCTGATGTATGTTTCGTGCTCATTTTTAACTCCTTTGTTTTAAAAAGCAGACACGTTAGACAAACGATGATAGACACTATTTATGAAATACTCAATTCTTCATTAAACTCTGTGGAAACAAATATTAACTTTTCATAATTTTCATAAATCAATGCATTTGAAGCTTCTAGTGACTTTATTCCACTAGAACAGTGAGCTACCTAGCCGTGTAATAAAATGGTACCGAGCAGCGATAGAGAAACGGTCAATTGCAACTTTTCGGTCTTTTCCGTCAATTTTCGGATAAGACTTCTGACTATCAAACATTTTTTCAATCATAATATCACCCAAATTTTCATGACATTCATTCGTTACTAATTATATAAAGGTTAAACACTCTGTATTTGTTCACATCAAAGGCATTGTAGAACTTCTTTAAACCCGATTTATTTTCGAGATGATAATGAATAATCCACTACATCTTCTGGATCGGAAATAGCTCGTTTCTTGAAAGTTAGGGGTTTGAAGCCGATCTTTACATACTTTTGTTTTCATTTTCAGGCAAACAGCGGAATATCCGGAAGGTAATATATACATATATAGTTTTAACACTTTAAGTAGCAAAAGCAACGCGTTATTTTTATGAAGTTAACTTAAACAGCCGATGTTTTACGGTTTGTTCGATGCTTGATTTATTTGGTTAGGTAATTCCAGTAATTCTACTTGAATACTGTTTTATCATTTTATTTAATAAGACATGTTGCATGCCTATTTTATGATTACGTTTACTCGAGTGTACAGAATTTGTCTTAATATTCATCATGATTTAGATTTATTACTTTTTTAGAGAAGGAAGAATCAAAAGTAAGCCAAGAAGATGTTTTAAAGACAAAAGCTCTTGTTGGCTGTATTGACATGGAATGTCCGTCACAAGCGAAAATTGTCCGTATATTTACCAGCAGTACATTTACAGGTCTTTACTTTTCTGTCGCAGTATTTTTGCAAGATTTATGTTTGTTTGTCTGTTTGTTTGTTTGTTTGTTTGTTTGTTTGTTTGTTTGTTTGTTTGTATGTTTAATTGGGTTTTACGTCACACCGACACAATATACGTCATATAGCGACGTTCCAGCTTTACTGATGGGGAAAGACCTCAGATGACCATCCGTGCATTATTTCAAGCACGAACGTTTACCTGAGTAGACCCATCGACGTTTCGTAAGCTAGCTGGATAGCTTCCTCACATGAAAGAATCCAAAGTCCCTGTCGGGATTCGAACCCACAGCGGTGAGGCGCAAGTGGTTTGAAGTCAACATCCTTAACAACTCGGCCACGGACGCCCTACTCAAGATTTATGTTAAAAAGAAATGTTTTGGATTTAATTGATCATTTAGATGTAAAATTTATCTTTATTTTCAGCATTTTGTTGTAAGGCTCTTCCATTTTATAATTCAGTATTCAATAATTATAATATTTATTTCACCTCTATAATTTAAGACACATATTCGCTTCCGTACTGTAATTTTTTCTGCATAACTGACACAGTACAGAAGCCTAGATTTGCCATCTGTCAAATTAACGAAATTAACCGGGTTTTTGTGATGAAGAAAGAATTATATTTAATTTGTAAAATTTGTTATAGATACAAAACAAGAGAGAAACATGTTGATGAAGTTTGCCTACCCAAAATTAAAGGAGTATTGCCGGAAAGTAGGTTACGAGTTCCAAGTGGTAGACATGAGGTGGGGGATCCGAGACGAGGCCACTGACGATCACATGACAACGGAACTTTGTCTAAACGAGTTGAAACTATGCCAGAAACTATCAACCGGGCCAAACTTTGTTGTAAGCATTTTCGTTTTTGATGAAAATAAACAACAACAACAAAACAAAATAATAAAGCATAAATTAAATTAGAAAAAAAATGACAACAAACAAAAAACAAAAGAAACAAAAACAAACAAACAGACAACAAACAAACAAACATACAAATCCTAACAACAACAATAATAAAAACAAATATTAAAAAAAAACTCAACAAAACACATTTCATTATGTGGGAACAAATATTTGCGATTAATAACATGCAATTGCTACACGTAAATGGATAATCAATAGCCACAAGTTCTGTCCATCGTCGCTAAAATGAGTTGAACACGTCTAACTCATTCAAATATTTTTCTGCTTCTTTTCAGTCTCTTCTCTCTCACAAGTACGGATATACACCATTCAAAAGAGTGATAGAGTCTGGAGAATTTGAGAAAATATTTAACAATGTCGAAGATAAAGGAGCAAAGGATCTATTTCAAAAGTAAGTACATTTAGTAAATTGTACAACTGTTACGAGGTCAATAGTGATAGATTTACATTTTGAAAAGGCGTACGGAAGATCAGTCGCTCCAAATATTAACAGATGTCTTCAGCACAATGATGCATCTTATGTTATAAGCGTAACCTAAAAGTACATTTGATGTCTGGAATATACAAACATGCACCTGCGGGGTCAGCGGTCCATTGGTAAAGCACACACGTGTCGAATTCTGGTCTTATCCATTAGTTTTCTTGGTGAGAAATACACTAGGCATTGTTAAACCTGAGTCTGGGTGTTTCAAATATCTAAATGCATTTTTATTTGAGAGACCTTTCTTCTGCAAGGTGTGAATTAACACTTGGGAAGGCGGAATTATCCCGTTGTGCAATAATGTACATGTGGCGTCATAAATGAAATGAAATGAAAGAATTCAAAGGGGTTAGATAGATGTATTTAAGATGCCCACTAGTCATGAAAAAGCTATCAAATGAGCGTGTTTGATTGATGTAATTTGGATTAAAAACGCTCTGACTTTTCTTTAACAAGTATCATCAACCACTTGAACTGAAATATCACAACTACTGATAATTACTTACAGTACTTTATTAATATAACATTTAAATTTATCTAAACTGTTCTTTAAATAGATGGTATAGAAAGGACGATAACTCTGTACCCCCAACATATATACTGCTTTCCGTTAGCACACATATACCTGATTTTCTCAGCGAGGATAAGGAAAAGAAGAAGATAGCAAAGAATAAATGGTTGGAAGAGAGTCAAATCATGCAAGAAGCCCTTTCAGGAACAGCCAAGAAAGTCTTTGATGAGGAAACTGCCAGAAAATATCTTCAGTCTGGTAATAATAAAATTGTATCTTAATAAGAGCATTGCAGATTTCGAGTTTATCTCCGTTCTGGACGAATAAAAATAGAAAAATGTTACATCCCTCATCCCCCTAGCACCGGCTTGTTCGAAGCTTAATCGAAGCTTAATCAGTATTATAAAAAAAAACACAAGATGGTCGTGATACAATAGGGGCTGAAACATTAAATACAGAAACGTTAACAACTAGATTTCATTTCACATATTTTTAAAATATTCACCAAATATCATCAAGCGATATTCAGTTTCAAAACAATCATGTGTATACTTTATTTCCTTGTTATGAAAAGTTTTGATAAGAAAGCATTCACGGATATATTAATTTATCATTTGACCTTTACTCAGAGTTTCTTTTCAGCAGACGCATATATATATAAAAATCATATGCATGTAATGTCATTATTTATTCGTTTATGTCGAAATAAGTTCGACTAAAATAATAAATTTGTTATTGTAGTAACGGAAAAGGAGACAGAAGAGGGGCTAAAACCCAATATGGCGAAAGATCATTTTCTTTGGCTGAATAGAAATATTAAAGACATCGAGAAACAAGAAAGCAGCTACGCTCTGTCAAGATACATAGGTACAGTATACTTCTATAAAATATGTCAAGACATATAGGTACGATATCCTTCTATATAATATGCCAAGATATAAACTAAAGGTACAGTTAACGTCTTGGCAATCTGTCAATATATATGGAACAGTTTACTTCTGTGCAATCTGTCAAAATACTAGATATCTAGGTTCAGTATGCCACTGTGCAATCTATCCAAATATACACAGTATACTTCAGTGCAATCTGTCAAATTATATAGGTGCAGTATAGCTCTGTGCAACTATTCACATTTGCTTTTTCTTTCATTTACAAACTATATTAAGAGCGTCATATTTTCAGGGATGTTAACGTGTTTTGAATCGACAGCTTTACAAATAGTTCATATAATTAAATTTGAACTATGAAGCACTCTGCGTTTGTACCATTTCATCTTCCAAAAAATATTGGATCCAATTTTTTCACTTAAGCCTTGCGTTTACATTTCGAGTCCAAATCTCTATAACAATTCACATGGTTCTCATCTTGCCTAATTTTTATTACTGAATCAAGATAATCCACATTTGAAAATTAACATAGTACTCGAAGTAACTTTGCTTGTTGTGGATGATTATTCTTGTGCGAGTTATTTCTTTTGCATATAAGTATTTGAGACGATTTCTTTAAATTTTGTACCATCAAGCGCCTTTTCTAATATAATATGATATAATATAATATAAACACTGTTGAATTTGATCGTTTCCTTTATCCGATGTGTTAATTGCTTAAAATGGTGGTTTACTCCAAAAAGGTCATTTAAGTTGTTTCAATTAATACTAATTCTATTAGACTCATACATAGCTGTAAACCCTAAATTATATGAGGTATATTGTACACTGTATATGTATAAATACCTAATAGTATTCTTGTCCATCTATGCTTTAATTCTTTCTTAAAATGGGGCCATACCTCTGCTTATCTCCAATTTGCGTCACAATACTAATATATGTGCGTTAATATGTAAGTTCATATGTTCATCTTTTTTTAGAAAGTTTTATAACACTTACGTTATACGTTCAATGCAACGAGTCTTCTACTGGATAGCATGACAGCAAAACGAAAGCACGGATAAAGTCAAAACTATAATCCTGTCAATGTAACATGACATAATAAAACAATCAATCAATCAATCAATCAAACAACAGTCAGACAGTCAGCCAATCAACAATAAAACAATCAATAAATGATAGTATTTTAATCATATTTTCAGAATGTATTGGTCCAGAAGAAAAGGTTCAAAGAGCCAGGCAAATGTTGAGGGAATTGAAGGAAGATAAATTGAAGAAAAGACTAGACCCTTCAAAAATTCTTAATTACAGCGTCAACTGGAGTGCTACTGGTAATACAAAAATGAACAGTCAAAGCAAAGCTAGTTAGAATAGTCAATATAAGTCCGACTTTCGTTTTGGATATTTAATAGACCCTCATATTCGCAAAATTATCATTAGATTCTTTTTAGACATGTTAACAGAATTTTTAATTCAAGCCAGTTTGCTCAAGTGGTAAATACGAACAAGATACTTGGAACAGAGAAGACCTTTTAATTGCAAACCGATTGACCTCAAGATTTTTACAAGAAATGATCTATACTTCATTGTTTGATTCGAACCTTAGAGAAAATGCGTAAGTTGTCCATTAAAAAGAATGCGTAAGTGGTTCGTTAAAGAAAATGAAAGAAAATGCGTGAGTGGTTTCATTAAGAAAATGCGAAGGTGGTTCGAATTCTTTAAAGAAAATGAAAGAAAATGCGTAAGTGCTTCGTTTGAAAAAGCCTAAGTGGTTTACCCGTCATAAACAATTGTTGGTTGAGAAATGATATTTTCAGCGAAACATTAGACCGATATCATCCGTATTTTCAGCTGACATATATCGAAAATTGGACTTATAAAGAATACATATATTTCTTTTTCGCAAATCGGCATTAATTTCTCGTAGGGTAGACAGACATTTCTTATCTTTTCTTAGGTCTTTATTTTACAAGAGACAAATTCGTTACACTGGCCCAATATTAAATGATGACTGGGCAGTTAGTGATTGGTAGCTTGGAAATGAACAGTAATTTACACTTTGCTTGTCTAAAGTCATCAACTGTTGCCAAACTGAAATTTGTTCCGTAAAAATAATTGTTTTAACCAAATATGATCAAGTTACAATGTAATTAAGGCTCGTTAAATTGAACATAATATTTTGATTAGTTGTCATCCAAAGTAAATATCAAAACGTGATTTGCAAGTGACGTCCTACAGCTTTGATTGGATTGTAAATCCAAATTTATATCTTATTCCTTTAAGCAAAAAGTAGTTTGTATGAAAAGTGAAATAACAGCACGATTTTTTTTCATACCGTACTAATTGAATATAAATATGTCAGGTAAAATTAATTCGTCAATATTGCTAACAGTTGACGCCCACGGAAGCGTCCTGGTGCCAATTTAACATGTTCTATAAAAAAGATAATTCCTACGTAGGACTTAATAACTCCTACGTAGGACTTTATAACTCCTACGTGGGAGATAAAAAAAAACCTAATTACGAGTTTATAACTCCTACGTATGACATTGTAAGTCCTACGTAGGACTTTATTAGTCCTACGTAGGACTTTATAACTCCAACGTAGGAGATATAAAAAAAATAATTAGGAATTTTAAACCACTACGTAGGACTTTATAACTACTACGTAGGAGTTAAAAAGGCCTAATTAGGAGTTTATAACTCCTATGTAGGACTATATTATTCCTACGTAGGAGATAAAAAACCTAATTAGGAGTTTTAAAGTCCTACGTTGGAGTTATAAAGTCCTACGTATGACTTATAAAGTCCTACGTAGGAGTTAAAAATTCCTACGTAGGCGTTTTAAAGTTTTACATAGGAGTTATAAACTCCTAATTAGGTTTTTTTTCTTCTACGTAGGAGTTACAAAGTCTTACGTAGGAGTTATAAACTCCTAATTAAGCTTTTCTATCTCCTACGTAGGAGTTTTCAATTTTTATAGAACATGTTAACTTGGCACCAGGACGCTTCCGTAGACGCCTGACTTTTGACAGTTCACCAAAGTACGGTTTATTTTCTTCGTGATATCATTTGCAACAAACAGAGAATTTATCAGCGCCATTTTTATTATCATCAAGTCGTCGTTAACAGCAGCGGCGGCGACAGCGTTAGGTGCATTGTCATCTTTGTCATAATTATCATCAACATCATCATCATCGGTATAAAAGCATATATGGTGAGGGACTGTAAAGTTTATCATTAAGAAAAGGAATGCATTTTTGTCTAAAATCGGATGAGATTTTAAGATAGTCTAAATCCCGTGTATATCGTGTATATTTGCTTTTTACATATACATTATATGCCATTGGATCGGTTTTTTTTTTTTTTGTTTTTTTTTTTTTTTTTTAATGGATCATTAATGGCAAGGAAACGAAAACGAAACAATGACTATATTTCTATACCAAAATAAAATGAATTGGGTCATTTTGTATAACGTAAGGACGAACAAGAATTATCTTTTAAAACGATACTGTGCCGAAGTAAGTTTGTTTAACAAGCAAGATTATGTTACTTCTATGTTTTCAATACAAAGGAAAAGTTAGTATTGCATGATAACAATGACATGATAATTATTTCTTGTAGCTATAAAAATATGAAATAACCATTTTGTAAACATTGAAATTAAATGATAGCACTTTTGTGTTGATGATTTTTCAAAGAAAAACAACTTCTATTTAAGTTGTCCCATTTACTTGTTTTACGTTACACTTTATATATTTTATGATCAATTACAAATTAACCAAAAAGTTTTTTAGAAACAAAAACTTTCCTCGTTCCTGTACATATTATTTTAGAAATATCCTCTACATTTTATTTTATAGTGTCCAAACCATTCCTTACATTTTATCATAGCGCTATCCTTTAGATTTTATTTTAGACTGGTTAGAACTATCCTTTATCATTTATTTTTGAATGGTTAGAACTGTTTTTACATTTTATATTAGAATGACCAATGAGAATCCCCGATATCAGTTTGTAATTTTAAAATGACCAATAAAAATTATTCTTATATTCAGTCCTGTTAATATTACAGGAACGAAAAATACTTCAAAAAGCACCGAAACATAATACATATCAATTTAACAATTTCACAAGATTTTTTTGTTCGAACGTCACTGTGTCTTACCTGTAAGGGTGGCCTTGTCTTTTCACAAAACTTGTAGACTTTTGAAAAAGTTTCAGTGTTTCAACTGGTTAAGTTTTTTCTTGAAAATCTTCAAAGATTGACAATTACACTGAGAGTAGAGTTATTTATGTTCATAATATCTTATTTTAATCAAAATATTCTACCCGTGCGACCATTGCAAACCAAGATGAGTCGTCACATCCGTTCAGTCTGATCATGGTCTACTATTCCGTCATTTCCCCCCTTAAATAAAGTGGCTAGACTGAAAGATAGACAAGTCCATTTAAGTTATTTAGCGGGTATGGGTAAGGTTAAAGATGTCGTCTGCTACATTGAACTAAACCACAACGGTTATTCGAAAATCATCTTGATTTACATATATTTTATAAATTTCATACACAGATTTAATACAATGCTCAAAGGGGTTGACCCATACACCATCGGGTCAACATAGTCACATTTAAAAGTCGGGTGACTACTAGAAAGGAATTTTCCGTAAAACTCTCTAATAATTCAGTGTGCGTTGTTAGATAATTGTTTATTTTTAATATTGTTTTAGGTATTGACCCTAATTCGTCAGAAGAGCACAAAACATACTTAGAATCAATGTGTAACGACTTTGTGCATCACATGATTGGCATGGTGGAAAAGTCTGTAGCAGAGAAAGAAAAAGTCACCGATCCTCTGATAGAGGAGTGCCTTCAACACATTCGATTCTGTCAATCCAAATGCGAAGGTTTCACCGGGAGAGGAGAAACATTAAAGGTAAATTAATGATTGTGTTTTCTGCACGATTTTCACGTACAAACGATTGATATATCATAACACCTTATTAAAGCATACTTTCCACGGGGGTGGAACCCCATAAGTATCTCAAACATTAGCATCGGTAAAAAGTATATGTGAATTTCCGCTGTTCAAGATGTGAAGCATAACACCAGATGTGACTGTGAAAGAAGGTCAATCGCAGGGTAAGTTTTCAACTTTTTAAACAGTTATATAAAATTCAATCCTTTTTCTAAGAAAATCGAAATGTGATTCTACCCTCCTGACTCTCCTTAACATTACCCATTTTTGTTTGGATTTCTATGCAGTGTTCATCGAGATATTTTTTTCGTCGTGGGTTCTGGTGTGTCCAAAACATGCATTGTGTATGAAGAAAATGTCACCAAACGGACTAAAAAACAGACATTTTACGAAATCTCACTACCGACGGATGCTTAACATTCAGACAAATCCTGATTTAAACATTTATTGAGATTTTGCTAGAAACGAAGGAATTGCTGCTCAAAATTGCATTTGAGCTCCATATGTGCTGAAGAGATCCATAATTAATGTAGAAAACCATCTACAAAACTATGGACCACTTCCATATTAATATAACCATTGTAAAGGAACAATTAAGGTTTCGAAGCTTTGACTGAAAGTTCAATAGTAACATTATTGTGTTTGATCACCACAATGACAGGGCTTATTAGCTTATGCTAGCATTTAAAATACTATATGAAAATGTTGACGCCGAGCGGATAGTACTCGTATGATAAACAATTCACTAATAAAGGATATGGAACTTGAACAAGCCAAACTGAAAGTATTGAACTTTGAAAAGCTATTTTGAAAAGCTATCGTGCCATATAATATGTTTCTATAATAATGTTTACATTCATAAAAAGTATTTATCACTTTAAGATTCCACAAGTTATAAATATAGTGACGAGACTGTTATGTGGAAATATCATGGCTTGTTGCGACATCGAAGTTTTTTTCTGTACAGAATATGGGCCGAGAACATTGTTTGTAGGGAAAAACCCGAGATGTCGCCCCAGGTCATGATATTTCTACATAATAGTCGAGTTCGATATATATTATAACTGTTTTATCGCATGATAAACAGAAATGAGAATTTAATAAACATACAATTTCAATTAATATCTGGCTTCTCTTAAATTCTCCACTCGGAACCTCGGTTTCTTTTTATGTAACGTATCAATGACCTATATTGTAAACCCCACGACATTTGAGCCAATCAGAAGTATGTTGGGTATTCCTGGTTAGTTTGGATGACCAAAGACACAGAAAAACATTCCTGTAAATAAACCGATCGATGCACTGATTTAGTAACGCGTGTCTGCCAATAATTGTACTACGCGTTGAATTTATGTGATATTTTCCGTTTATTACGGACAATATCTCCCAGATTCTGGCCAAGATCACGTAATCTAGTTTATCACGTCAAAATATTTTGACTTGTTCGGAATGGTAGAGTAAATCAAGTATTTTTGTGATGTGTGTTGATCACAAACAGTAAAAGTATTGGGGGAAAAAATGAAATAAAATTTCTATATTCATGACTTAACGGCGATTCAAAGCATTTTTTGAAATTGCTAATACTTGTTTAATGAACATTGCTTTTGAATATTTACAGCAAATCAAAAGTTACGTGACAAGTTCCGGTGCAGGAGGGAACCAGCCGCTTGTGTTACATGGTACCAGTGGTACCGGAAAAACATCTATACTCGCCAAAGCTGCTGAAATGATTAGATTGTGGATGAATAAACCGACAGTAATCATTTTGAGGTAATAAGAAAGAGTAACGCTTGTCTCATGTTTAATGGGTCTTCGTCTCAACATAGGACCCGCATGCTTCTTACGAAGGGTAATGCTTTTCACGTGGTTATAAATGTGTACGTCTCAAGGCAGGACTTCTGTGACTGAAAGTTATTAAATTAACGGAGTATAGCGGTGTCCACGTAGTTTAAAGTGTATGCGTCCAAACGCTACATTTTAGTGTTTCGGTGGGTGCAATCTAAGGGCGGGAATCGCTTGCCTCGTGATGAAAAGTATCAGTCTTTCAAATGCAAAGATTTTGTGCTTAAATCTACGGAATACCGTTGGGACCATCGTAGTTATACTTTTTAATCCAGGGGGCAACAATACGACAGTGCGATAGTGCGATGACGACAATACGACAGTGCGATGTCGACAATACGATGGCGACAGTGCATAACGCGATGACGACAGTACGATAATGTGACAATGCGATAGAGCGATGGCGATAATGCAAACATGCAAAGTCAACAGTATGAAAATGCGATGACGACAATACGATAGTGCGAAAGTACAGTGCGATCGCGCTGACGCATTGTCGTCATCGCACTATCGCACTGTTGCATTTGATCTGGATTATATAGTGGTTTACATGATAGATTATGGGAAAATAATTTTACTTTCGTCAATAAATTTCTTTTTTTTTCTTCTTTTTTTCCTTTTTTTATACACTGAAAACGTGTAAATAAAATAATAAATTAATAAAAGTAACATTTTGTATTAAAAGATAGGGGAAATATTTAAAATGTATAAAAAATGTAATAAATTGTTATGTTGACATTAAAAGATGCAAAAATAATTTATTAGTACATAGAGGCTATTCATTTCTTCTGTTCGATAATGCGACAGTAAGATAACGCGATGACAAGGTGATAACGCGATGGCGACAGTACCATACCGCAATGGCGACAACGCGATAATACTATCCCACAATCTTAATGTCAACATTGCATTACCGCACTTTCGTCATCGCGTTATCACATTGTCGTCATCGCATTATCGCATTGTCGCCATCGCACTATCACACTGTCGCATTGTCGCACTGTCGCCATTGCATTATCGCCATCGCATAATCGCATTGCCGTCATCGCACTATAGTATTGTCGCCCTCTAACCAAGGTGGCTATAACGGTATTCCGTACTGCTAAGCTTTCACAGTGTTTTCCTGTGACACTAAAACTCGAATCGAAACAAGGAGGATTTGTTATCTTATCTTTCCACATTAAAGTTAAATGTTTTACAATTTAATATACATGTGCATGTATATATGTCTTCATATACATGTATTTATGTTACCCTTACTGATCATGTTATCCGTAACATATATACACGATCGTCATTGCTTCATCAAGGCTATTTGAAATATATTATCATCATTTGTAGATTTTTGGGAACTTCTCCGGACAGTTCCGATTTGATGTCGCTGCTTTATAGTATATGCTGTCAAATAAGACGCGTGTATAATCTTAGACCATTGCCAAGAACACAGGTTTGTTAAAATGTTTTTCCTTAGTCTGGTAGCTAAAAACAATATCGTAATAGTTTGTTTGGATCTTTATTTTACAAGACGACCACAATTTTGAAAGTGATGCGGTTTCTGATGTTAACCGCTTGGGAACTTATGCTAAGGATGTAATTTTAGAAATTTCGAGAACAAATATGTAAGAAATGAGAAGATCTTATTTTTAGTCAGATTGCTGGATACCATATATATATGGAATATATATCACACAAACATGTATGATCGAAATACATGGAACATACATCAGATAAGTGTAAGATAATCTCGCAAATATACCGTGTATTTGTAGTATATCACAGAAAAAGCAACAACCTTTGGGAGACAAAGGTTTTGGGTGCTGCTCAGTGGTGATACAGTATACACAGTATATAAACGATTTGAACCCCAACCGGATCTTGTGAGAAGATGTCAGTGTCAACCATTTTCTGACGCTTGACTTATTTAATATATTGGTATTTATATCGTAGAAGAGAAACTTTATTAAACGTTTAAGTTATGCAAAATATAAATGTTAGCATTAAAACTATAAAATAATCGAAACTCACGAACTGCCTTTATGTGATCAACACTGAACACGAACAAAAATCTGTCTTATTTCAAAGTTTATTTAGTTAAACATTGAATTGTGATATCGAACTACTAAAATAATCAATAACAAACGATAATTTAGTCATCTGCAAAAAATATTGCTGTATTAAGAGTTTAACCAAGGAGGTCAATTCCGTAAACTGAACGTTACTTGCTGGTGATTGTGAACCCTACTTGTGAGTTTACGAATTTTATCTGTACCCTGACTTGTGAGTATTTTAAAAGATTTAATGGAGAGAACTTTTATCATTTAACGTATTTATTTGTTTATTGACAGGCAAAATGGAAGAGTTCAATTGTTTTAATTGCCCCCTTTTTTCTCAGTTTGACAACAATAACATAAACATTATAATCATACTCCAAAGACGTAAGAATTATTCAAAAAGAATTGAAAAAAAATAAAAAAGGACTTTAAAAGCAAATGATATTACAAAAACAGTAAAAGTTTCAAGACAAGAAGGACTTGAAAAATAATCTCCAATCAAGAAATGTCAAAAAATCAAAACGCCTGTTAAAGATGTTCACACATCGACAAAAGATACGTTTTAAGTACAGATGACTAAGAGTTTAGGTTTAAACTTGGAGTCAAATTATTCCACAAATCCCACATTTAAGTTGTGTTTTCAGGGGAATGTTTGTAACACGAAAGCTACTGCCAAGACCCTCAACTACAAATGATTCATCCAAAACCATCTGAAATACATGTATATGGCAATTTATAGAAAGGAACTGGATATATATATATATATATATATATATATATATATATATATATATATATCTTTTGACTTAAGAATCACTTATAATAGCAATGATGAACTTTTCAAGTTTGTGTGAAAAGAAAACTAAACAGGTTGTCTTAGACACTGGCAAGACTGTTAACTATTTAAAAATAAGTGGAAATAAACTTGCAAGAGTGAAAACTACCTTTTACACATTTAACAACAATATGCAGGAAACTCCTTAAAATGATTTATTACGAGTGATCCTAGTCTCGCATGTAAGAAAAAGAAATTCAAGGCATTTATGAGAATATAAAACCGTGTTTCAAAAAGCATAATGAAATCAACGGTACGTGTAAAGCTTCCAACTTGTTGAAATAAGTAATCCTGTGATGATCTTTCGAGGAGGATGGATTGATATGTGACGTTATATAACGGTCACGTCAAGACTAACAACAATGCCGTTGAACTTAATAGTATAGAAACGTTTATAGTACTTATGTTATATCTTAGCTTTATATCTTTTCAAAGAAAAATGAATGGTAAATGAAGATAAGATTTGTTGTTTGATAATTCCTGTCAAGAAATAATTTTCTTTCTAATTCGTATTACCAGCTACTTCATGCGTGTATTTCCATGGACAGTGAGAACATGATGAAGGTCCATTTATGTGCAGTATTGGTTACTTATATAGAACTAAAAGATATGTCATGCTCTTGTGACACAATAACTTCATATTCTTCAAGACATAATTTGGAACATAGGACAAAAACAATAAAAAAGTGACTCGCAAGTTATGGTTAAGTGAAAACACAAGTGTACAGATCATTTAAATCGTTTTAGCAAGACGGGTACAGTTATCAGAATGTTCGCCTCTATCATTTACTGTGTTTTATCAATATTCAAAGATATCCATACAAGTGTCTGTGCGGTAAGACAAGTTTAGACAATAAAGTTAAGATTGAGATAAGAGTTATAGTGAAATAAAATATTTTTAGGCATTAATTTGCTTGTGCAATCGGCGTGTGTTGACATAAACAAAACACGAAGTGAAGAGCAAAGCGTTTTATGCGCATTTATTTAAAGAAGCTGGATATAAATGTATCTATAAGCAAAGAAAAAATATTTCTTAATATGATTCAAATTTTTACATAACCTCTCAGATTAAATGCAAACCGTCTTAAAAAGTTTATTGGTCACCCCGCCTGTTTGTACTGAACTGATGTTGACATCTTCTCACAAGATCCGCCTGGGGTACAAATCGTTTATATACTGTGGTATAGAGATTAATTTTATTTTGAGGCCTAAATTTGAAGATCTGATAATGTTATTGTGTAGTGTTTTTTGCTGTACAGAGGGTTTCTCTGCAGAGGTTGTACTATATGTCGAATATATACCAGATTTATATGTTATAATATATGATTTATTTACATGCATGCTTATTTTCATATAGGGAACATATAGTATATATGCTTAATACACAAGAAATGAAATCTCTTTAAAAAGTAAGCAGCCAAAAATTCAAAGAAAAATGTGAGATAATCACAATCATTCGTTAATTTTTTTAAGAAAAGAAAGCTTTGACCTTTTATAATGACCTTGATCTTTTATTATATTGTTGACCTTTTATTATCACAAATGCATAAATACGCTTCATCAAACATGTATTTATTGGTATTCTTGTTAAGCTGCAGTCTCACTTATATCCCGGCAGAGCTCCAGTTGACGTCCGGGGTGATCCGGGGACGACATGGATACGAGCGGGAACAGCCGGGGTACATCCGTAACTCTGCCGGCAATGTCCGGAATGATCCGGGAACATCAGGCATACGACCCGGGATAGAATAAAATACATGTATTTAATATCAATGGGGTCCTCCGGGGTGATCCAGGAAGGAAAAGCTTTGCCGGATTCATCCTTAGCCTTGCCGGGAACGACCAGTGTTTCACCGGGGACCACCGTAGCTCTGCCTGCACAAACTGGGGATGATCCGGGATATGACATAGCCGGTAGAGGTAAGGGAGAACCCCGGTGAATGCCGGCAGAGCCCCGGCTAATGCCGGCAGTGCCCCCAGTGAATGCCGGCGGAGCCCCGGAGGATTACGATGGAGCTACAATTAATCTCGGTAGAGTCCCGGGAAAGCCCGGTTCATTTCAAAAGAATCACGGCAATTTACGATGATTGCAATTGTTTCCCTTCTTCCAGTCTTGCATAAGGATTATTCAGAAAATCATCAAGCATTACTTATTTAATAGGAGAAAATAGCATCTCAAATTGTCACAAATACATGTATATTAAATGAAAATTATGTATGAACGTTGACATCATTTTCGCACGTTTCCAGTCCACCGGGGTTCTACCGGAACTTTGTCGAGATAGTCCTTGACTCTGTCGGGGCTCTGCCTGGATCGACCGGGGCTCTGCCTCGGTCAACCAGGACTCTGTCGGCGTCATCCGAGAACGACCGGGAAGCACCGGCATAAACCGTAGCTTCACCTAGGCTCTGCATGGATTGTCCAGGACGCATTATGGATGCTAGTTTGGAATAACCGTGGTGCTGCCGGGGTAAGTGTGACCGCAACAATAATTTCACCTTGGATCGTCCCGGATCATCCCAGTAACTTTGCGGGCTGGTTCCGAGCTCTGCCGGGAGTAAGTGAGACCGCAGCTAAGTACTAAACTTAATGTGTTTACATTTATATAGTTTTGAATTTGTCTTTCATGCTTTAGGACATAACTGTACAAATAAGTGACTTTGAATTGATGATGAAGGAAAGTCGTCCTAACCTACCTCTGGTGCTGATCCTGGACTCTCTTGACCAACTAGACCACGCTTACAATGCTCGACAAATGACTTGGTTGCTTCCCAAATTAGCACCCACAACGAAAGTGATTCTTTCAACATTACCGGAGCCAATTTACCAGTGTTTCCCGGCATTGCAGGTATACTATTGCCAATTTACCCAACAGTTTTGCAACGGAGGCCTCTAACTTGTTGTAAATTGTTTTATAAAAGTGTGGCTGATAAGTAATGGCATAAGGCAAATTCTCACAACTTTTGTTGCATGTTAAATGTCATGTCCGAATTCCGAAAGGGCAGATGAACATCTATTCTTTATTTAAACACGAAATAATAAACAAACAAAAAATACTTTTAAAGAAAGTACTTTACATTTTGTGCAGCGTGGAGCAACTCCGTTTATATTAATTGAAAGAAAAGAAATAAGTATATTCTACATGTTGTAAGAACTGATAGATATACATGTATTTCCAATTCATTCAGATACATCGATATGTGGAAGAGCAAAAACTCCTCTATTTAAGTCCCTCGTAGAAACAAATTTTACTTAAATAAATAGAGGATATTCCAGTTTTTTTTCTATAAATACATTATTTATTTATTTTCATCGAGTGTTATGAAAATAAATATTTCACGAGTGGCGATACCCACAAGTGAAGTATGGTTATTTTTATAACACAAGATGAAAATAAATCCTGTATTTATAGAAAAAAAACTTGAATATACTTTTTATCTTTTTTGACCTTACATTTCTTAAGACTCCTTCTTTAATTAAGAAGAAAGTAGCCTGCCAAGATAACAGTGAAAATTCGGAAAATATGCTCCACTGCAGTAAAGAAAACTAGTATTCTTTTCACAGTGAAAATACGGAAAATGAAACTACACATTTTATTTCATCAATATTTCTCAACATTTCATTTATAAGTATATAATAAAATGCAATATACACTTATTACTGTTCAATAATATAAAATGTATATACATCTGTATAGACAATAAAATAAAAAATGTTTGTCTTATACAGTCAGAAATCACCGCACCAGAAAATTTAATACACGTTCCAGTGCTTGAAACAACAGATGTGAAAAGTATTCTGGATAAGTGGCTAGAAATGCGAAATAGGAAACTGACGGACGAACAAACACAAATGATATTGAAAGGTTTTGAGAAATGTCCTACCCCTCTTTTCCTGAAAGTGAGTTACATTTTTATTGCTGTGGATGTGTGCAATTATGTGTGCAATTAAAAATTTATAACTTTTTCTTTGCGACTTTGTACATTAGGAGCGCGTGTGTTTTCATAATGTTCATAATTGCGATCAATATAAAAAGAAATGTTCCGTTTTCTAGGTACACCCACTCAACATGTTGATCTGACTCACACGACATTTTGGTGATCAAAGAGATTTTAGCAGATGTTTTTGTTACAATTTCTGTCAAATAACCAAGGATATTTTGACAGATACTTTTTAAAATCCTTATTCTAGTTTTGTTCTTATAAAACTACATTGTATTTAGACATAGGCAAACTATTTTGAATGTCGTTATATGACATTAACTTGTGAATGATAACTTTATTTATCCTCAAGTTCAACTTTTTTATTTGTTTTATTTTGAGAAACCAGAAATTTTTTAATAATATTAATTTGAACTTTGTGTGATATGACTAACATCTCAGAGATTAATTTTTAGAGAAAGAAAAATCATTTGTGATGAAATAAAAAAAAACTCTTGTTCCATAGCTATCGTTCGAAGAAAGTACAACTTGGACATCATTTTATTCGCCCGAGAAAACCGTGCTACAATCCACTGTGCGTGAAAGCATTGAACATTTGTTCGAAAAATTGGAGAAGATGCACGGGAAAATTCTTGTAACGAGAGCGCTATCTTATCTTACTTTAGGTAATTAGCATCAATCATTTTTAAATGATTCATAACGAATTTATAGTACAGCAAGCATCTTTTTTGGAGAAAAAAAAGAGATTTTTTTATAAATTGACAGCAGTCGTATATATAAAACTATATAAACGTCACCATCATCCAATGAAAAGCGACGTTACAAACGTGTAGTATTATAAAACGCAAATGACGTCAAGTCAAAATATATGCACATTCGTTTAGTGCACATGTACCCAAACATTTGAAAATAATGTATTTTTGGACCCAATACGTGAAAATATTGGACGGTCACGAGGTACAAATGCAGATTGTCGATTGGTTAGATTTATTAGATATATATTAAGAAGAAATATTAAACCTTCTAGCTAAAAGAAGTAAACCTACTCGCTCGTATGATCTAATAAGTAGAGCTTATTATTCTGAAGATTCCTAAAACATAAAACTTGTATTTAACGCCAAATCTGACATGACGGCTGTTGTGATGCGTTTACATTGATTTAATTGATTAGTATCCAAGTAAGGAGCTCCAGTCTGTAATGAAATCACGAACTTCCCACTGTCTTCAAGCGTATCGATATAGATCTAGATATTTAATCTATACCTACGGAGATTAATTTAGGTTAAATAATTATAAAAGTTAATACCAATGACAAGTAAATACATTCTTTGAGTGAATATTTTTAAACTAATTTGATATGATAGATTTCAATGGTAGGGTAATACGTCATCACGCACCTGCAAATCGGACTATTTGTTGTCGACTCGAGATAAAATATGTTTTTATGCCCCGCCATGTAATGGCCGGGACATATAGTGTTACCCTGTTCCGTCCTTCCGTCATTCCGTCATTCTGTCATTTCGTCATCATCAGTTTCCGTTCATTATCTTAGTAACGGTTGTACACATTCAACTCAAATTTGACATATGGATATGTCATGAGAAAATACAGGTCAAGTTCGAATTTGGTCATGGTTCGATGATTTTTGGCAGAGTTATGCCCCTTTTACTTTAAAATAAAATGAAATTTTCAGTTTCCGTTCATTATCTCCCCAACGGTACAACACATTCAACTCAAACTTTACATATGGATATGTCATGAAAAAATACAGGTCAAGTTTGAATTTGGTCATGGTTTGATGATTTTTGGCAGAGTTATGCCCCTTTCACTTTGAAATAATATGAAATTTTCAGTTTCCGTTCATTATCTCCCCAACGGTACAACACATTCAACTCAAATTTGACATATGGATATATCATGAGAAAATACAGGTCAAGTTTGAATTTGGTCATGGTTCGATGATTTTTGGCAGAGTTTTTCCCCTTTCACTTTGAAAATAATATGAAATTTTCAGTTTCTGTTTATTATCTCCCCAACGGTACAACACATTCAACTTAAATTTGACATATGGATATGTTTTTGGAATGCCCAGGCCAAGTTTGAATTTGGTCATGGTTCAATGATTTTTGGCAGAGTAATGCCCCTTTCACTTTGAAAATAATATGAAATTTACAGTTTCTGTTCATTATCTACCCAACAGTGTTACATATTAAACTCAAATTTTACATATGAATATGTCAAAGGAAGACGCAGGTCAAGTTTAAATTTGGTCATGGTTCGATGATTTTTGGCAGAGTTATGCCCCTTTCACTTTGAAAATAATATAGATACATCTTAGGAATAAGCAGTTTAAGTTTGAATTTGGTCATGGTTCAATGATTTTGGACAAACTTATCTTTCTTGAATGTAAGAAAAATTTTGAACTTTCAGTTTCAGCACTCATACTTTTGTGGAAATGTATGTAGCCATTATTTTGGCTACAAATATGAAATATGCTTTTTTCAAAAGGTTAAGACTGAATAATTTCAGTGCCTTGAACATTATATGAAAATGGTTTGTGTTAACATTGAAAAGTTTTAAGGGCTTTGAACTTAAAATTATAAAAATAATTTGTGCAAACAAATTTGCAACTAAATATTATAACATCTGAAATTTTGGCTGCATGCAGGGGCATCCGTGGCATGATGACACATTTCTAGTTATTCTTAGAAATCGTTAGAATATCAAACAATGATGTAGCGCACCATAGATTGCTTTTAAGTAAGTACTTGATATAATTTTTGAAAGGTTTAAAGTTTTATTGTCTGGTTTAAGCCTGAAAACGGGGTAAATTGTTTTTTGGAGTCTGAGTGGGAGCATTTAAGGAAATAAAAAAACTTTATCCCGTTTAAGGACTAAACTAGGCAGTAAAACTTGCAAAGATTTAAAAAAATATTATGAGTAGTAAAGGCAATTTTTGATGCGCTATATCACTTTTTGATATTCTAACGATTTCATAGAATAAAAACATATTTTACCTTCGAGTCAATGGGATGTTTACAAAGAAAATAAGACATTTTGCAGGTGCGCAGTGACGTAGTATCCTTCCTTAGGATTTGATTTTACATGTATTCATTTAAGCGCACAACGGAGCTTCCGAGGCTGAGCTCGAGGACATTTTGTCGTGTGATGATGACGTGCTTAATGACGTGTACATGTATTGGACACCGCCAATACGGAGATTACCTCCCTTACTAATTGTAAGAGTTAGGAATGATCTGAGTCAATATTTAGGTATGTTCTGGATCTAGTGTATGTTCTCTTTCTAATAAGTATTTTTTCGGAGGAAACCCACAAGTGACCTCTGTGAAATAATCTGGTCATAGAACGGGGCATCTGATAACAGCTTCTTAACAACCTAAAAAAATCAGATCATTGTTTTTACTCTGTTACAAAGCAAGAGGGTCAGGTAGGATTTGACCTTTATGAGATTGACGTCTGATCTTCTGAAAACTAGCTTGTTTTGTCAAATAATTTTATTTGGAAATTGCAAGCGTGATTCACACGAACACGTGGTTACCTCGCTTACTTTATAGTAATGATTTGCCAAGCAAAAAAAAGGAGCAAAAAGCATTAGAAAAAGAAATGACCATAAAAGTATCGTTGCGTGTGTTAATAGCTAATTGCTTGGTATTGAAATCAAGGTAGGGTAAAAGATGAAACTATGTTTTCAATTTAGATTATAAAACACATTGAAACAAAGAACACCATGGCATCATCTTTTATAAAATGTCATTATATAATAAGTAATGCAATTATGCAAACTGAGTAAAATTGTGTGATATTGCAGTGGAAAGAGGGGCAGATGGAACTCGAGTAATGTCCTGGTATCACCGACAGTTTACGGAAGCTGCCGAAGCACGTTATTGTTCGGATCCTGAACAAAATAAAGTAATCCATTCAAATCTGGCCGACTTCTTCAACGGAACTTGGGCTAACGGTAATAGATTTATGAACAAAATTGATGAAAGCTGGTAACAGTGCCTTTAATGGTACCTTAAATTGTAAATTTGTTATGCATCTACAATGAACTCTTTCGATATCTTAAGATTTCCAACTGAATGTTATAGAACGTAGTTTTGTTATTTTCATTTAATACTCATACATAATTTAAAAAAAACATATTCCAGTTGCATTCATTGGTTTGACGCGGTCTCACCGCCACGAGGGGTTTGAAATCTTAGTAAGATATATAGACAAAATAGAGATTAGATGCATGTGAGCTAATTAGGAACGGTTTGTCTTGTTTAATATTTTTTCAGGTATCAAAAAGCGTTTTACAACATCTAATGGGCAGACAGGTGAAGAAGATCGTCACGTGTCCGCTCAGCCACTAAAGTATGGGAAGAACTACAATATTCGAGCCCTTAGTAATTTACCTTATCACAGAATTAAAGCTGGTCATGGAAACCTTCTAGAACAGCAATGTCTTGCTAACATTCCATTTTTGTTGTCGAAAATCGAAGCCATGCCATTGACGTGAGTTTCGTATTTTACTTGCTGCAAAGTTAATTGTCACTGAATTGCATATATGTAAGTATTCTCAATTTAATATAATTCCGACCGATTTCTGTATCATCAACATAGTAACAACGTTTATATATATATATACATGTACACTTTAAAACAATTTTGGTTTTCGAATATTTTTTCAGATTTTCTATCAATTTAATATTGATACCAACGTTATCATTCTACCGGGTATTTCAACAGATCCTGCCAGGTTCTCATGTATTTTTTTCTCTCCAAATTATCAAGTTCTTTAAAATATATAACATCACTTTCATTTCTGTGTAGCGACTTTGATGTATTTGTTACGTTCATTTATTACAGAGCAACGTTGAATGATTTTGTCTCAGCGATTGAAGTATTTCCCGACAATGAACTGATCAAGATGATATATGATTCCATGTTGTTATCTCAGAAAGGTCTTGTTACTGACCCTGGACAGATTGTCCCTCAACTTCTTGGGAGATTACAGGAAAATGATGTACATGTATTTTGTTTATAATTGTCTGATCTTTTTACGTTGTTTTAATAATATGTGAGACAAATTATGCATGTCTGTAAGAAGTTTTACTTTTGCGCTTTAGGTTTATTCTTAGTTTGTCTGTAACTGACATTGCATAATAATTCAATATGTATACTCATAAAAACCGTTAATTGCATTTTTTATTCTCAAAAGTATTGGATTAGCACTACAAAATAATACGAAATATCGAGAAATTGTTTCAGGCCAAAAATGATACAGAAAGCACATAAACGTATTTCGCATTTCCGATACTTATCACCAGTCCTTAGGTAACTTTCTCAAGAAACGCAATAAGTTTTTCGAATGGATGTCGAACCAGCGAGAGTTTCCGAAGTATGTCTGTAATATACCGGTAGCGTTCCGCAATGCTTGTGACTTAAATAATCATTTTGCCAAGGACTGTAATGAAAGTGATACAGCAAGTGATATTTGCAAACGGCACATAATCCAAATAAATTACCAAAAGTCAAAATATGCAAAAATAGCTCAAACTGCGTTGGTAAATCAGTTATTCATTTAATATAACATGAAAATTATGACTTGAATTGTTAAAAGTTTCATTTTTCCTTAAAAACTTAGCTCACTTTTCTCAAACTTGATTTTTTCTTCAAATTGGTTGGCACACCTGGAGTCATGCAGCTCTAAGAAAAATGTCAATCTTTTAATCCGCCATGTCAGATGGGTAATTGGTACTGTAAGATGTTTATTATTGGTGTTACAGGTAAACAAAGGGTTCATAGCTCAATGTAGAGTATATCCGAAAACTTTCATAGAACCAGAAGAAAGAATCCTTGAGCGACCAGGTGGACAGCTTGTTCATTGTGTAGCAGCTCACAAAGCTGACATCGACATGATGGATATAACCAAAGATGGAAATTTAGTTGTGACTGGTGAGTTGATACAACCTGTAAGTGAGTTAATACAACCTGTTTGTGAGTTTATACAACTTGTTAGTAAGATAATACAACCTATAAGTGAGAAAGTATAACCTGTAAGTGAGTTAATACAACTTGCTAGTAAGATCATACAACAGGTTAGTTAATATAGCCTGTAAGTGAGTTAATACAACTTGTTAGTAAGTTAGTACAACCTGTAAGTAAGTTAATATAACCTGTAAGTGAGTTAATACAACTTGTTAGTAAGTTAAAACAACCTGTAAGTGAGCATTTAAAACATGTTTTAACATAAATTTATCAAGCAATATGTTACGGATACACTGTTTACCAATTTGCACTGAACGAAGGTCAGTGAAATTGTGAGCGAAATATCTTCAGTGTTCGTTCTATTTATTTGAGGTTGAATTGTATACATCCATCGAAATTTTTAAGAGAAAAGCATACGTGACATTGTTTGTGGAATTGTCCTTATATGTTGAAGTTGTCAGTCACTCAGAAACATATAAAGAAAATGCATAACTGGAGCAAGATCGGAACTGTATATTGTCTGGTCCATACTTGTTACTACACTATACGCTGTTCCTGTCTTGCCTTCTGTTAGCAATAAGGGGCAGATAATCCGGACTAACTGTTATCATGAAAGGATTTTCTCCCTTCAATTTTTCGAATAATATTCGTGAAGCAACGTCGCTGATCTGTCATTTTTAATAAGAGAAAGTGGGTTTTACAAAACAAAACAAACAAAAAGCAAAAACTAGCTGGTTTGTTTGCACGGGGTAATAGTAAAAGGCGTCTAGACACCATTTGGCCGCCTTTTAGGAATCCAATTCTTTCCTGTATATTTCTGTTAAAATCAGGCCGAAAACAGGTTTACTGATTATTGTTTCTAACTAATTTTAGTTTGCGCGAGAAGCCATGAAATAAGTCTGTGGGATATAAAAACAGGACAACAAAAGCGGAAAATTTTGGGAAAGAAACGCTGCATGACAGCTTTGTTTTGTTGTGGTGACAAGTTGATTGCTTGTGTAACGGATAAAACTGTTTTAGTAGAGGAAGTTGTTACTGGTTAGTATTTACATTTTCTAATTCCGATTTTCCGTTATTGTATATGTGAACACATGTATATATTTTGGTAATATTTAGCCTGATTATACCGGTAGATTGTTGTAGCAGCACTTTAACTTGGGTAAGGTGTCAATGATCCATCCATCATTGATGAAAGGAATAGGGGAATCCATAGGAATAACGCAATCTGTAGGAATAAAATCCATAGGAAAAACGGAATCTATCGGAATAACGGAATCCGTAGGAATACTGGAATCGATAGGAATAACGGAATCGATAAGACCATTGGTTTTGACAGGGATGGTGTGATCGTCAAGATAAAAGATCAACATAGGTTACAAAAGTTGATAATTTTTAGGCAACTGACATGAGTTAGATGTTACGCCGCTTTTCCGTGATGTTGTTCATTTTAATTAAGCCGGAATGCTTCCTTATTACCGTAGTTTACGTGGTGCAATAATTCACGATTTTAAACATGGCGAAGTGTGAATATCATACACTTGTGATATGTAACTGATGTCTTGCTTCTTGAACCTAAGTTTACATTTGACGATGTACATCCTTTTTGAATTTTGTTACATTTTTGAAAGGTTCCTATTAATTTGTTAAAAATAGCTGCCGATTTCTTTTTTTTTCCGCGCCGGTTTTAGCAAATTCAACCCCTATTTACACGCGCTTTAAAGAAATGAAATCTATCTAAGATGTAACTTAAAGGTTTGAAAATTAATATGTGTTGTTTTTCTATCTTTACTTTACTTTCATCTTTTGTATAAATGCATTTTAAGTTTGCATTTGCCATGGCAAAGTGTGTTCAATTTTCAATTTTGCCGTGTTGGGCTTTCTTTAGGGATTCTGTATTTATCTATTTTGCCATAGCATTTCGGTATTTTGCCATGGCAAATACTAATAACAAGATAATGTCTATTTATATTACAGAGCTTTGAGTTAAATCCTTTGCAAATCTACAGTTGCAATATAAATATAATGGTATTTATCAAAAAAAATTAAACAATTAATTTTCATATAATCTGCAAAAATAAATAGTTTAAAATGGATATTGATGTTAAATTATAGATACATGTTTAATGCATAAACACAGTGCATGTCAATCCTAATATAAAAAGATAAACATAATTATGTTTAGAGTATAATCTTTATATCAAATCTGATATTAGCATTATTTATTGCAAAACTCGTTTTTATTGCAAAACTGGTTGTGAAAAAATTTCAACAGGATTATGTCTCCGCAACGAGCTTTGCAATAAATCATTACAAAACTCGTTTTATTGCAAATCTGGTTGAAGCACCCGTTTTGGGTAAACCTTTTTTTTTTTTTTTTTTTTGAAAAATTAATACAAGTATCTGTACCGAGGGCATTTGTGTTTGACAAACACATTTATGATTTTTTTAATAAAGGAAGGTTTCCTTATGATTCATTCATTATAAAGATTCTTAAAAGCTTATAAATGACCTTTTATAAACGGCCGTTTGCAATATAACCGTTTGTATAGGGCAATGAACCCTTTAAAAATCTATATACCTTATTATATACACTGCTGTCAAATTTTAAAGAAATTTTCTTTTCTCTACAAAAGGAAGCTTGCTATATTATAAATTCGTTATAAAGATTCTTGACAGGTTATATGGTCCTATATAAACGGTTGTTATAACTAATAACATAATATGTTATTCCTTCAGGAAAGTTGTATTGTACTGCCAATATACCTGCAGACCCAACCATATGTGTTGCTGGGAAGGACAAGACTTTTCTGTTAGCATTCAAACAAACTGCATGTTTTCTATATGATCTCCAAGATAACGGGAAGCTTATCAAGCAACTGATACATCCAGAAAAAATGAAATTTGGGGGACTGAGCTTAACTGATTGTATGTGAACTTTGTTTTAAATGTTTTAATGTAAAAATTTGGAAAGGTGTTCAAGGTGGGGTATGGGCTATGCCCGTCTCCTGGATTATAAAAGAAACACCTTTGATATTTGGAATCCAATTAACTATTTCAGTGAAAGTCTTGCAAACCTAGTGAATACTAGTATCAGCAAAATGTGTCGTTTTCATGCAAAAAAATAACCACTCAGCCTATCTGTCTTCGTGGTCAATTCCTACGCATAATATGGTACCATAAGCGTAACAGATGCCTGTAATCCGATGAAAAAATGCGTTAAATGTAAAATAATAATATAAAAGAATACCAAAATGAAAAGATATTTAGAAAAAAAATGAAAACATTTCTGAAGCATAATGGGTCTTTAAAAAGACAAGATATTTGAAAAGCATCTCATTATGCATGATAAACTAAACGTTTCCTTTCTGATAAAACATACAGGTACAGAGAACTATGTCGCCGTGACCGACTTCTGTCAACGTTTTATATCCGTCCTTGACCTTAAATCCATGACCTTCATAAAAAAGTTCAAAGGTTCCGTGATTACTTATGATAAGGATGGTAAAGGAAAATGGCAGGAAGTTTTGACACTTGCAATACACCCCGATGAAACTCACCTAGCATTTATTACTTTGTTCACCAGTGAAATCATATTCGCCGATTTCCATGGAAACAAGATCAGAAATGTGCCAGGTATAGATAAAACTTTAACATAATTGTTATAGTGTTATTTGTTTTACTCTTTAGATTCAGCCGTATTGAAAAGTAACTTAGCTTATCTATATGAATACTTTTAAGTTTCAGTTTTGCATACAATGCCAAAAATCTTATTTAAGATATAAAATGGCTTAAGAGGAAAGAAAGCATAGATAATTTACATTGCTACTTATTCCGCTTGCACATGCGAGATCTGCTGCAATCAAAATGGCATCAAAAACAACTGCTGAAAATGTCCTATAAGTACAGTGAGATACTTATTTTAAAGCTATGACTATGATCAGGAGCTTCTTTAATATTTTGGCCGAAAAATATTTCGTCAATCAAAGGGCAAAAAATCTTACATATGGTTTTAGATAATGGTTATCGGATGTTTGAGACTGTAGATTTTACGCCAGATGGGAAACATTTCTTTGTACAGACATTCAATCATCTAATTTTCTTCAACACTGCCACATTAAATGTAAGTTTACTAGAATATTTAAACGTATGTACGTATGTAATCACTTCGTTTAACACTTTGCACTATCAAATTTCATTCACAATTAAATTTCACTTGATAATTATTATGATTTCGATTAGTTTCAGTATACTAGTACATTTGTATATTAAAAAAAATGGACGTTTTCTTATAAGCTTCACTATGGCAGAGATGTTACAGCACCTTACCTTGGACCACTTGCCTAGCAAGGTTTATATTCTGTCTGCAAGGTAAGTTGCTATAACATGTTAGGACTATTTGATTAGCTTACAGTGGGTCGGCAGATCTATTCACTTGGCCGTTTGCGTTGGAAATAATGCATTTGCGAAGTCTTCCTGCTATAGTAAAACTCAAGGAAATGTCGGCATATGACTTTTTACAGTGACGTGTGACTTAAACACGACTTAAAAGACGTTGAAAGTTTAACGAAGACTTCCGAAACAGTTATTATAGGAACTAATTTTCTTACTACAGTAACTAACTCACTAACTAATTAACTAATTTACTAACTTACTTCCTAACTAACTCACTAATTAACTACTCAAGAATGGTGCCCCGAAGGGCTGCATATCAAAATCGCATCGTCTATCTGTCCGTCTGTCTGTTCGTCTTCACTTATACAACATTCGAGTTCGGACTTTATTTTTGAGGCCCCAGCTTTGTTATCTCGTTTATTGTCCTCGTAATAGGTATGAAGGGGTCGAGGGCATCCCCCATCATATTGCATATATATAATTTAAACATATCAACAGACATAAACATATCAATCAAATTCATATACATTGTATCACATTGCATAATGATTATTATTATATAATCTATAAATAGCTTTGAAATGCCTTTCCCTGATTGGCTGACAAGCAACTTTTTGTAAAAAATAACAGGTCAATATCAGAGTATATTCACTGTTTTTTTTCCTAAAAATAGATTTTAAGAGTATATTCACCGGTTTTTCTTCTAAAAATATATTTTCTGGAAATCCCTAAAAGACACGAGACTTTAACGAGACGTCACGCAAAGTTTGTTGTTATTATTCTGAAATAATAATATTAATCACTTTAAAAATGTTGTGAAGCTTAGACTACAAGATCAATTTTTACAAGATTGGCATAGTACTATTGATACATCCTCTAAGTGTTTAGTGTATCGTACATATAAAAATACTCATTGTTTTGAAAAATATCTAGATGTACTTCCTTTTGACATAGGCATATATTTATGTAAATTTAGAACAATGAATCACCTATTCCCAATCGGAAAAGGCAGACATTTGGCAATTGATCATAATAATAGGGTCTGTTCCTTATGTCCGTATCAAGCTATTGGTGATGAATTTCACTACTTATTTGAATGTTCGTACTTTAATGACATAAGACGTAAATCTCTTCTTTCCAGGTTTTACACTCATCCCAATATTTTTAAACTTGACACATTAATGAATAGTTGTGATAAAAATATTCTTCTAAAATTATCTTTATTTTGTAAAAACATTATGTTAAAATTTAGATAAGTAATACTTCTCATTCTCCGTTCTCATTTGTTACAATATAAAATACATGTTGTATTGAATTCAGAACTTGAAACGAACAATATGATCTCCTTTTTGTTTATTAAGCTAGTCATAATTGTATTTTTATATTGTGATATTAGTGATTTTTGACTGTTATTTTTCTGTTTGTTTGTTGTTATAACCAGTTGCATATTATATGCCTTGGTTTAATAAAAACTGAAACTGAAACTGAAAAACGTTGAATGGGGTGTACATAAGAGTCAAATAAGTCTATTTTAGTTACCAGTTTTCATTTTTTAAAAACAATAGGGATTAGCATGCCAATGGAAAGGGCCAAATTATGGAAACAGTAGACAAGCTGAAAAATAATGATTTCCGTCGTATGCAATGGCAGATGTGATAAGCCATATAAAAGCTATTTATAAAATATATAATAAAACAGATATGTACTTTTTAGCTGTTGAATATGATGTGACATGTACTGAAAAATTAATATTGATTTTTTCAGTACATATCACATCATATTCAACAGCTAAAAAGTCCATATTTGTATAACAGTTAACACATATACATGATATTTATAAGTTAATAATTATACATTGTATTATTTATTTACATTATAAAAAGAAGAATGAACAGACGAAAATAAAATCTGAAATAAATATCTTGCATGCGTTAAAATTGTTTTCTTTTATAATAGCAGAATTATCAAATTTTGATGTAGTTACACAAAAAAAGATTTAACAATTGCCTATCTATTGATTTCTTCTTTTGTCAAATTCATTTTTTTATTAATGATACAATCACTTGAGAGGAGAAAAACATCTAATTACCTTGCTGTATAGGATTTGTGCGTCGCCATGTGTATTTTTTGACATCACTATGCAACTCTCTAAATGGGCCAACAAGTTTTTTTTTATCTTCTATAGTATCTAGTAAAACATTTCTAGCTTAAATATTATTATTTCTTGATTTATAATTATGATAATCTAATTCAGGATTTTGTACTAGATTATAGTCTCCACAAGGTATTAGAGAGTCATTCTCATTAAAGGTATCTATATCATTAAAAAATACTTTAAAAATATGGACTATCTATGTAAGGGGCATAAATATTGACTAATATAAAAATTGAAGACTCAAGCAATACCTGTATAATAATATATCATCAGTTCTTACTGAATTAATTTTAATATCTAAACTCTTTCTGAATAAAATTGCTGCACCCTTGGCATTTGATTTTCCGTGACTAAAATAGCCGAAAGCATTTACTCAGAATACATTTTCTTTTTTATATCTTTTACAAAATGGGTTTCTTGCACACAAAGTATCAGCTTCTTTAGTTTGAAAAAAGTTTAACACATCACGTCTTTTAATACTATCATTTAAACCAAGGCAATTGCAACAGAAAATGAGACTACTCATTGAATATTGATTCATTTATACATTTCCTTCTATTTATACAATTCAAGTAACAACAACATCTTACTAATATTATATAAACCAAATAAAACAATACTTCAAGCCTCAACAAGATACAAATAAAATGATATATTAGCAAAACAAAAATGAACAGCATTGCAACAAAAATAAATTTCTGTTCAATCTTTTACACAAAAAAACTGTACACACAAGTCACTAGATTTATATAGAATTGAGTGCTCTATAATTTGATATAACTGTAAATTTATTGCAAAACCTAGTGTGTTCTTAAAATAGCACTATATTTATATATAAGCTTACCTGGGTTTTCCAAAAAGTAGTATAGTAATAATTCACATGTATTTAAAAAAGAACACTAGTGCAGAATGAAAATTGAAAGGGACCATAGGAATAGTAAAATGGTCTATAAAGATAAATATCAATTCTAAGGATTCAATAACAAATCACATAATTGTTTTATGTTTATAAAAAATAAAAACACGTTCAAACAAACCAACAAATCAGAACAGGCAGAAATGTTATTATAATGTACAATGTCTATACTTAATTGCCTGTTTGATTTCATTTTATCTCCTTCCACTGTTGGAATGGGCTTTGGATGCAGCAATAACTTCATTTATAGTTTGTCATATAAGTCAAACTTAATGCGATTTTTGGTGTGTGTCATTCCATAGACTGAACCATTAAAGTACCAAGCACTTTCTATATCAGTGTGTAGTTGTAAGCGGTTGATCAAACCAGTGTTGGCTGATGTGACGTCATCTACCAGTCTATGACCAATCCTTTTCATTTCTTTCCTTTTTTATCAATCTGTACTTAACATTGTTATTAATGGTTATTATAAGCACTGGTCTTATTCCCCTTTTTCTTGTTGGGATACGATGTAGGGCAATTATTTCATTTTTAGCTACCTCTACATTCTGTGTTGCAAAGATATCACACACTTTCTTCTGGAACAGCCATTATTTTTACATTTTTTTACGTGAGTATTGTTCATTGTAGATGGGGGTTTTCAAAGCATCATTACTTCTCTTTCATTGTGTTGGTTTTGATCTTCATTTATCTTTTTTGTAAGGTTGTCTAGATTTTAGCTGGTCTGTAAATTGTTGATTTTCAAATGTTATAGAGTCAATTTGTATATTAAATTGTTTTGTTTTTTCTTGAACCTTGTTCTCAATATCTTCATGCATATTTTTTCAAGTTCATCCATAATGTTACAAACAGTTGTTTTAATCAGAGCTTCAATATCGTCCTTTTTAAGAACATGATCCAGATTCTGTTTTACTTTGCTAAGGTTCTCATTCATTTCATCTAGTTGTGTTTGAATAATGGACAAATCAAGCACACTAGTATTGCTTTCTTCACTGACATCAGAATGAGTTCCATTATTTTTAAGATTAAGAAGTGGTTCATCTGTATAAGATTTCCTTTCAATGAGTTATGTTGTTGTTGGCGATTATGCTTAGTATTACCCAATGTCTGACCTTGTCCTCTATTTGACATTGTATTATGTTTCTATTGTATTCTTTTATAAACAAAAATAATTCGGACTTTAACTTTGTCATGTAATGAGGAATTTTTTAAACAGCTTGGCACAAATGTGTACCACATCAAAACAATGTGTCGCGTCTATGGACCACGTCCCTACATCAAAGGTCAAGGTCACACTAATATTTTGAGGTTTCACACTATTTCAATTAGAGTCGAAATATTTAAAATAACTTGGCATAAATGTTTTTCACATCAAGACAATTTGAAGCGTACGGAAACCATGTCCCATTCAGGAAGGTCAAGGCAACACTAATATTTTGAAATTTCACATTAGCATGATTGTAGTTAATAGGTTAACACATGAGTGTCCGGACAGTAACCTTGTCCACCACATAAAGTCGACGTGTCGCGCCCAAGATCCATGTTCCTACCTCCAAGGTCCAGCTTAACTTTATAGTTTGAATAAACTCATTCTCTTGAGAGTACTGGATATTTGTCAAGCATTGAAAGATTTAAAAATAACTTGGGACAAATGTGTAGCTGCTTTGGCTCATGTCGGTCTGTCCGCCTTTGCGTCCCCACTTGCACAACATTCGTGTCCGGACTAAAACTTCGTCATGCATTGGGGGATTTTTAAATAGCTTGGCACAAATGTCTACCATATCTATTAATATAACCCCGTCCCTACCTCACACATACATTTTTAAGGTTCTCACTATCAACACATGATCAAACGTAATGGTTTGGTGGGTACACACATTCCTGTCCGGAGTGTAACATTGTCATGCGTCAAAGGATTTTAGAATTACTTGGTATAAATGTCTACTACATCAAGACGACGTGTTGGGTTGAAGACTTAGTTCCTAACTCAAAGGTTAAGGTCACACTTTGGGCGTCCGTGGCCGAGTGGTTAAGGTCGTTGACTTCAAACCACTTGCCCGTCACCGCCGTGGGTTCAATTCCCGACAGGGACTTTGGATTCTTTCAATTGAGGAAGCTATCCAGCTAGCTTACGGAACGTCGGTGGTTTACTCAGGTGCCCGTTCGTGCCTGAAATAATGTTCGGAAGGGCACCTAAGGTCTTCCTCCACCAGTAAAGCTGGAACGTCGCCAAATGACCTATACTGTGTCGGTGTGACGTAAAACCCAAACAAACAAACAAGGCCACACTTATAATTTGAAGGAAGTACACATTCCTGTCCGGACTGTAACTTCTGTCATTCCTTGGAGGATTTTTAAATAACTTTGCACAAGTGTCTACCACATCAAGTTAATGTGTCGCAACTAAGGCCCCTGTCACTACCTTAAAGTTCAAGGTCACACGTGGAGGTTGAAGATACATATTCATGTCCAAAATGTTACTTTTTCATGCATTTAAGGATTTTAAAATTACTTGGCAAAAAGTGAAACACATTATAGTGACTTGTTTTATTTAAGACCCATGCCATTAAGTCTAAGGTGAAGGTCACACTTTAACCTTCTGACAAGTAGAGTTTAAAGGGTCACAAATTGTTGTCTGGACTGTAACTTTACCATGTACGAAAGGATTTTTGATAACGTGGCATATATGTCTACCCCATAAAGACGATATTTAGCGCCCAAGAGCCATGTCCCTACCTCTAAGGTCACTCTTACAGTTTAAATTGAACTCATTTTTTCAAGAAGAGTTTGAACACAACACTTGTTTTCCGGACAGTAACTTTGCCATGCATTGAGGAATTTTAAAATTAACATTTACAAATATCTACCACCTCAAGACGACTTGTTATGTGTAAGACTCATATTCCTACCTCAAAGGTCAATGTCACTCTAATAGTTTGGAGGTACTTATGCTTACAAAAAGAGTTTGAAGTCCAAACTGTAACATTGATGTGCATTGAAATATTTTAAAATAACCTGGCATAAAATCTGCCACATCAAGATAAAATGTCTCATCCAAGACCCATGCCCAATTTGCTATAAATAGAACTATATAAAAAGAACAATATAAAGGAATAAGTTACCTTCATTCTCTTTTCTTTTAATAATACATTTCTGAAATGCTTAAGACCATTTAGGGTGCATTCGTCAGTTTTGCGTGACAGATCTTGTTTAACTATAGGAAATTGACGTGCTAGATCAAAGTTACGATTTGGTAGCAGCAAAAACGGTAGACATGAAAACGGTAATCACTGTTGCTAATGACAGAAATTTACGAATCTGGGACCGGACTAGAAGCAAACAATCTACTACTGACAGAGGGGACTATAATTTTTCCCAAAAGATAAAAGCGCTAAGGTAAGATAATAATATGTTCCTTTATCCTTAAAACGCTAAATATGTTAAATGAACTTGTCCAATTTCAATCTGGACAAAACCATTGATTACTTTTAGGGAGAATATCTATATATGTATTGACTAAATAAGAATCAGTGCAGACTATGATCAGAGCGTACAGATGTTCTAACAGTTCTTGGTCTACACCGGTCGAATGGGCAGTATCAGTTGTCTGTAGCAGAACAAGTTATACTTCAATTGCTTGAGTAATGAAGTTTTCAATTGTCACATTCCTCAGTTCATGTTAGTTACTTTCTATTTAGTTAACTTCCTGGTTTTGAAGTATATGAAACATGATAATAAATAATACAACATGAACGAATCGTTTCATAAAAATTTTAAATAATATTCAAGGTGGATATCTTTAATTGTTTTTGTACTGTTTTACAGAAACATTTGGTCATTGGGATCTACAAGATATATATTCGTCGACGGCAGAGCAACCAATGCTTTGTCATATGAAGATAGACTTTTTGGTGTTTATGATTGTATCACGGACCAGTTTCTTAAACTGCGAAGAATGGTTCATATTTTCATCAATATTTTATGTTTTTTTATTGATAATTAAATAAATCTGGTTGCTCTTTAAAGGCGCATGATGCCTCAGAAGAAATAATTTCACGTTGTTTTTTTTTTTTTAAAAAAAGAGCATTATGTGAATTGTATAACGCTTAAATAATGGTTCACGAGTATGGTGAAAGCATGTAACATGAAGAAAGTGGCGGTAATTGTGAAAAATTGTGACTAGCAATTTATTTCAACACCAATGGTTAACTTCATTTATTCGCATTCATGGCCATGTAACGATTTAGTTGAAATGAAGCACAGCATTGAATATATCAAGTTAGATTAGGCGGTAAAATGTATTACAAAGATCCAACCATATTTAATCATACACGTAAAACAAAACATATTCATAAACAAACAACAAAATAGAAAAATAGTTTTTTTTTCTTTATTCAAGGTGGGAAGCTATGGAGTCAGTCATATTGATGCAACAAGGGTTTTGTTATACTTGAATAGAACACTTGTGTTTGTCTTCAATTTGAATACGATGAATGTTCAGACAAAACTGCAGTTCTTCAGATGCAAACCTATGCAGCTTGTCATACCCACGCATCGGAATCGTAAGTTCTATACACTCAGTTAAATAAACCATGGGGCGTCCGTTGCCGAGTAGTTAAGTTCGATTATTTCAAACCCCTTTAATCTTCACCGCTGTAGGTTCGACATCCATCAGAGACTTGATTCTTCAATGTAAAGAAGCTATCTAACTAGCTATCAGAACGTCGGTGGTTCCATTTTGGTGCCCTTTAGTGCCTTAAATAATGCAGGAGAGGGCATTCGAGGTCTTCCTCCACGAGCAAAGATGGAAAGTCGCTAGAATAAATTGTTGGTGCGACGTAACCATGAAAAATATGATCATTGCGTCGTCAATATCGCCGTTATGAAAAAACTTCAATGCAGGTAGCCCTTTTTCAAATTATTTTAAAGTAGTCAATACGAAACTTAAAGTACTTAATAAGCATAATAATATGTAGATGTAAACATGGGGCATAATTCCGAAAGCAATATTATTAGGGGTTATACCTCTTATTACCTACGAACCCAGTAGTATAAATAGTATAAGCAAGAAACTTAAAATTCTTTTAATTCATGACAAAGGATAGTTGTAAGACATAAGGCATTATTTTAAAAGAACCATTTTTAAAGTTATGTCCTTTAATAACTCACTTTATAGATTTTTATTAATTACCGCTTAAGAAGTAATAAAGTCATCAACAGCTTGGAACTCCTGATTTTGACAAGTACAAATGTTGCCGCAACGGATCAATCCAGAAGCTCCGGGGAAAATACGCGCTCATTATAGATACCTTACCAAAAATCCCTACACACAGGTCTTATCCTATTCAGATTAAGTACTTTTGTACATTATTCCGAATGTTTTGTAAATCATTTTTGTATAAGTATACTTATCGCATGCACTGTTCATAAGAGAAGAGCCAGATATTATTTTAAAGTATGCTTTATGTGATGCCTACCTGGTAAGGAAAGTAATTCCATTGAATACAAACAAGACTTACAAGACTTGTAAATGTAATGTGACATGAAAGTAGAGCCACAGTGTTCTGTTTGTGTCACTACTGTAGCCAGTAATATAAGATGGTAAAATATCAAAACATGTACATTTTTTGTACCTATAATCCTACTCATTTTCTACAAATATCAACAACTCATCATGGTAAGAAATATAAAAAATCCATATGTATTTAAGCCAAATTGGACTTTACTTTTCAAAATGTCCTTTGCATGTTTCGCGCCATATGGTATATCATGATTTAAAAAGAAAAGCATTGATGCAAAGCATCAAAGGGCGTCCAAGCAAGAAATGCAGCAAATGACGATGAACTAGTAAACATCTGATGACTTGATAGTCTTATCAAGTTTTCAGTGGTTAATTGGAATTTACCAGAATTGTATATCATAGACAACTGAGAGGACAAAAAAACATTGTTCATCATGAACTTTTATAGGTTTGCTAGAGATTAGAATATTAAAAGTAATTTACAAAACAGTTGTCAAAATGAACAAAGTCTGTTTTTTTATTATTATAATTGTAACAAATATACAAATAGTAACAAAAGGGACTAATATAGTAATATAACATGCATTTTTTCCATGTCAAATTAAAAAAAAAATAGAAAAAAAATACTTTTAATACCTGGGATTTAAGATTTCTAATCCAAGATAAATACTGAAAGTAAAACACACACTGAAAGAAAAAAAACGGAAAGAAGGAAAAAAGGATTAAATTCAGGTATTTTTGTTTGGTTTACGCGTTATATGGTGATACATTATTTATCAGTATAATGGAAGACTGTTACCTGAATTTTAGACTGGTATGAGGAAATTCACTAACATCATGTTCGTGCGAGTCAAAAATATAAAAACTGCTTGACATTGGTGCTATATGAAGATTTATTGCTAATTGATTTATTGGAAGATCAATATGTTATATTGTTGAATTGTGTCAAAACCCCCAAACAAACCGTTACATCTCATGTTCAAACTGCAGACGAAAATTTCTGTTGTTAAAATGTCACAGTATTCGGCAAATCAACATTCCACTCAAACCACCATAAACAGATTGCCTTCAAACAAGATAGAATAAACCTCCTATAGACAAAACATCAAGCAATAAGGGTCGATTTAAATATTCACAGCAAAGATTTCAGAAGTGCAATCAAGGCCGTAAAAAGAAAGGAGCTATATACCGGAAAGAACCTACGGAAAATACCATTTCAAAATCACAATACTATGATATTACAATTAGTAAAAAAAAGTGCTTTCTTAATTTTTTTTGATGAATTTATAAAGAGTGCAATTTATTGCTGAATATTTGTGCATTTCATTTCCCGCAAAATTCTCCAAAATTCTCTTCATTATTTATTACCATAGCGCGACACGAATGACGATTTTTCGTTTAGACTAAAAGAACTTCTATACATAGACTTTCGGACATTCACAATGTGAAGGTCATCTAGCTATTTATAGCTTTAAAATACATGGACAGCAGTACTGCTTTCAAAGCGGTTGAACCGTGAAATTTGTTCCCGTTATCATTCATTAATATGACATGCTGCAAATCAACGAAGGGGAAAGCAATATATGACTTAACATGATAGAAATCCGAGCGAGTTCTTGATTCCGAATTTAAATTTAGCTGTAAATCGAAGGGATTTATTGATAAAAATCGGGCCCATGGACAAAAAAATAGAAAACACAAAAAGCTCCGCGCCTGTGGGCGCGGAGTAATGTTAGACGAGCAGCGTTATCATATAAGCAATATTTTTTAAGTAAAGCACCTTGATAAATAAGTGTTATTCACAGACGAGCGTTTATACTGTAAGCAATGCTCTAAATGTTGATTCAAGTACAAAGATGCATGACTACCAACCTATTTGTTTTATGAACGTTATAGGCGTAAAACAAAAAGGGGTTGTTAAAAATTTAAAACATGTGTGTATTTCTTTTCAGAGCTGATTTGTCTCACAAAGGCAGGCAAAAACCTTAAAGTCTATGACCTCAGTACGGGTAAGGTTGTGTGCGTCTTAAAAGCAGGACAGACTATGACTTTAAATTTCTTTGATGTAAGTAATATAACGAAGGTTATTGGAAACAATTGTATAATTTTGCAATTTGCTATATAGTTTATATTCAATCAATATTGTTGAAATTTGTGTGTAAATATTTAGTATAAATTTTTTATTAAATTTCATGGTACTTTCGAAATCATGCTTTTAAATGATTGTATTTGTTTTTATGTCTGTTTTCACGTTTGACATGTTTGTATTCAGTTGATTATGGTTAAGGCAGGATTTTTAATGACTAATGAAAAAAAACAGCAGTGTATAAATTGTTGATCGTGAAAACGTATTTTTGTTTCTCAATATAAGTTAAACAATGTATATGGAACATCCAGCACAACAAGTTAAACGAAAAAAGTTTATTACAAACAGTTAAACTGCTTCCTTATTCTTTGTGATGAAAATTAAGTTAAAGGCCCATTATGCCTCAGTAATGCAACCATTTTCATTACTCAGAAACTTATTTTTTTAGTTTTGGTATCTTGTTACAGTTTCCAAAACAAATTATTCATTTGCAACTTAGTTGATATATCTTTGCGTCTTTTGCTCTGTTGGCAATTGTTAGAATTATAGTGAATAAATATGCTAATGTAAGTCAATATACTATGTTGATTATGTTTTGCTACCTTCATGACACATAACTGCACGTTCTATGCTACTTTCATCAGTTGTTAGACAGATGATTAGCTCTAAATTTATTATTAAACATTATTAAACACATACTTGACCATTCAAATGAATTGAAAAATATGGATTTATGGGACATGATGTGTTTAAAATTTTATAAAAATATCTTCATTAAAACGTAGTACAAAATCTGTATGCAATATGGTTTGCCATATAGCCGAGACAGCTTATACTTCAATGGCATTTTGGCAACAAATGTGGTTAAAAATATTTTAAAATGGTAATATATTGATACCTCTTGCAGGTGAATAGCACAGGAACAGTTGCGTGCGCATCTTCTGATGAAGGGCCGCTAATCCTGTATGATCTTGTTGACCAAAATGTGATGTATACCATTCCTTCAAGTAAGTTTTTACTATGTTTTACACGCTATAAGTAAGTCAACCTCAGCATTTAGGTGAATTTAAAATGAATTAAAATTAATGGAAATTATTTCAAATTGATAACGAAAATCATAACCTTGGTTTATGGATTATATTTTACACGTAAGGTTTTACACAGATCAGCTTATTTTCTTACATTGCTGGTATAACTTACTCCCCTGTAAATTGACGCAGCAATTTTTATTCGCGTGATTGGCTTAAGATCATATTACATATTCTCCCTTGTATAACCCATTTGAATATTTAACATATTTAAATTTACCGATATTTTAAAGAAAACATGAACTATCTATGATTATAGAGCCCGCTTACAGCGATTTATTTGGTTTGTATAAGTGGATAAATGCTGATGGTACACGACTTATATTCAGCACGACTGGTATGTTACCTGACATGAAAGGAGGGTACAGTGTTGACCATCTGGTAGTGTGGGACATTCAAAACAGTTTGTATATTTTTTCACTTAATCAGTCGCACCAAAAAATCAAGTTTCATTAATAAGTCCGAAAGAAATTAACGTTTTTTTTTTGTTGTTTTTTTTGTTTTTGTTTTTTTTTAAGAATAATCTCAACGGAACTGTATTCATAGATCGTGTTCTTAAATTTGCACAGGTGACCAGAATTCAAATATCGGCTAAAAAATCCGAATCGCATGAAACACGTGTCAAAGAAGCGGAATCAATAAATAGCCACTTTTTTCTTCTTTGAAACCTCTTTTTGGTTACTTTTCTTTAAAAAAATTCTTTTTCAACCATTTTTTTCATCTTTGTTGCCACTTATTTCTTTTCTGCCACTTTTTCTTCTTCTTTGTAGCCTTTTTTTCCTGTCAATTTTTTCTTCCTTTTTGCCATTTTTCATTTATTTTCCCGCTAATGACCAAAGAAATTGTCCTTATTTATGTTCAGAAAAAGAGTTGTTTAGAATGTACGACAGTGTATATCAGATAAAATATATGGAACAAACTAAAATGGAGGCAACAACATCGGTGGACAGACTTTGTCAGCTTGACGATAAACGGCTGATCACATTGAATAGGGATAACATTCCTCGAGTATATCATTTGGACACAGGTAAAATGTAGATAATAAATACAATTATGATAATAATGATGATGATTTATGATGATAATAATGATTGCGGTTTAAAATGATAATAATTCTAGTAATGACAATGATGAAATAAAAATTATAATAATAATAGTGATAATCATAATAAAGATGATGATAATGATGGTGATGATGATAATAATGGTGATAATAATAATGTGATGATGATTATTATGATGATTACAATTATTATAATGATAAAGATGATGTTGAAGAAAGTAAAGACGAAGATAATGATAATGGTGGTGATGATGGTAATAATTATTTTTCTAAATCATGTTTAGCATCTTTATTTGCTTATATTTAACATGAGGTATATTTTAACATTCTTTTTTTTTTTTTTTTTTTGTTAGGAAAATTGCTGAATAGATTGGAGGGACATACTATGTCAGTCGGATTACATACTACGTCAGTCCGATTAGAAATACACGAAAAATCTCCATACATTCTCACATATGATGAAGCCTGCATTCGACTATGGGAAAAGACAACTTGTAAACAAGTTGCGACATTCTCGCCTGACCAGACAGTAAGCTTCTTACATAATTAAAAGATACTATATTTATTAAGTACATTATCAACAATATAGAATGTTAATAGATATATTTTTATTTGTAAAATTTTTTAGAGAAAAACAACACTTGTTCAGCAATAGCACATGAACATGTACACACATATTATTAATTGGCAAGATTAACCAGAGACTAAAGTCGGAACATGTACAATACATCTATTCAATACTTATGTGAAGATTAAAATATTTTCTATGGTATTTTTCCAATAATGCAAATATCTCGCCAACTAATACACAATCTTATAAAAGTGGAAAACATTTACAACAAACATTTGGATATTGCATGATTGAAAGTAGGAGAGATACAAGTATTTGAATGTACACTATATGACTTATTTTCGTATTTTTTAATTTATCCATATCACCCTAATTTACATTAATTTTGCTAGATTCGAACATCAAAACACTGTAAAACATTAAAATATCTCAAAGTTGCTGAAATTTCCGCTTTGTTGGCCATGTTCGGTTTCACTAAGTGGTTCCAAAGTGAAAGTAGGCCAAAATTCATATAACAACAAAGCTCACAATGTAAAATGATGACCTATTTGAAAGCACACTTCCAGGTCTATATTTTAAGGACTACTTTAGACAAAAATTGGACCCACGTAGTGAAAACAAACATGGCCGACAAAGCTGAATCATCCTAAGCAGCAACCACTGTAGCCTCGTTTTCGTATCAAGTTCTGAAAACAAGTGATCCCTCGGAAGCATTAATCACAACAAAATTTCAAGAGAATTGCAGACTCGGTTTGATTGAGTCTGTACATGAGGGATAATGAATACGTGCAACCTCCGTCACGCCCCCTTGCATCGGCTTGAGCGGTACTCAATTCTCAACACTTAATAGTGCTGGCATCAATGATCCCGAAGGACCAGAAGGCCTTGTATTCCGTACTTGTTTTAGCGAGTAGCATTTTTAGTGGTTACGTGACATGTCCAATGGTTACGCCACATCTCTAAATATAGAACGTCAACAGTGATTTTACTACATAATTTCACACACTTTCGGTCCCACAATGTCCAATAGGGGAAAATGTGGATCGTGTAAGAATTGTTTGTAATGAATGCTCATTTTTTCTATTACAGATAAACAATGTCCTTTGGAGTGGATGCGGACGTTTTTTCTACACGACGTCGGAAGACCCAGTCAAGATAGTAAGATGGAAAATACATAATGGATATAAAGAGATGTCAGATATCAGTTTTAATGAAGATTCACAATCTATATTCTCATCGGAAGGTAGGGAGAATATCAATGTATTCACCAGTATTCCGAGAATTATATCAATGTAATGTTTGTTTGTTGTTAGTTTTTTTTGTTTTGTTTTTGGGGGGGGGGATGTTTTGTATTGTTTTTGTTTTGGGGGCTTTGTTGTTTTTATTTGGTTTTCTTACATTAAACCAACAAAAGTCTAGGGGACCTTTTTCACGTTTTATCATCTGATCATCATATACGAACATAGGAAAAGTATAACCAGATATAAAGGAAATGATGTTTTTGTTTTTTGGCTTTAGATCTTCCATATCAAAATGTTTTGGAGACTTTTCTTTTAAAGTAGTCTAAAAATGCGTTGCAGGCTTTACAAAATGTATAAAAACAATCTATAGAATAGTATTATCACATAATTTGTGAAGGATTATAAGAGAAATAGAAAGTTATGTTGCTGTCTTTCAGCCGAATTTGAACCATTAGAGATAGATATACTGGAGGATGTCGAATTCCCTGTTGAAGAGGGAGACCCCGATGACGATGTTGAAGTACCGAGCGATGACGAAGACGATAAATGTTGTTAATTAAATGAACCAGTTCTTATTTTCACATTTCTACATCAACACAAATATGGACATATTGTCACCAAGCGATGGTATCAATGATAATGAATTATTGCAAAGTAAAATATATTTTATATTTATACAAATTGTCATCAAGCGATGTGGTCCATCTTCTTGGATAACGATAATTATCGTGACAGTGATTGAATGGCAGAAATTTATAGTTTTATATGACTTACAGAAATATGGTCAAATATCGTCATATTTGTGACGTCATTAGTCATCAATGAACAAGAAAAACATATATACATGTACCTCATTTGTGATAAAATTGTATATACTAATTGACTCCAACTTTTCAATAAATGATAAAAATTATATATGCTTATATGATTTTAACTATGTACGTTTAAAACGTCGAATTCATAAGTCTAATAAATTGTATCTTTTTTCGTTAAACACGATTGCTGAAATTAATTATTTATATTTTATACCATGCTTTTCGGTGGTTTATAGAAATATATCAGTGATATAAAACTGGTAATTTCACTGTTTGAAACAGTGAAATTACCACTTTGATAATTTCACTGTTTTGAATTTAAGCCCCTTACGTTGTTTCAGTGAAATATCAGCGTGCACAGTACTGGGTACCAACTTAATGACGTGACGTCGCAAATGACGTCACGTTGTATTATTATTTGGCGCGATTTTCATTCAGAATTAGGTTTAATGTCTTTTAAATCGTTTCTTTGCATGTAATAAAAAGAAAATTTGTTTAGTTTAGTGTAAGATTGAAATATATTTCACCTTGTGAACACCAAATATACCTTTTGGTGCTCACTCGGTGAAATACATTCCGATCTTACACTGAACTAAACAAATATCCTCTATGTAACCAAAGAAATCAATTGCGAAATTAGAAATACTATTTACGTCTTTTAACACTGCACTTGTGTGACGTCGCTTTTCATTGGATAATCGTAACGTTCATATATAAACTATACTACACGACTGCTGTAAATGTATGAAGTAATTTCAGTTTTTCCTCCAATAAAGTTATTATACTACATTATAAATGTGTTATATCAAAAAAGATGTGTGACAGGTTATATTGCCGTGTATAAGTGGTTTTTTTCCAATATAACCATCAGTTATATTTAAAAGATTACAACCGTTTATACCTGTCAGACAGCATTATAAGAAATAATTATAGGGCCGACAGCTCTCGTGAAGGGAGAAATTAACTGAAATGATAAATCATTGTATGTATCAAATACACATGATGAATGATCGTATGATATTTCTTTCTAGCAGAGATAGTAGATTTCACTGCAATGCGAGCATTTTTTCGCCAACCCCGCGCAGATATTGAGGGTAGAAAAAAAAATCTTTAAAAAAATACTTATTGATTGACAAAACGGCAGGGGAAAATGTTAATCATATTGAAAAAAAAATCAGGTCTCGGCATTTTGTCAAGGAATATGAATGGAATGAAAGCAGATAATAGTATAAAATGTAAAGAATTACAAAATTATTTTGATAAATTAATCTTAACGCTCCTTTAGACATTATTTGCATACAAGAAACAAAATTAATCAAACAACAGGTACCATTTAAATTGGAAGGCTATCAAAAGCCAGTCTATAGAACATCCGGATGGAGATGTTTGCATATATGTAAGACATGGTATTATTTTTAAAGAAAAGAAAATAGATTTCGCTAGTTACGTCGAATTTGTCGCTATAGAAGTTATAGGATAGAAAGAAAACTTTACTATCATAAATTAGTATGCACATAATTCTAAAATAAATTCATATGATTAACTTAAAAATATATGTGGAAACAACTTAAATAATACCATAATTGTAGGTGATTTTAATTTGTAACATTCATGCTGGAATCCGGAACATGACAATAGGAGGTATGTCGAGGCTGATGAAATAATAGAATTTTTAAATGACCATAATCTTAGCTATTTAAATGATGGTCAAGTAGCTAGAATAAGTAGTTGCGATGCCCATTTAGACTCCGCGATAGATCTTTCCATAGACTCATCTAATTTAAATATCTTATCAGAATTTTTAGTATTAGATGATACTTTGGGTAGTGATCATTTACCTACATTTACTCTAATAAGAACTGAAATTAGTACGGACAGTATTAAATTATTAGAGAGATGGTTAACTGAAAAAGCTACTGAGAATCAATAGACAGATTTTAGACATTAAGTAGGTAAGAATTAGATTACGAAATTAAAAATGGATATAGGAGTGAAATATTTCCATCATTCCTCGACAAACTTTACTCTATATTGGGCAAAACTATACCTAAATCTAAACAATGAGGAATGTACTCAAGCCATCAAAGAAAGAGAACGAAAAAGAAGAAATTATAAAGCGGTAAAAACACCACTTAAATATGAGCTATGGAAAATTGCGAGACAGGCGACAAAAGATATCATAAAAAAACTAAACGCGATGCGTGGGAACAATTCTGCAGTAAAATAACACATAAAACAAATTCCAAGGAACTATGGGAATTCGTACGAAAAATAAAAGAGAAAGAACAAACGTGCCTACCAGCTTTTCAAATACAATTTTACCGATCCAAAAGTAAAAGCTAACGCACTCGTGAAATTATATGAGAAAGCTAGCATCCTTAGGATTTTGTTTCGCGGAAAATAGAAGAAACGTGCCGAGCGAATTAATGACAGAAGCTGAACCTGAATTTGATTATATTATTTATAATAAAGAATTTACTTTATATGAGCTGAAAAGGGCCTTACAAAACTGCAAGTCAGGTGCTCCAGGGGAAGATAAAATTCTCTATGATATTATTAAAAACTTCCCCGATGAAACTAAATTAACTTTACTAAGTATATTTAATAAATCTTGGAAAGAAGGAACAACACCATCAAGTTGGAACGAAGCTATTATAATTCCGCTCGTTAAGCCGAGTAAATATAAAACCAGGTAGCATAATCCTCAGTAAAAAAGGGCTTGCACTACTTTAGGGCTCTGTAGAATATTAAACATAAATATTCACAGGCTGATGATATATTTGATACATCAGATAAACAAAATGCGTTTTTTTAGAATGTTTTCTTCATTTGCTATACGTTTTCTAATTAAACAATATGTTTAATATATTCAAGACAAGTGTTTGCTAAAGCTACCTTAACGAGTTTCACAAAAAAATATTATTTAAATCAATGTCAGAATATAGAATTGGTGAAATTAATAACACTTTCAATTATTCTTTTTGATTTTCGTAAAAACATTTTACTTAAAAATTATTAATTAAAAATGTAATAGCTTATTTTTCTCGCGAAAGTACAAAGTTAGGACCACTTTACAAACATTGGTATTAATATTTTAAAATGTGCTATTTTTACTGATATTAATGTATAAAAGCCTTATCTGAAGAAGGAAGGCTTTTTCATATTATAGAAGTGATTATCTTTTTAAATAACTGTAATCAATAAATCGATTGTTATCGTATATCGTATCTCGTAATATTCGAATCGAAATTTAATAAGATAGATTTCATTTCACTGTGCTGTGACAAGCAACCGAAAACGACATTTGCTCTGTCCTTTGTAAAAATGTAATTACATTTCGCCGGCGTGAATAGTATCAATACTATAGTATCAATGTTTTCTAGCTATTTATGGAAACTTTCTTTTACATTTAACAAAGTGTACAACTTTTGAAGAAATAGTGCTTTTCTACAATAAATCTTTAACCTTCAATTTTCTGAATGAAAATTTGATTTATATATAATTCAGAACTTTTTTCTATGATATTGTTTCGTTTCCTTCGATATTTTTGTATAAAGTGTAACTAAATTCCATTGCATACACGTATATTCAGACTTAAGAGACTTTTTTATTTACTGTAGTAGTATTTTTCAAACGAATTATCACCGTTGTGACTGCCAACAAAAATATTTCCCCCATAGTTAATGCTGACAAAACGATTTACCACGATAGTCACGAACCCTTCCTTTCAGAATGTGGTAAATTTCGACAGTCAAATACAATGTAGTCGTACTTTAATTGCCTATTTAACCTTACATGGTCAGTAATTCTGATAAGGTATGCTAACATTCTAGAACAATAAATAGAGTATAAATTCTGGAAGAGCGAGAATGAGCACGTAAATAAATAGGTTATAATTGCAGACTGTGGGAGTTGCAGGGAAGAGCAACATCTTTCAAGTCCACCACCAAGCACCGCATTAAGTAATTTTCATTTTTGAAGGAATGGCCTCGAGGGACCAGAAAAAAAAATAAATAAGAAGAATAACTACATAAACATGCAGCGTAACACTTCAGTTTCATTCATTGAAATATAGGCAAGTATAGAGTATCTGCTACAAGCATAATAATATGTGTGGTAATACTACTTCTAACAACCAGAAACTAGCTTTTTATTATTCTAATTTAATGGTCTAAGAGGAATCAAGATTATTGTGAAAAAGAAGACCGAAACTAGAATAACAAAACGAGAATGAAAGGCATTGTTCAATTTAATTAAATTTTCAACAAAAAATATAAAGGATGATTTAAAACATTGAAAATAATTATTCTCTTACATAAAGATCCTTAGGGTAATGCTACTTTGGAAAATATTATTTTGTTTTGACTCTTTAAAGCTAAAGACATAACTTGAATATTGAACGAAGCCAATTTTACTGCCTATTTTTCGGAGACTGAAATGCATCGGAAATTCTTTATGAGGAATTCACATGCAAACATGCGGTATGTTTGCGTGTAACAGTGCAGAAATTTATTTGGGACACTTGGCTGTGAAAACGTGCATAGCGAGAGTCATAAATATATGTGATATATGTAAAAAAAAATAAAGGAATTAAACTTTAAAAGTTACCAGCCTACGTAATTTTAGAATATTTTGAACATTGGCTAAATTTTGCTAATCAAGCATTTTCTCTAGAAATTATATTTACACATATATAAGTAGCCTTGTGAGGGAACAACTATGATACGGTCAGTAGCCGATACTGTGCTTTTCATTTCATCTCTTGAACATAATCAAACAGTATTTGACGATTGTACGCTTCGGATTAATCGTTAATTTTTTGCAATTTAAATTTCATTGTTGAGTAACGTTTGGAAACTATTACAGGACACAAAAAAAGCTTTTGATAAATAAAAAATAATAAGCATGTATAGGCATAATGGGCATTTAAGATCATATTGCGACTCTCCGGGTTCAGTTTTGGCGCAAGTATACTTAGGTACCGCTTTCCCTATATATTTCAGGTACGACCGGGCTTGATTTGTTCCTCACTGAAAATATCCCGCCGACATTCGAACACACAGCATCATTCAGATATAAAGAAAATTTTCAATATCTGGAAGCTTATTGTGATAAATATGCGCCAAAACCACTTACAAAATTGGGGAAAAACATGTGTCAGGTCTCGTAATCTTCGGTGTAGTTACTGATCAAGTCAGTTAGGAAGAAAATATTGAACGGGTGTTCTGGTTCAAATATTCACGTTCTGAACGACAAATATTAAATTTATATGTTCTTGTGTATAGTTTTATTTTGTAATTGATCACGGCAGTCACGAAATAGATGCTATCAAGGAGGTCCGGTATAAACTTTATATACAACATAATGCATACAGTAAAGAATATTTTGTATTTTAGATGGTCTCTTATAGTTTTATTTTGTAGCTGCTCAAGGCATTAACGAATAAAATGTAATTTAAGCGGTCTAGTATAATCTTTATTGTTAAAAAAGATCAAGATAATTTAGAATATTTTCTACTTGATCAAAGTGATAAGGAATGAAGGATATGTTTGTGGTCAGATATAAAATTTAATGTTGTTGCTGATCAAGGCAATAAAGAAAATTTAGTTCTTTAGGCGATCTAAGTAAATTTTAATGTTGCTATGATCTAGACAATTACAAATTTGAAACGGTTTCCTCTTATCAAAAACAAAATCTGAATTGATGATTTCAGATGAATTACTTTAGGTGATTTGAAATAAACTTTAATGATGTTACTGATCAAGACAATTAATAATATTAATTACCTCAGGTGGTGTGATATAAATGTCAAGGCTGTACCAGCTCAATTATAAGAAATAAAAAAAAAATTTAGGTGTTATTGTACATTGGTATTTACTATAATCTAAATTCAAAGCAGGACAAAGCCTGTACACAAATACAGCTTTGGATGATATTACGACCTAATTGTAAAACAACGAACGCTTTCGTAAATGATTTGCCATTTCAAAAGAATATTACAAGAATAAGTCGTAAATTGTAGTTGTCTATAATCCAACAATTTCAAGCACAGTGGAAATGGGAAGGTCTACTCCAAGTACATGAGGTACAGAAAATGTTAATGCTCTAAGAGTCAACAACAAAACACTGTCTTCTGATGACACGCACGTGTTCGAAGATGACCTCAATGAGTCTGCGTTGCATTTAAGGAGATGCTCAACAGTGCTGAAAATACAAATATATACATTGTATTGATGTATTCATGGAGGAATGAACGAAAAACGAACGATTGATCTACCAAATTTAAGAAATTAAACTTTTGTAAACTTAAGTGTAAATTGCTAAAGGTAATGATCTAACAATTATAAATAAAATATATGACTACATAAAAATGTAAAGTATTACTATGAATATTTATATATGTTACCATAAATAGTTACAAAATTGCCCAAAAAAGTTTCTTCTGATTCACTTTGAACCATTATTCATTTTTTGCGGGCGGATTTCTACCTTCAAATTCCGCTCTGATCTTTCTTAACCTCAAGATAAAATAGCTTTGGGCTTATTTAAACAAAGTTTAGATATTATAGCAACAAGCTATTTACGTTTCCATTTTTTTTACACCATCTACAATGTCAACACTATATCCGATATTTTGAGTTTCATCCTCGCACCTCTCTGTAATGTCAAAAGCTTGACTTACGCAGTTCGTGTCGTATCTAAATGATGCTGGAAGTCCTGGAAAATAATGTTTACATTCATTTGATATAAGAATATTGCTATAATTACTTTGGACGATTAAATAAAGAATAAAAAGATATTATGTATTAACAAGCATGCTCAATCTTTCTGTTTGTATGATTTAAAATGAAAGTCTTGTTTGAAGATTTCCAGTTAACGGATGCATGATACTGATTTTTATAAGTGTTCAGTAAATAAATACATAAAAAAGACAGATAGCGTAAAGAAATAAGAATAAATTCCATTTTTTAAATAAAGATATCAGATCAGAAAATAAAATTATTTATATATCAATAGACCAAACGATCACATAAACATGTACAAATGTAAGAGCTATAAGACGCATAATCAAGGAGACTGCGAGGATTACAATTATCCCTCCATAATCATAATCTGCTAATAATATTTAGTCCAACCTTGAAATAAAGTTCAAGATATAGCATCACAAATTACAATATCATTAGAAACATTTATTACCTCTTCATTGCTATATTTGTAAAAAACAGACGATCCAAAAAAACAAGAATAGAGATCAACAAGGTAAAGGCAACGTTCACAGGACGTAGCCCCCCGACACACCAAAGTAGGGCACCCAGAAGACACTCAACAAAAACCTGAATATACTATTAATATAATTAATTTGATTGAAACAAAAAATAATCTGAAATTTGTCATAAATTATCCAAATTACCAGCTAATTCACGACAATGACGTAATTTTGATGCATAATTTCAAATGCAAACATTGCTATTCCATAATAAAGGAGAGGGTATGTAAATCTTTTATATACTACTTACTCTGTTGATACTCTTCGTTAAGATGCCCATTTTTGCATGCTCCGCCTGTTTTACTAACCAACATTGATATTTCAGCTCTGTTGTTACATCTCAATGCTTTACCACTTGTACAGGAAGATGCCGCATCCAAAATACTTTGAAAATAAAACAATTGTACAAATTATGCAAATGAGGTATTGTATATTGTTCTGTCATCGAAATGTACCCTTATCATTCTAAAAGTGTTTTTATCATAACAGTCTATATGAAGAATGAACTTTCCTACTTCAGATATATAATTCAATATTTTACTAAGAAATAAGTATATTTGACAGGGTATGCTTGCCTTTTTTCCTCCTTAAAATATAAAGCTTGGCTTTTAATCCTGAGCTTGTAAAATGTTCAGAAACAAACCCTTTGCAAGATCTAATTTCATGATCAATTTAAGCACTTGATTATTAAAATGCAGAACAAAATCAAAACTTCTAATGATATGATGGCTCTATGTATTCTGACAAACTAAATAAATGTAATTGGCTTTTTAAATTCATTAACAACGTTATAAATATTTGCATATTTATATATGCTATTAAACTGGAATATTCTTAAATAACCTCATAATATAACTGGAAAAATATTACCTGCACCAGTAATTAAGAAGTTCTACAAGATCCTGTCTATATATCACCTCTTTGTCAAACAACATTGTATTTCGGCTGGAAGTGTTATACATAGAGAAAATAGCACAGCTGTGATAGGCTTTGTAGATATCCTTATACGAGTCGCAGTATTTAATCGTGTTCCGACAATCAACATAGAAGCTGATCAAAGATATAGCTGAAAATGCAATTCAAAATTTCTGGCATTTGGGTTAAATGTATCCTTGAACTATTTTGTATACTTTACCAATTTTATATTCGTACAGTTTTGTACTTAAAGATTCTGTATGTTGTAATTAAGGTTGTTACCACACTTAAGTTAAGTCTATATATGTATATAATTGTGCTTCTATAACAATTTTCAAACATCGAAGAATATGTAAAATACGTACTGGGAATATTTGTCTACATTATATGTAATCATTGAAATATATGCATTCTTTTCTTATTGAAAAAATTTGACTTAGATTTTATAGAAAATAAATTTAAACTAAATTAAACTTCCTCCCTTTAGACATGTAGACATGTAAATTCGGTACGATGCTTTTTGGAACGTATGTACAATATTGGTAAATCTTCATTTGAGAATCATATTTACGATGCAAAACTTTGAAAAATATAATTTACAGAATCTTAAAGATTTTTTTTAAATTTCAACCAAACTGATCTTGCCACTAGGAAAAATAAAATGCATGCAGAGTATGAAATGCAAACTAGAAAAATATCCTTTTCAGATTATTTTTGTATGTTGAGGGAAGTTTAATTGTAACGTTATTTCTAATATCGTTATAATTTTTAATATTTTTGTTTCCATCCTGACAATATTGCCACTTCTTGTGAGTAGCTAATTATATCAACCGATTGAGACCATATTCGTTTAAATATCATGAATGATTTGTTCAAATCTTCTTGAAATGAGTACTAAACTAACATATTCCTAACAATAAGAAACTCGTTTTACATGCACACATTTATTATATTTAATGATTAATGTAAAATTCAAATTAAGTACAGTATAGTTATTTTCTTACCTGTTAAAGTAAAGACAAAAGTAACTTTGTGATCCATTTTTTCTGGCAATACTATCAAAATGGTCGTGTAATATTCCTGCTTCAAACTTTGTTTTATCTATGGCAGCAATTAGGAACACGTGACTATATATCAATTAACTAAATGGTGCCGATTGGAAATGTCAAGTAAGGAATTAATGACATAATTTTATTGCTAGCGAAACGTGAAATAAGCAATTATACCGTTGTTATGGTATAAGGGAATAGTTGAATGAAATTTCATGAAATAGTTGTATGAAAATACCAAAATACCAGCAGAGAAATAAAGCATATAACAAACATTAAATACATGTAATTCTAAATCGACATAAATGGGCAAAATGCATCAAGTGTAACCGCCAATTAAAGGGGTAATGATGCCAGTTATGAAATTTGCAAATAGCACCAATAGTAAAGGGACAAAACTTAAGTGATAAATATTTAGTCATTAGTCCAACAGTTGCCTCCCTGACAAAATGTATATCAGCGTGAAGAGAATCACTGTCTTTAACTGAAATATGTGGGCACTGTTTTACTTCCCTGAAATTGCAATTGATGTCAAGGGCTCAGAAAAGTTAAATGGGTAGTAATACTGATTTACTGAAATAAAGTGGACAAAAGGTACTTTATCTGGAAAGAAATTGTTAAAGGTCACACAAGCAAAATGGAACTAGCTGTCCAAATAATTTAAGTTTTCAAGGGTGTTCTTCCCTAAACATTGCAACTGACAGTACAGGAAAAACAAGTATTAGTATTTCCAAAAATTCTATGAATCGCCGTTTAGCCGGGTGTTTGAAAAAAAAATGAATGATTGTCAAATAGACACAAGAGCAAATGTTTCTTCTTTTCAGAAAAAAAATACTTCGAATACTGTTTACTCCGCAGGCGCCTACACACTGGTTTCGAGCTTGGTAGATGTAGATAGTATATCAATTCTTTATATAAACCCTGCAAAAAACATAGTGGATGGCATGCCCTATAGGCGTCCCTTTTTAGTTTTTTTGTCGTTCATTTTATTATCATGTGGCATTATATTAAAGTCTCCATTCTGATTGGCTTAAGTTTATGCAGTGTACGGGTAGAACTTCGACGACAGTTAAGACAAACTGATCAAATAAAAATGTGGTCAAGAATGATCCCCTTTATAATATTAAATAAATTATAAGTCGCATCGAAAGTCAATGAGTAATAACTGTTACAATAAAAAAAATCCTAGAGAAACCTCCCTTGAAAATTCCAACGGCTTCATAGAGCAAGAAACACGATCAGGTAAAATTAAATTCAGCCAACAATTTGACCTTTCCTTATACCAGCAAGTGTGTGTCATATTAAAAAGCGGGAAATCTTAAAATAACATGGAGGCGATAACCATCCCTAATCAATGCAAACGGTGTTGTGGAGCAAATTGAGGTAACTATTAAAAGAAAGGAATAGCTCTGGTAAGATGACGTTAAGTGAACAAAATATATAATAATTAGAATTGCAAATGGCGTCTTGTAGCAAATGAAGTATTTTTAAAAGAAAAAAAAGAGAAATAAAAGAAATTATGCAAGAATAGAAATTTGGAAATATTTTAGAAGTAAAGTATTTAAAAAAAAAGCTAGCTATCATCATATTCGGTGTCGAGATCTAGACCTGTGGAATTGCCTAGCCTATTTATTTAATTCGTCCCCTTGTGGCTAAGGGGTTGCCTTTAATGTTTGAGGCATCAGACTTGCAGTGACCGTTTATCTCTGTGTGACGTAAGAGGCGACTTAATGAGAGTTAATAACTGAATTCAATGCTAAAGCAAATACAACATCTAACTATTTTATGCTAAAGCAAATACAACATCTAACTATTTTTATAGTAACAAAAGTCCATGTTAAATTTGACAATATTAGTGATTTAATATGAAAACAGTGCGATGCTTTTATGCATTTATATTTTCTATAAAATTAATGAATTAATTCACATTAACGTTAATTTCCCCTCACTAAGTTTGTAATACTAAATTTGCATAGGCCAGTGAGAGTTTTTCTTATCATTAATTCAAATGTACTATGACTAAAAAAATATATTGAAAAATAAAAACCTAAAGAAACCATGTCCTAATGAAGATGAAATATTTGTTCGGTGTCATAAAATGAAAGACACATAAGTTTGTAACAGCAAAAATATCATCCCTCGAAAATACTGTTGCCCGGGGTAATATTTTACTGTTACTCACAAACCTTTGTGTGACTTATATAATAAAGCTCCTCTTTTCGTAGAAATAGTCGAATTATTATGATCACATTTTATCGAAACTTTGAATACTTTCTTAACTTGACAAGGCGTAGTTGTCCCGAAAGCAATATCTTATTAGGAGTTGCACAACCTTTTATTTAGAATGCCTTACGTTATAGAGTGAATATTTACACAACAGGGATGAAAAAAAATCCACAATTTACTGATTACTACAGGTAGGTCATAAACTTGTTAAGTATATTTAATTTATCAAATAAGGACAATTTCCCCATTTTATGATATGTTGTCGTCTTGTCTTCCTGTCTTTAGCAAAGCAAACCATTCTGCGCGTTGTCGTGCGGCGCGTTATCGCGATGCCGCCCTGTCGCTTGGCTTATAAGCCAATCCTTCGATTTGAGACGAGCATCAATGTGACATCGCGACAACACGCCGCACGACAACGCGCCTTTTGATTTGCGTAGTTAGCGACAGGACGACAAGACGCTTTGTCGTGCTGTCGGTGTGCTGTCGGTTCTACCAAGATACGAGTAAACTCATAAGGTGTAAGGGAGATAATTGCAAATTCACAAGTCTTTCGTGATCGTACGGGTTGTCTTTCTTGTATAGTGCATTAATTAATATATAGCCCGTTATGTCACAAATTTCAGTAAGTGAGAGGTAAGGAATAATTTTCATATTGACAATTATTATTATTGTACTATTTTAAAAACAAAAGGATTTAATAGTGATTGGTTTCTTTGATATTTATTATATTAATTGATGTTTATATCATATTCTAGCCTTTGCATTGTAACAATTTGTTTGTTCGTTTTTAACGTAACGTTTCAACTCGCTTTGCGGATATCAACTAGTTCCTTTGATGAATCATAATGTACGTGACTTGTAATGATTTATTTTGACCTTTATTGAACCATTTTCTACTGAGATCCAAAAGCCTAAAACATATATATTTTACATAGATCAACTGGGGCACTTGTAACAGAAAGATCAGAAATAATTTGACTGAGAAAAGTTAAAACGCTTTTCAATTTTGGTATTTTTTTCACTTTTAAAATAATTATTCTGGAGTTACGCTCACGAGTATTTAAATAGGTCTAGACCTACATCAAATTGTACATTAATTTCGAACAGTTAATTCTAGTTTCGTCATGTCAATAAACCTCAACAGAATCCCTTTAGTATTTGAGAAAAAAGGAAGAATAAAAAAAGAAAACAACACTAAATCGACCCACATTGATCAGGTTAAAAGCACACTTGTGAAAAACCTTATCTATGGAAAATTCTGTTCATCGATTTCTGTTTCCGTATGTAATATTGTGGCTTTATAAAAGCGTTGAGGACAATTTAAAAAAGTTGTTGAACTTCAGATGATGGCATTTTACCGGAAAAGAATAATGTAATGTTTGGTACTTTGTATGGAAAATAGTCCACAATAGTCCAATGACACTTATATTAAGTCATAATATTAACAACTAACAAAGTGTATCTTCACTATTTAATTTACTAATCCAGTATGCGCTGGAGAATACAAACTACAGAGAATCATGGGACGTATATATAGACTTGCTTAATGAATTCAGAGACATAGATATGTTATCTACATGTATGTCTCTGATGAATTATATGAATTATAAGAACATAATTCTACAGTATCCATCTAAAAAAAGACGGTATATTAAGTAACTGTATCTAGATACCTGATTGACAATAACTGCAATAACTGACACATGAGTTTGTACAGAGGAACTGATAAACTAATTTGTAAATTATCGTTTTAGAAATTTAAACCTTTTAGAAATTATAAAAAAAAAATGTTTTAATTGTTAATAACATCTTCATAGCAGGAAATATTGCCCGCATCAAAGTTGGGAAAGTAGATTGATGCCTTTGTTTACAGCCTTTAGCTCGGTTGTAATGACACATGTTAACATAAATGTCCTCAGCTGCAAGGTGTTTTTGTATTTAACCATATTTATAACCCTGTCATAGTTAGCCTGATGGTGGCAACAGATTCCGACCATGCATACGTCCATTGCAGTCCAAAGTTTAGTCGGTACATCCATACTATCTGATCACGGTCTGCACTGTCTCAATCAATATAAAGGTTGGGATGAACAGAGACATTTAAATACATTTATATGTCTCTTTGACTTGAAACTGGGACTTATATACGTCATTTCAAATCCCAGTTTGAAAGATTTTATGCATATTTAATATAGACTACTGTAATCAGTGCTGCGTTGTAAATCAAATGTGACTTCATATTGTATGTTGTGCTTTGGAATTTTTGTTATATATACGTATAGTTTTATACTTAGAATGTATCCTATATCATGCCAGCAGTAATTCGAAAGTGTAGCCGGGTAATTTAGTGGTGCAAAACCTTATAACGAAACGGCATGTACGGATTTTAATATGTTCCAAAAGCGCGGGAAAATTTGATAGCTCAATAATAATGGTAAATTGCAAATACTGATATATTATATCAGTATTTATATTTTTGTTAGATATGACTGCATCTTCTGTATGAGTAGGAAGTATGATAGTCAAAAATTAGTAATAATTAATTTAGGTTCGAAGATGAAACTTATAGAAACAAAATATCGGAACTGTAGTAGTCCTCGGACAGTTGTGAATCGAAAATGCAGCATAGTAGATTGAATAATTTTGGCATCAACCTGTTCAGTCGATTTGTTAATATAGGAGTGATGTATTTGCCGAAAGAAATATATGTATTTTATTTAATTTAAGAAATTAAAAAAGGCTTTGTTCAGACTTCCAGAAACACAGGCGCTAGTCACATAATCAAATATTTTACATAACCAGTCTATATATGTTTATTATGTATATAAAGATAAAGGCCCCCAACGAAACAAAAACATCATGTGGAACAAGCAAGAACACTGCTGCAAGAAACGACCAGATCACGGTTATCTCTTTCTGGTTGCCATCTGAAAGCATCAATCCAAGTGCCAACGCTTTTTATTTCATTAAAATCCCTCAAATAGCAAAGAAATTGGGAAAAGTTTCGCAAAATGCCATTATTTTTAATTCATGTCGTTTTCGACGTCCATACCATTCATGTATACAAACACGATTTCTGGTAGATTTTTACAAAATAAACAAAAAACGGCTAGAATTTCCACCTACGTTCCATAAACAAACTCTTTTTCTATCGATCTGCCAAGTCTTAACTGTTTAAAAGCCCTCTTCATACGTAATTCATTACAGGGCTGAAAATTAGCGGTCGCCCAAGGCGACTTAATTTGTAATTGGACCACCAAAAATTTCAAAATAGTCGTCCAGTCGGCGACTAAAAAAATCGGCCGTAGATTAAATTAATATCCGCCATTAAATCAACTCACATGAAAATTCAAAGGAGCAAATTGGCTCCAAATTTATTAAATTGGCTCAAGAAAATCACGATTGGCTCAAACTTACAAAAATTATGACTTTTGGAATCTCCAGTCTATATTTAGAATTTGCTATTTTAAGAATGGAAAAGTACACATTTGGTTTTCCATTTTTAATTTCCGCTTTATCACTTCTTATCTCAAAACACAGCGACACAGTCTACTTCTTTTGGGTCATTGACTGGTTTATATTTTTAACTTCCTTTCCGAATTAAATATCGATATGAACAGTAACACAGTTTAATGCACTGGCCTCGCCGTTTGTTTACATCAGCTGATAAATATTGCCGTGAACATACCAGGCAGATTGTTGAATATGCATTGGAAAATTTGGTCTTAATATTTAATATGAAACAATAACTAGCGGCATCCCAACATTATTCAATAATATCTCTAATCAAATCAGAAGTTTGGGTATGAGTAGCGACAAATTATGTTCTGCAGTTGACTTGACCTGTTGACGGTAAGTTTGCATTCAGTAAATCTTATCATTGTTGATAAATTATTAGTTAAGAGTAATGGTTGGTTTTTTTTTTTTTCATTTTTATATTTTTGGGGGGATAGTGGGTGGGGGGTGAGTGCCAATTTTTGCCTTTACTAGGAATTTATTTGATATTGGCTTTACAGAGAATTCCTGGACCTTGATTTGGCTTAAAATCAAATTTAAGTTTTGTAACCCCTAAAGCTCTTGCAGAAGTATTCATTTATAAATGGCTTATGACTGTGAATTACTAATGAAAGATTCAGTTAAGAAGCATACAAAATGCCTTCAGGTAACTTATACTGATTCCTGTACACTTATAATGACAGTAGTACGTGTGATTTTATTCCTGAATTATCTTTAGTTAAGAATTTTCAATATTATTTTCTCCGATTTTCTTACTTTCAAACTTGTTTCTTCTGTATTATTTCAGAAAAAGATAGTCTTCAAGCCAAATCTTTGTCATTAACCAAGCAAGCTGAAGCAGCACATTGAATTGTGTTTCTGCTGTTACTGGCATGCCACTGCCTTAACCTGGCAAATGTTATAGCTACTGAGCTGGAAGCTTTTATGATTATTGATAGTAAATTACATGTATACAAATTTGATGTGTTAATGTGATAAAAATGTAGGTACCAAAATAAAAGTGGACAATATCGTTTGTTTTTCTAAATACCTCATGCTGTACCATTTTGCCTTATTTGAAAATAAAATACATGCACGCAATTTTCACTGCTAAAAAAATGGCTAAAATAATTTGCCAGTGCTAGCCCCGTTTCAGTTCATAAATTGTTGGTCCACTTAAATATTTACTAGGCCACCAAAATTTTACAGTCAGTGGCCCAGGTGGCCACCAAGCTTGAATGGTTAGTTTTTATCCCTGCATTAAAAAAATACACAAGGATCCCGCTTGTGACAGTATTTTATCGCCATGTATAGCGCATGTATATACTTTTCCGCTCTGAATATTATATAAGGATTTGATTGGTTAAGATAATTATCGGAATACTATTGACCAATCGTATAATACTATTTCTTTGCTTCATTTAACTGTCACTTCAAAATCAAAATTGCGCACTTTACTTGACCTCCGCTTCTACAACCAATTTTTTTAAATATTTGCGTACAAAGAGGGCTCTAGTTCAATTTAGACTTCGCAGATTGATAGAAAAAGAGTTTGTTTATGAAATTTATGAGGAAATTTTAGACATTTTCTATTTATTTCGTAGAAATCGACCAGAAATCGTGTTTGTATACATGAATAGATTTGACGTCGAAAACGGCATGGATTGAAAATATTGGCATTTTGTGAAACTTTTACTCATTTCTTTGCTATTTTAAGAATTTAATGAAATAAAAAGCGTTAACGCTTTGATTGATCCTTTTGAATGTCGACCAGAAAGAGATAACTGTGATCTGGTCGTTCCTTGCAGCAGTGTTCTCGTTTGTTCCACATGATGTTTTTGTTTTGTTGAGGGCCTTATATCTTTATATACATATATAGACCAGTTATGTAAAATATTTGATTATGTGACTAGCCCCTGTGTCCCGAAAGTTGAAAAGAACTGTCAGACATTCGGTCTGACAAACCATGAAAATCTGTCGGACCGAAACGAAATCTGTCAGACCAAATAGAATTGATCAAAATCAAAGAATAACTTGTGTTTGTATTTCTAAGACACTTTTTGTTTTTAATTTTTTCGCCGTAAAAATCGGCACATTCCTTACAGCGCATTTTCATCTCCTCCCTATCATACACCAACGATTCACTTTCTTGCTTCTATTTTTCATTAAATTTTGTCTCAGGTCTATTCTTTTTATCCTTTTACTGCTGTTCTGCCTGTTCCTCTGATGTAGATTTTTTATCTTTCCAAGGTTTGGCACCTTTAGCGACGCCATTTTGTATACATGCGGCTTGGATAAAAGTCGGACTGATCTGGAATAAAAACTCGTCGGACCTGATCAAAATTTATCGGACATGTCTGTCGGACCGACGTATTTCGGGAAGTCTGTTTGTTTAAACTATTTATACTACTGGAATAAATGGTCTTCAGTATGCACAGTTTGATAAGTGCAGGAGAAGCAATCACCATCAACCTTTTCAGACTGTCTCTCTCTCTCTCTATTTTATGTATATAGACTTCTCTCTCTCTATTTTATGTATAATATTGATTCATAAGAAATTCTGAGCATTGTACATGTAATGATGTATACTCCTGTAAGACTTATTGTACTCGCAGACACTTTTGTTGTGGAGCTCCAATGCAAAAATGCAATTGATTTGGATTTTAAAGACATTTTGAGCTCCACACCCCAAGTGTCTGTGATTGTACTATGAATTGACACATTTTCATCATTTCACTGATTTCTGTTGAGAAAATCTGCATCAACCTTTTCAGCAGTTTTCAGTAAGTAACATCACTTTGACGGGCAAAGTAGAGAATTGAAAATACATGTATATATGTTTTAAGTCATTTAAATGTAAAAGTAATGCTCACGTTAGACTGTTTAAATAAGATATACTGAATTTTCTTACATAACTTAATCATTAATCTGATTCTTTGGTGAAATATCCGCATCAACCTAGTCTTTGTATGTAAATTATGTATTTCAATAATGTTGTGTCGTGTTACACACATATTTTTCTAGAAGTTTTGCAATGATTGCACATGACAGTTTTTTTAGTTCACAAATTTTAGAGCATGATATTATTGATCTTGATGTTTTGCATGTTATAAAGAAGGTAGTACAGTAACTGTATCTTATTTGCTATGTTTCTTTGTACTTCAGTCTAAACGTAAAGGTCTAAGTGTTGAAGAGAAGAGGCGTAGAATGATGGAGTTCTTCTTTGAGAAGGTACGATATAATTTGACAGATTTAAGTGCATGTATATGTTGCAGAATTCTGTAATGCGGCGGTGCTAGAGGACAATAAACCTGTAGAAGTTTCGTGTATCTAATTTCTTCTCTTGTAACCTGAGAACTCCCTTTGATACTAAATGTTTAACAGTAACATTTCACTTACATTAATTAAAACCAAAACAAAAATAAACTAACAAAAATAAAAATAATAATAATAATAAGTAATTCAGGGTTGGCAAAATCTGATTTTGACCTACCTGTCCATTTTATCTGAAGCATTCTTTACTTGTCTCTATGATATTCCGGTTGTAAATTCTGGAAAAATTTCACTAGTCTGACAGTACAGCCTGCAGGACAATCCATCTAGTATTGACCATTGATTTTGCCATCCCTGCTCATTACTGCATATTGTGGGGTAAATGTTAAAACCCAAACCCAAAAATAAATAGAATTGAACAGAAATTCAAAGGGAGCATTCATCTGGATAATTTAGCGTTTGAACTCTGCTTGGGTCATGATAATGTTTCTTTTACATGTATATGACACATAACCTGCACTGGTTAGTTACAGAAAGTGAGCTTAAAGTTGTTCTAATAAGCTGAAAGTGTTCAACCCATTGAGCTTAAATGAATGTCTTAACAAACTTAACTATATAAAATTTAAAATTCTATTTTACATTGCTTATATATCTCTATCTTCTTTCAGAAAGATTTCTTCCAGCTGAAGGAGTTGGAACGACAGTGTCAGAAAGAGAAAGGGATTACGTCCATGTCAGTAAAGGAGATTCTCACTAGTCTTGTTGATGACGGTATGGTAGACACAGACAAGATTGGTACTTCTGTATACTTTTGGGCATTCCCCAGCAAAGCTAGTCAAAACGTTAGTACAAACTTTTCTGCTCCAGAATTAAATTTTTAATTTTGAAATGTTGTGGAAGTGGAGGTAAATGGTTGAAACAGAAAAACCAAATCCCTAAAGGATGCCAAAAATGGCAATACCTTAAATGTTGCAGGCTCAATTTGGTTGAGCCTGAAGTCTGAAATTTAGATTTTAGGATATTAAGAATATACTTTTTGACATACTTTGCCTTATTGTAAATGGATCTTGGTAAAAGGTTGAAGAATCATTTATATCTATGTAATGTTCATGGTTTACTTATATCTTGTTTTATAACATCAGGGACTTCGAATTCTTTCATGTCTAAAAGCTATTTAGCATGTTTACAGAATGCCAGTGATTCTACTTTGGTGCCCACTTGTGCCTAAAATAATGCACAGAGGGAAACCCAAGGCTGTATTCCACCAGTAGAGCTTGAAAGTCTCCATATGACCATTACAGAGTCAGTGTTTCTTAAAACCAATCAAGAAAAAAAGAGTTTTTTAATTTATTTATGAATGTTGTGGTTGAAATAACTGAGATATTTTTATAAATGTTTATTATATTAACATAATTATTATGTTTCATTTTTAGCGAAAAAGGAAAATAGATGACTTGGAAGCTAGACTGGCAGATGCTGAAAGTAAAAAACTTAACTTAATGGATGCAGTAGAAAAGGCTAAAGTGGGTAAAGAAGAGTCTGTAAGTAACCATGATTTAAAACAAATTGTGAAGAATGAACACTTGTCAGTATTTTATCAGTAATGCACATTTTTCAGCATATCAAACCAAAGCAAAGTGAACTTTAGCCGACTGATAATCTCTTAAGGGAGATTACTTGGTCAGTTTATGGATGTAGATTCTAGAGTAGAATGCTGAGTTTGATACTTGTTCTGCAAAGGCTTGGTTTAATACAATTTTACATAATTGTTATGCCACATCTGTTTAAAATAGTGTATCCTGGAATGTTTTAAGGTAATTAAGCATACATAATAGGTTATTAATGGTACAGGGTCTATAGTAACAATCTACAACACTTACATTGTATCCTCTAACTGGTATATGGCTGAAAGACTGTTTAAACTCTTAGCCTGCAAAAAATTCTACCCATGCAGCCAGTGCAGACCAAGATCAGCCAATATCCACTTGCCATCTTATCAAGGTCTGCTCTGTTCTCTCTTCAGTCATTAGTTAGAAATTTCCCTATAAATGATGAATGACCTTGCCCAAGTTGAAAGATTGACCTTTTTTTTTTAATATTTAGAGTGGAAAGGGTTAGGCAGAACAAATATGATGAGTGCACCTTTTTATTCCCCCGCCATGTAATGGCCGGGGCATATTATTAAGTGTTACCCTGTTCCGTCATTCCGTCCTTCCGTCATTCTGTCATTCCGTCATCATCAGTTTCCGTTCATTATCTAAAGAACGGTTGCACACATTCAACTCAAATTTGACATATGGATATGTCATGAGAAAATACAGGTCAAGTTCGAATTTGGTCATGGTTCAATGATTTTTGGCAGGGTTATGCCCCTTTTACTTTGAAAATAATATGAAATTTCAGTTTCCGTTCATTATCTCCCCAACGGTACAATGCATTCAACTCAAACTTTACATATGGATATGTCATGAGAAAATACAGGTCAAGTTTGAATTTGGTCATGGTTCGATGATTTTTGGCAGAGTTATGCCCCTTTTACTTTGAAAATAATATGAAATTATCAGTTTCCGTTTATTATCTCCCCAACGGTACAACACATTCAACTCAAACTTGACATATGGATATGTCATGAGAAAATACAGGTCAAGTTCGAATTTGGTCATGGTTCGATGATTTTTGGCATAGTTATGCCCCTTTTACTTGGAAAATAATATGAAATTTTCAGTTTCCTTCATTATCTCCCTAACAGTATTACACATTCAACTCAAACTTGACATATGGATATGTCATGAGAAAATACAGGTCAAGTTTGAATTTGGTCATGGTTCGCTTATTTTTGGCATAGTTATGCCCCTTTTACTTTGAAAATAATATGAAATTTTCAGTTTCCGTTCATTATCTCCCCAAAGGTACAACACATTCAACTCAAACTTGACATATGGATATGTCATGAGAAAATACAGGTCAAGTTTGAATTTGGTCATGGTTCGATGATTTTTGGCAGAGTTATGCCCCTTTTACTTTAAAAAACAATATGAAATTTTCAGTTTCCGTTCATTATCTCCCCAAAGGTACAACACATTCAACTCAAACTTGACATATGGATATGTCATGAGAAAATACAGGTCAAGTTCAAATTTGGTCATGGTTCAATGATTTTTGGCAGAGTTATGCCCCTTTCACTTTGAAAGTAATATGAAATTTTCAGTTTCCGTTCATTATCTCCCCAAAGGTACAACACATTCAACTTAAATTTGACATATGGATGCGTCAAAGGAATGCGCAGGTCAAGTTCAAATTTAGTCATGGTTTAATGATTTTTGGCAGAGTTATGCCCCTTTCACTTTGAAAGTAATATGAAATTTTCAGTTTCCGTTTATTATCTCCCCAATGGTACAACACATTCATCTCAAATTTGACATATGGATATGTTTTTGGAATGCCCAGGCCAAGTTCAAATTTGGCCATGGTTCAATGATTTTTGGCAGAGTAATGCCCCTTTCACTTTGAAAATAATATGAAATTTACAGTTTCTGTTCATTATCTACCCAACAGTGTTACATATTCAACTTTAATTTGACATATGGATATGTCAAAAGAAAGGGCAGGTCAAGTTGGAATTTGGTCATGGTTTGATGATTTTTTGGCAGAGTTTATGTCCCTTTCACTTTGAAAATAATATAGATACATCTTAGGAATAAGCAGTTTAAGTTTGAATTTGGTCGTGGTTCATTGATTTTAGACAAACTTATCTTTCCTAAATGTTGGAAAAATTTTGAACTTTCAGTTTCAGCACTCGTACTTTTAGCCATTATTTTGGCTACAAATATGCAATATGCTATTTTTAAAAGGTTAAGACTGAATAATTTCAGTGCCTTGAACATTTTTGAAAATAGTTTGTGTTAACATTGAAAAGTTTTAAGGGTTTGAACTTAAAATGAAAAAAATAATTAATGCACCATCTGAAATGACACATTTCTAGTCTTATACAGGGTTAAACTTTTAGCAAAATCTTGTAACAAGAATATCGTTTCATAGCACTTACTTGTTCTGATATACATATAACGAAAAGAGATGAAGAGAAAACTTCTCGTAAACTAATGCATGAGTCCTCACCATGTCTGGTATCCCTCACCATGTCAGGTATCATAGATGTAACAGATATTCTTGTTCTTAAATACATGCATACTCTATTTATATTTCTTTGCCAGGATTTTTACCTAATATAGCAGAGGTCTATAAAAGGCCAGAATAATTTTTTTCTTTCTTTCATGCAGATTTCCAAAACATTTAAACCTACATCAGCTGTTTACTTTCCAGTCAGCAATTTTAGTGAAAATTATTCCCAATATCAAGAGAATAAGACCTTTTCCAAATTAAGAGAGAAAAAAAAACTGTTAACAAACACTGTTTGTTTTTAGGATAATAGATGTTGATATCTCTCTTTGCTTGTAGCATTATAGGTGTTGTTATCTTTCTTGTAGGATAAAAGGTGTTGTTATCTCTGTTTACTTGTAGCATTATAGGTGTTGTTATCTTTCGTAGCTTCAATGTTAATAGGTGTTGTTATCTGCCTTTGCTTGTAGGTTTATATGTGTTGTTATCTGTCTTTACTTGTAGGTTTATCTGTCTTTACTTGTAGGTTTATCTGTCTTTACTTGTAGGTTTATATGTGTTGTTATCTGTCTTTACTTGTAGGTTTATCTGTCTTTACTTGTAGGTTTATATGTGTTGTTATCTGTCTTTACTTGTAGGTTTATCTGTCTTTACATGTAGGTTTATAGGTGTTGTTATCTATCTTTGATTGTAGGATGATAGAGATGAGATTTTGTCAAGACTGAGTGAGATGCAAGGGGAGAAAACTCGGATGGAAGCAGAACTTGAGAGATACCGTGAGTGTGACCCTGACGTCATTGAAGAGCTCAAACAAGAGACAAAAATAGCCAAAGAGGCTGGTAATCGATGGACAGGTAATAAGTCCTTTACATTTAATGTCATTTTGACTTTGACTTTAAACTGACTTCAAAATATTTGGGTCATCTACTGAGCATGGTTAATGTTTGAACCACATTGCATAATCCACTGCCTATTCATTCTCAACATTGCATAATCCACTGCTTATTCATTCTCATCATTGCATAATCACTGCCTATTCATTCTCAATGTTTTAATCTGAGCAGGGATTTTACATTCAATGCCAGAAGATGATTCCCATTTGTTTTGGGGTATTTAGCTCAAGGTCACAGTGACAAATATTTCAAGATTTGTTTTCTAAGGTTTCTGTGAAAACTAGAGTGTAATTAACAAATTAATTCAACCAGAATTTGATTCCGATGATTTGAATAATCATGAAATATTCTTAAGAATTTCAAAATAATTTCAAATGTCATATTTAAATACCGGTACTACCAAATTTTTTTACATTGATTTCTCTTGTTGATACATTACACTTAAGAAAATTTCTAAAGGTTAAATTACAAAATAGTAAATTCATTGCATTTCTAGTACTAGCCACCAAAGTGGATCACTGACGGTGTCATTCTTATGAATGATTAACCATGATGATCTTAGTTTTATTAAATGACTGGTTTGACAGAAAGGAAAGATAGGTGGAAAAGGGTTATACTTTTTAAAATTCCTAAGAAATCTTCAAAGTAACCAAGTCCTTGATTGGGTGAATATTCAAGCACTTGAGTACTAAAATTGGTACATAGTGCCATCCATACTTAAAACATAACAAATAACAACTTGGTGTATTATGTGATTATATAATTATCTTCAGTTGCCTTGTGCTATTTTAAATAAAATATGTCTCTTTGTTCGTATTTTCAGACAATATATTCTCAACAAAGTCATGGATAAAGAAAAAGTTTTGTTTTGAAGAGTCCGTAATAAACAAACAGTTTGAAATACCAGAAGATTTAGATTACCTGGAATGACATTTTATATTTCTTACATTGTTTATTTTATTTGTTCATGTTATGTTCATGTAAAAAAATGTTCATGAAATCACTTTATTTTACAATAAATTTGTTACATTTCTTAAAACTTTACAAAGATTGTAATTTGATTTTTGTTATAATCTTGAAAAACCTTTACTTAGATCTAAGAGACTGTTAAGGCTCATTATGCTGCAAAATCATATAAATTTCCCCTTAATATCGAGTTTAAAGTTTCAATAATGATTGCCCATTACCTGAAGGCAGTAGCACTGAATGTGAAATATCTGATTATAAAAGAAGCAAAATGTACACAAAGTAGTATTTTGACTTCAATACAAAATTCTAAATCACTATAACTGTACTTATTGCCAAAAAGTAACAGAAACAATAAATGGTTCAGGTAATTGGCAAAGGAGACTAAAACAAGGCACAAACAATAAAAAACTTTCAAGAAATTGAAAAAGAACAACTAAGCTTTTTCTTGTAATGCATCATGGGCTTTTAAAACTCTAGAAAGTTTAAATGTTGTTGATAAGGAAGATTAAACTTCTCAGATTAAAACCACACTGTAAAAACATACCATCATATGACCACACAATCAGTTAACTTATTTTGCCTATTTTATACTAAAGGTAGGGCTTCTCCTACTTCTTTTACATACGCATTTGTTTTTTTCCTATAACATTTTATAAAGGAGGATATACGTGTATATGTATACAGTGTACATGTATGTATCCTTACCTAGCGTTCATAAGAGCTTATAGACCATAAATAAAATGACAGTAGAAAAACTAAGCACTTGTGAGAAATTATAAGTTGAACTAGAGATATTAAATTCGTAGTGTTTAAATGCATTTCAAATTATGGTTCATTTTTATGCTGCATATAGTTGCTGCTTTGTCTGTCCGCTATTCTTGTACAGGACATAACTTTGAAACAACAAGAAGTATCAACATGAAACTTTCTAGGTAGATAGATCTTATTGAGTAGATGTGCAGTGTACATGAACCGTTACTCTGCCTTGCCTAATTTTGGATTTATTGCCCTTTGTTTATTTTTAGCTCCCCTGTCACAAAGTGACAGGGTGAGCTTTTGTGATCGCTTTTCATCCGGTGTCCGTCCGTCCGTCTGTCATCCGTAAACTTTTACTTTAAATGACATCTCCTCATAAACCACTAAGCCAATTTCATCCAAACTTCACAGGAATGTTCCTTTGGTGGTCACCTTTAAAAATAAAAACTTAAAATATCTTCTTTTAAAAACCCAATGAGGTAGAACTTAGATACTTGGCATGAAACATCTTCAGTGTCTATCAAGTTTGTTCAAATAAGAGCCCTGGGGTCAAAATTGGCCCCGCCCCGGGGGTCATTGATTTTCGCTTTATGCATATAGTTAAAACTTAAAAAATCTTCTTTTAAAAAACCCAAAGAGCTAAGATATTTAGCATGAAACATCTTCTATTGGGTGTCTACCAAGTTTGTTCAAATAAAAGCCCTTGGGTCAAAATTGGCCCCGCCCCAGTGCGTCATTGATTTTCCCTATTTGCATATACATCTGTAGTAAAAACTTAAAAAAAATCTTCTTTTAAAGAACCCAAAGAGCTAAGACACTTTTCTGTGTCTTAAACCTGCTGGGGGAGCATCACCCCGTTCAAACAGCTCTTGTTGTTTTTAGCTCGTCTTTTTTTTGGAAAAAAAGGTAGAAGTACTGTTATAGTTGTGGCGGCGTTTCCTTCGCCGTCTGCAAATTTGTACCTGGATCATAACTTTTTTATTTCTTGGTGTATTGTCTTCATACTTGGGCACAACAACCCTTGGGACAAGACCCTATATATAGCTGATGATCATAAGAAGAGAAACCGGTTTGCAAATAATCAAATAAGTTAACTCATGGACTGTGTTTTTTGTTTTATTTATATGTTACTTTTTTCCGGCACTTGTTTTCATTTTTGTGTCGCCTCTACGGAGTAGTGGCGACATATAGGGATCGCTTCTCCGTCGTCTGTCTGTCCGTCACAAAACTTGTCCGGACTACTTCTCTTAAACTACTGGTGCAATTTCATCCAAACTTTACAGGAATAATCAGTACCAAGTCTAGTTGTGCATATTGTCAGCATTTTCCGGTTGAATAATTTTTGTCAGAGTTATGGCCCTTTAATAATTTTTATTTTTAAAGTTTGTCCGGACTACTTCTCTTATACCACTAATGCAATTTCAATCAAACTTAACAGGATTGATCTGTAGCTCAAGTCCTTGCGCATATTGCACGGGTTTTCCGGTTGAACAATTTTTGGCTGAGTTATGGCCCTTTGATAAAAAAGGTGTTTTTTTCTGTGTGTTGCCAGATACACAAAAGCTTGTCCGGACTACTCCTCATAAACTACTGGTGCAATTTCATCCAAACTTTACAGGAATGATAAGTACCAAGTCTATTGTGCATATTGTCAGAATTTTTCGGTTCAATGATTTTTGTCAGAGTTATGGCCCTTTAATAATTTTTATTTTTAAAGTTTGTCCGGACTACTTCTCTTATACCACTAATGCAATTTCAATGAAACTTTACAGGATTAATCTGTAGCTAAAGTCCTTGCGCATATTGCACGGGTTTTCCGGTTGAATGATTTTTGGCCGAATTATGGCCCTGTGATACAAACGTGTTTTTTTCTGTGTGTTTACAGGAATGATCAGTACCAAGTCTAGTTGTGCACTGTCCGTCTGTCACAAAACTTGTCCCAACATGAAATTGGCCATCATGAGGCGACACATGTGATCACTGATCGCTCTTGTTTGTATATATATATATATATAAAAATGAGTATATTTATATATACAAAGTAAATAGACAAAACTAATGTGACAAGACAGACCGATTAAATTTATAAAAAGGAAACATTAAGATTTGTTCAAACATTTTAGAAAAAGTAAAAAGTCGAGCGTTGCCCCAGCCCGGCGGTGGCTCTTGTTATTACCGGTATATGGCTTTATTATCCCCCGCCGAAAATTTTCGGCGGAGGATATAGAAATAGTCTCCGTCCGTTCGACATTTTTGTCCGGAGCATATCTCTAAAAGTATTTGAGTTATCAACTTGAAACTTCATAGGTGGATAGACCTCATTGAGGAGGAGTGCAGTGCACAAGAATGATAACTCTACCTTGCATGATTTTTGAGTTATTGCCCTTTGTTATTTTTCAAAATTGATTTTTGTCCAGAGCATAACTCCAAAAGCCTATGAGATATTAACATGAAACTTCATAGGTGCATAGATCTCACTCAGGAGGTGTGCAGTGCACAAGAATGATAACTCTACCTTTCATAATTTTTGAGTTATTGCCCTTTGTTATTTTTCATACCTAATTTTTCACCTGAGTGGAGCATAACTCAAAAAGTGTTTGAGATATCAACATGAAATGTCATAGGTGGATAGATCTTATTGAGGAGGAATGTTGTGCGCAAGAATGATAACTCTTCCCTATACAATTTTTGAGTTATTGCCCTTTGTGTTTTTTTCATGCTATTTTGTCCAGAGCTTATCTCAAAAAGTATTTGAGGTATCAACTTGAAACTTCAAAGGTGGATGGATCTCATTGAGGAGGAGTGCAGTGCTTAAGAATGATAACTCTATCCTGCATTGTTTTTGAGTTATTGCCCTTTGTTATTTTTCAAAATGAATTTTTGTCCAGAGCATAACTCAAAAAGCCTTTGAGATATCAAAATGAAACTTCATAGGTGCATAGATCTCACTCAGGAGGTGTGCACTGCACAAGAATGATAACTCTACCTTTTATAATTTTTGAGTTATTGCCCCTTTGTTTTTTTTCATACTAAATTTTTCAATTCAATTTTTTTCTCAAAAAGTATTTGAGGTATCAACTTGAAACTTCATAGGTGGATAGATTTTACTGAGGAGGGATGCAGCACACAAGAATAATACCCTAACCTGCATTATTTTTCAGTAATTGCCCTTTGTTATTTTCAGCCATCAGTATTCACATAGGTTTCAAATCTGTAATCACTATAGCCATCAGTTTTCATTACCAAAAGACCTCTTAAAATGGAATTATTCCACTCTACTACATATACATTCTTCCAATGAGCAAACACATTCGGCGGGGGATGGCCATGTTGACATGGCTCTTGTTAAACTTGTGCCGCAGTTTATGTGATAAAACACTGTACTTTTGAGAATAAAATAAATATATTTTGCAGTATCCATTTAAACATCACTATCTTGTTATGTTAAAATGGCCATTTGAAAGATGTTTTAGTTACTTCATCACTTCTACTTTGTCCTGTAAGGAATGACCATTTTAAGAAATTAAAGTAAAAGACAACAATTGTTTATTAATCTCTATCTTTAGTTCCCTACTGTTTGTAATTACAGAAAATCCATGTGCGCTTCATATTCCTGTCCTGTATTAAGATTAAGAAACTTCACAGTGAACTCAGTCTCACCAACAATAAGGTATTGATCATAGTCCCACATATCAGGCCATCCATCTGATGGTGGTATAAGTATTACTGTTCCTACTAAGCTACAGCCCTCCTCCTTTATACAGTAATGAGGATCTTCTCTGGTAGATCTATATAGATTTACTTCCGCTTTACATTTTTTTCCTGCTGTTGTGATTCTATAACGCCCTTCAAATATAAATGTCTGTCCATACTCCACTATCTGACCTTTTGTTATCATCTTCTCAAAAATTTTGCCACAATAAATGACCCCATGATAATTAATCCTAAGTCGCTCTGGATGTATTCCCGCTCTAAATGGTTTTCTAATTACAAATCCATAAGTGTACCTGGACCTACGTTGAATGATGTTTTTAGGTTTCCAGCCCATCATCACTGCCCCATTTAACACAGCAAGTCTAGCATCATCTACAAGGATAACTCTCATGTTAAAGAACTGTGTTTGAATTCTCTCCATTACATAGGGAGATTCACTGTATCCTCCAACTAAAATGATTGTTTTTATTTCATTTTCATCACATTGTTTTAGTACTTCAACCAACTTGCTAATGATTTTTTCAACTGATGGCTTGAATAATTCTTCCAGGATCTCTCTGTTGAATGTAAGTTTAGCGTCACTAGAATTATACTTGAGTTTTCTTGCATATTTTGACTTTTTAACTATATAATTCAAGTTCTTTTTTTCCCCTCTTATTACATGCACAAGAGCATTTTCCATTTTCAATTGTATTGTATTCATTTGTGATTTAAATTCTTTTTTCTTCAATCTAAACTCATTAACAAGGCTTACATATGCTGATGGGTAGGTAGTTGAGAATTTACCCCAAACCTTTTTTCCTATTAAAGTTTTCATCAAGTTAATAAAACAATCATCAACTTCACTGCCACCAGAGGCTTCTCCTGTTGCCCGGTATATTTCTTGTATTTTGCCACCATCTATTATTTTATGAGCACATATGTCCGATGTTCCACCACCTAAATCAGCAAGTATGTACATAAACCCACTCGGCAATTCTTCTGTCATTATTCGTGGTGCACAGTATAAAGCTGCTGCCTCAGGCTCAAGAACAAGTCGAAGATTTGTTTCTGGAATTCCTGCTTTTGTTGAAGCTTCTCTCATAAACTGACGTGCCGAGTCAGATGATATTGCTGGTATTGTTATCATCCATTGAATGTCAGTTTCTTTCAGTCCAAGTATTGATTGACAAACTATCGTTGATGCTTCATCTTTTAGATGTTTTATAGCTATTGAAAAAACTGTCATTGCTCCAAGTGGTTTACCAGAAATATCTTTAATTACCATTTCTCTTTTAATTTTACTTTCTTGATATATTTTCATTTTAAAGTTTTCAAAGTAGTAAAATTGTGATCTGTCACATTCAAAAAGCTCATGAAAATCAGTCTGTGCTTTGTATCCAAATGAATGGAATGTTTTGTCTGGTTTTAATAACAATATTGTAGGTACTCTATCTTCCTGCAGCATTCCTCCATGTTCTGCTGACTTTATGTTGTCTTCATTTCCCTTAAAGGAATATGCAAACCCGGAATGAACTGTTCCAAAATCTATGGCTACTACAACAAGAGGCTTGTCCACTTTATCCTCTTGTTGAAACCCCTGAGATTCCTTTTGTCTGCTTTCAGTACTCTGTTCAGTTGCTTGTCTAACTGTTGGTTGTATGTTTGCTCCCATACTTGTTACAGTTTTTTTGTTACCAGCTTATCTTAACTTACTTTCCAGTTGTTTTTTGTATCTGGGTTTATTTTGAAACTCTGTCTTGATGTTTTTTCTCTTGCTTACAGTGTTTTGTTGAATTATTGTTAGTTGAAGGACTATGCTCATGACTGTTGTAGCAATGTTAAAGTGTTCAATTGAGATCTCAGTAGTGAATTAATCTTAAATAGAAAAGGGAAAAAATGTCATCTTTTCTTATTGTATTATACTGTGATAATGACATTTTTATTGCCAAATGATTAAATTTTTGTACCATTTGATGTAGGTTTAGACCAATAATATTTTCAGATTATTCCCTCATTTACCTAAATTAATATTTGTATTTTAAGAGTTACAAACATGCTAATTATCACACACACTAAAAACAACATTTTAATACATGTAATTTAATTCTTAGCATATTTCTCTATTATCCTTTGCAAATGTTTCAAGTGCTCCACTTGATATATGCAGGAATTTCAAATTTTATATTTTAGGGATTTAGACCACATTGGAGCTCCTTTAAAGATAGGTCAAAAGTAAAGAATAATTGATTAGAAAATGCTGATTTATTATGATTGATTTTAACATTTCAAAAAGATTTAGAAAAAAAGTTTTTTAATTAATATTCACTTACCATTATTTCCTGCTATCATATTTCACCAAAATGTTACAACTTTAATTTAGACTTGTGCCATGCATATACATGTTGACTTTATTTCATCCACTGGTTCAGCTTAAAGATTAATTTGAAAAGTACTTATAATGTAGATAGGAATTCTATAGCTCTAATCTCATTTGGACATTTATATATTTTTCTTCAATAGCATACTGTTAGCATAAACAGAATTAGTTGTATCAGAAATGATTTTAGCAAACAAAATCATTGATATAATTCACGAATTTGATAACCTAGCTAAACATCGACTTCCATTTCTTTCTGTACATAGCTCTGGGGAATTCACCTAAATGGCTTGTATTAGTGACAAGTATGTTTTTTGCCTTTGTCGGGTTAAAATGAAATAAAACAATTTTTTTATTTGGTAAAAATGATTAAATATCATTGTAAAAATAATTCCATGCAAAAAAAATATATGTTAATACATTGTACATAAGTTTATTTAGAAAATAGCTCTTTTCATTATGGCAGGTGTCACTATGACTTTTAAAAATTTATGTATTATTTTCATTGTAAACAGTCTAATTTTTGTAAAATTTGAGATACATAGCAAAAGGAACGTTGTTCTGTTATTTAGTTTAAACATATTTTATTCATCAATTTTTACAAGCATGTAACATTTTTGCATCACAATATATATGGATTGGAAAACAAGCATAACACTTATATTAATTCCTTTCCATGATGGAGTTTCGTCTTTGTTATTTCACTTTATATGATCAGTGCATGTTTTTAAGTTCAAAATTGATCTAAATTAATAATTTTCGGAAGGTTTTACTTGATTTTTTGTTTATTCATTTTCCCTTTTAATAAAAAAAAAAGAGAGAAGAAAATGAAAATAATAATAACAATAATAAAAAAAAGAGAAAAAGTTGTGTCACACAGTTTGTCATGGAAATACGATGTTTAAAACGCTGAGTCGGGAATTATGAATCGAAACGCTTTGATGCTTCAATGAAGCTCTGGAAAAGTGTGAACAGATTCTGATTTATGTCCATACTTAGGCGATCATTGCCGAAAAGAAGATTATTATGGGTTGGGGCACAGGGTATGTCGTCAAAGAATTGCTGACGTATGATATGGTACTTAGGACAACTGAGCAGAAAGTGGGAAACAGTTTCTATAGCACCACATGTACACAAAGGAGACGAGATTAAGTTTTTCCTATGTAATTCGAAATTAAGAGAGCTGCATCCAAGTCTGAGACGTGTATGGTTTACTTGGTTTTTCCTGCTGCCAAAATTATACAGGTGTTTTTTCTTATTAGACGACATATTTCTGTAGTTGAGTTTGTGTTTGAAAGCACTTACTGTGGATGCATTTCTAATATTTCCAGGTAAAGAATTCCACTGGCGAATAGTATACGGAAGAAAAGAAGTAGCATATGATTGGGAGTTGCAGTGTATTAATGGGATATCGGTGTTAGAGCGAAGAGTGTAAGGTTGATTAAAATGTTCTGGTATCAGACCAGAGAGATAATCAGGAGCGAGACCATTTTTCATTTTATACATAAGTACGAGACGATGTTTTCTTCTCCTTTCTGCGAGTGTATCCCAACTGAGGTCACTAATTAATTTGTTGATGTTGCAAAACTTAGTAGCTCCTGTGACGATTCTTGCTGCTTCATGCTGAACTGATTCAATATCATTTTTTAGTTCATTACTACAGTTATCCCACATCACGTCGGCATACTCAAGCAAAGGTCTAATAAAGGCTACATATAATTTCTTCAATCCCGCTCTAGAAATAAGAAATTTCAGACTTCGAAGAATACCAATTCTCTGCCAAGCTTTATTAACATTTGATGTTATATGTGATGTCCATTTACCATTTTCAGAAAAGATGACACCAAGGTGCTTGTGTTCTTTAACACTAGAAATGTTCACATTATCAAATACTAGACAAGGGTGTTGGGGTTTGTTTCGTTTTCTTGAGAAAAGGACATGTTCTGTTTTTGAGGGATTAAATGAGACAAGCCAAGTTTTAGACCACACAGAAATTTTTGAAAGATCGCAATTCAATATTGCAGCAGAAGAGTTGGGATCTTCGACAATGATATAGAGACTAGTGTCGTCAGCAAAAAGTCGAATGTTTGCTTCAATATCAGTGACTATGTCATTAATGTATATTAGAAACAGGAGAGGGCCTAAGATGGACCCCTGAGGTACTCCAGCATTGATATTTAAAAGTATTGAAGAAGTATTTGATATGATGACTCTTTGTTTTCTGTCAGCAAGATAAGATGAGAGCCACTGAAGAAGAGAACCTTGTATGCCTAAAGAAGAAAGTTTATAGAGGAGTCCTTGGTGCCAAACCCTGTCGAAAGCTTTTGATATATCACAAAATACTGCGCGAACTTCTTTTCCTTCATCTAGGGCTTTGCTGATGTCATTGTAAAGAAAGGTTAGCTGATTTATGGTTGAATCCCCTTTAATGAATCCTGATTGAAATGGTGTTAATAGTTTATTTGAAATGACATGGTTATACAAGTATTTATGGATGCATCTTTCCATAACTTTTCCGAGACAACTTAAAAGAGATATAGGTCTGTAGTTACATGTTTTAGAAGGATCGGACTTTTTATAAATAGGACAAACATTGGCAAGTTTCCAGGAAGAGGGAAATACAGATTTTAAAAGAAGTTTGTTGAAAAACCTTGCAAGTGGTGAAGCTAGTTCATCCTTACCTTCCTTAATGAGCCTTGGGCTAATTAAGTCCGGACCAGATGCTTTAGCTGAGTCCATAGAGTTGATAGAGTCCTTAACGTCTTGAGCAGTGACTGTTACACCAGAAATGAGGACGTTTGTTCTGTTATTTCATAGTGAACTCAGTCACACCAACAGTATGGTTTAGATCAGAATCCCACATATCTTGCCATCCATCTGACGGTAGTATAATTGTTCTCCTTCCTAACAAGGAGTCAATCCTCCTCCTATACAGCAATGAGAATGCTCTAGGGTAGAATTATATATGGGGGATGATCCAAAATAAGATAGGCTTACTTTTGCTGTTGCTTAAACAAAGTTGGTTAAAATTTAGTAAATCATATACAATGTATTGTCAATAAGTCAGAACAATAGAAAGGTATCATTTGGATATCAAGATATTCTTATATAATATTTCTTTGCAAAAAAATGCTATTCAAGGTCTAAGTGATTTAATAGATGAAAAGTATTTTGTTATAGAACACTTTTATTATCTGCTATATAAATATATGTTAATTCAAACCATGTACTTCATGCATGCCAATAATATTCATATATAATTATGTCTCGAATTTTTTTTTAGGAAACATATTGTTTTTGCCTTTGCTGTCTGTCTGTCCCCCTGGTTGTCACTTCGTCCGTCTGTCTGCAATAAGCTTGTCCAGCTTTCACAGGTCAAACTACTGATGGGATTTCAACGCCACTTTACAGAATTGATCCGTACACTTCCTAGTTGTGCACTTTGCCTGCACATTCTGCTTCGCTGTGTAAAATGGCCCCAGAGCAAAAAAAAAATAGAAAAATCTTGTCTGGCTTTCAAAGGTAAAACTGCTGGTGGAATTTCAATGGAACTTCTCAGGAGTGATCAGAACCATCCCTAGTTTTGCATATTGCCAGCACGTTCCGCTTCCCGCCAGAAAAAAAAATTAGAAAAATCTTGTCTGGCTTTCATAGGTCAAACTGCTGGTGAGATTACAACCAAACTTCACAGGAGTGATCAGATAATGACATCTAGGGAAAGACAGGGATTATGATTTCAATCCCAGCTGTACTGTACTGTAATTCTGAAGAGCCTTTTAGATTAGTTTTTGGACCAAAATTCTGCAACACCACCCTCCTCCCTGGTCTTTATTATTAACCAGTCTGTAATTTGCCCTCACCTTTTGTCTAATTTTACCACTCAAATTTTTGTCCTCTTGCCAGACACTAGCCATGGCTGACTAAGAGTTTGTGTGTATATATTTTCTTTCTTGAAGATACAATAAAATGTTCTGTACTTATTTAGGGCAATCTCATTCTCTAGGGAGGAAAGTTTTCGAAGAAAAAATAATTTCCTCTTCTTTTCATTAACCAGATTTATATGCCTTGTTTCTGGGTATATAACTGATATATCACAATGAAGTACATGTATTTAAGAAAACAATAACTCTGTCTTGGGCATATCTACTCTACTGTTAATCCTTAATTGTATTGTTCTTTACTTCCATTAACACATTACAAAGAATAAATATAACACTGTACTTGTGAGAACAAAATAAATATTTTGCAGTTTCCATTTAAACATCACTATCGGCTCATGTTAAAATGGGCATTTAAGAGATCATTTAGTTACTTCATCACTTCTACATGTATTTTTTTCCTGTGAAAGATATGACCATTTTAAGAAATGAAAGTAATAAATAGAGGATATTCAAGTTTTTTCTATAAATACATGATTTATTTTCATCGAGTGGTATGAAAATAAATATTTCATGAGTGGCGGTAGCCACGAGTGAAATATGGTAATTTTCATGCCACAAGATGAAAATAAATCATGTATTTATAGAAAAAACTTGAATTTTCTGTTTATTATATACATTTTTCTCTTTTTTGACATTACAATTTGAAAAACTTTCCCTTAAATTTTGTGCACTGGCAGAATTTAAAAGAAAGTAGTCTGGCAAGACACCAGTGAAAATACGGAAAATATGTTTCACTGCAGTGAAAAATAAATTTTTACAGTGAAAATACGGAAAATGAAAATACGCATTTTATTTCATCAATATTTCTCAATATTTCATTTATAAGTATGTAATAAACAATTGTTTATCAATCTCTATCTTTAGGTCCCTACTGTTTGTAATAACAGAAAATCCATTTGTGCTTCATACTCTTGTCCTGTATTAAGATCAAAATACTTCACAGTGAACTCAGTTTCACCAACAATACAGTCCTCCTCCTTTGTACAGAAATGAGGATCTTCACGGGTAGATCTATATAGATGTACATGTCTCTCTTTACATTTTTCTTCTACTGTAGTGGCTGTTTGATACCCTTCAGATATAAATGTCTGTCCATACTCCACTAGCTGACACCGCCTCCGTGGTCGAGGGGTTAGAGTCGATGACTTCTAATCCAGTTACCTCTCTGGCGTGGGTTCGATCCCCGGGAGAAAGCTTTGGTAGTTTAGCGCGGAGGAAGGTAGTCTAGTACTGGTGTAACTCTCCAGGAACGATGGTTAGGAAACTACCCGCCTATATGACTGAAATACTGTTGAAAAAGGCGTAAAATGAAACAAACAAACAAACAAACAAATCCACTAGCTGACCTTTTTCTGTTATCTTGTGAAATCTCCAGTCACAAAAAATGTCCCCATCATGATTAATCCTAAGTTCTTCTGGATCTATTCCCTCTCTGAATGGTTTTCTAACATGAAATCCGTAAGTGTACCTGGACCTACGTTGTATGATGTTTTTAGGTTTCTAGCCCATCATCACTGCCCCATTTAACACAGCAAGTCTAGCATCATCTACAAGGATAACGCTCATGTTACTGAATGTTGACTGAATTCTCTCCCTAACATAGGGAGATTCACTGTACCCTCCAACTAAAATGATTGTTTCAATTTCATTTTTATCACATTGGTCTAGTACTTCAGCCAACTTGCTAATGATTTTTTCAACTGATGGCTTGAATAATTCTGCCAGCATCTCTGTGTAGATTGTAATTCTAGCTTCAATAGAATGATACTCAAGTTTTCTGGCATATTTTGACTTATTTACTTTATCACTCAAGTTCTCCTTGTTTTTTCTTTTATTACATGCACAAGAGCATTTTCCATTTCAGTTGTATTGTATTCATTTGTGATTTAAACTCTTTCTTCTTGAATCGAAACTCATTAACAAGGATTACATACGCTGATGGGTAGGAAAATGAGAAATTACTCCAAACCTTTTTTTCCTATTAAAGTTTCCATCAAGTTAATAAAACAGTCATCAACATCGCTGCCACCAGAGGCTTCTCCTGTAGTTCGGTATATTTCTTGTATTTTGACACCATCTATTATTTTATGAGCGCATATGTCTGTTGTCCCTCCACCTACATCAGCAAGTACGTACATAAACCTAAACGGTATTGCTTCTGTCATTATTCGTGGTGTACAGTATAAAGCTGCTGCTTCAGGCTCAAGAACAAGTCGAAGATGTGTCTCCAGAATTCCTGCTTTTGTTGAAGCTTCTCTCATAAACTGACGTGCTGATTCAGACGAAATTGCTGGAATTGTTATCATCCATTGAATGTTAGTTTCTTTCAGTCCAAGTATTGATTGACAAACTATCATTGATGCTTCATCTTTAAGATATTTTATTGGTATTGAAAAAACTGTCATAGCTTTAAGTTGTTTACGAGAAATATCTTTAATTACCATTTCTCTTTCAATTTTACTTTCATGATATATTTTCATTTTAAAGTTTTCAAAATAGTAAAATTTGGATCTGTCACATTCAAAAAGCTCAGTCTGTCACGAGTTGCCTGAACTGGGATTTGAACTCCGGAACTCTCACTTCTAAAGCGAGCATGTAAACGATCACGGAGAGTTATAAGATAACAGCCTGAAGAATACCATATTATTCTTTATTAGAGTTTGTAACCCTTATTAATTTCGATATATTTTTTCACGGTAAACCTGTTGTTTAACACTGAAGTAAATAATCATGGAGCTGAATATAAGCATGTTTATTTATAAGAATAACACAATATTTGAAATCTTCGACCAATCGGGACGAAAATTTATGGGCCAGTCATTTGACAATCTTTACGCAGTGATCTCCCCTTAATTTTTTGGGGGTTAGTATTTTAATTTCTTCTGTCTGCTACAAATAATTATGAAGTTCATTTGTAGGATCTATGTATTACATTTTTTAAGTGCCATTTATTAGCTCGATTTTTTTTTAAAGTAGAGGTATTGGTATAGTCGCGGCGGCGTTGCCGTCCACAAACTTGTACCTGGATCATAACTTTTTTTATTTCGTGGTGTATTGTCTTTATACTTTGCCACAACAACTCTTGGGACAAGACCTTTCAGTAGACCACACTAACCTTGACCTTCATCCATAAATGACCTTGACCTTCAAGGTCAAAAGTCCAAATTTTGCTTGTTCTTGCTATTATTGGCTGTGACTATGTTATCCTTCAAACTTGAACATAATAATCTTCAAGGATATCCCTTAAAAATAACCAGACAGACCTTGACCTTCACTCATAAATGACCTTGACTTTGAAGGTCAAATTATTGAAATTTTCATTTTTGGCTATTATTGGCTGTAACTTTGTTATTTTTGAATGGATTGTCTTCAAACTTAAACATAATAATCTTCAAGGATAACCCTTAAAAATAACCAGACAGACCTTGACCTTCACTCGTTAATGACCTTAACTTTGCAGGTCAAATTATTGAAATTTTCATTGTTTTGGCTGTAACTGGCTGTAACTTTGCTATTATTGAAGGGATCAACTTCATATTATAACAGAACATTCTTAAAGACAAGACCTTGTTGTTTATCAAGCCCAAATTGACTTGGGCTTTTTATGACCTTGACCTTGAAGGTTAAATAACTGAATTTTCTCAGATTTGTGCATTGATGACCATATATATTTGTTAATGTGTGTGTATATGCGTGTTTCTATTTATAGAATTGCGTGTTTCTATTTATAGAATTGCGTGTTTCTGTTTATAGAATTGCATGTTTCTATATATATATATATATATGAGTATATTTATATATACAAACATATAGACAAAACTAATGTGACAGGTCAGACCGATTAAATTTATAAAAAGGAAACGTTAAGATTTTTTCAAACATTTCTCTGTTTGCTTTTAGAAAAAGTAAAAGTCGAGCGTTGCCCCCGCCCGGCGGTGGCTCTTGTTTAGTGACATTATGCCCATCCAAATGTAAATTACGAGTGTTCAGATAAAAATCAATAAAGCTTAACATTTTGTCATTGGAAATAATTATAAATAAATTCTGTAATTTATCAGTAGCATTCACTTAAAGGCACTCCACTGAGGTCTCAAAGCCTAAAAACATAAAATTTGAATTTCTTAAATAATCTAGCTTTGGGCATTCAAACAGAAAGATATGCTTAAGATAATTTAGAACTATATTTAATAATAAATTGAAAATCGTATTTGGTGCTATTCATATTCAGATCAAGGTCACAAGAGGTTGATTTTGGCTTTCTCAAAACAAATTGAGATAGGTCAATTGATATACCTGTTAAACAATAAATTATCCAAAAGAATTGACTAGTTACCCAAGATTGTTTACATTATTAAAGGACTACAGTGATCAAAAAATTCCTCAATGATTTTGGTATAAATCCTGTTTATAAGGAGGGCAGCAGTCGCCAAGAAAATTTTGGACCTGTGAGAGGCTAAAAATGACCCAAGGTTGATCATAAGCTAACGTGTAACCAACGCTGAAAAGCCTTTGACTCTATCTCAATCCATTGAGAAGTTGCAGCACTTGAGTTCAATTTTGATGGAAAAAATCAACGCAAAATGGCAATTTTGAGATGTCCCCTCGTTGCCTTGGTAACAGGAAATTTAAGACTGAGCATGTTGTTACAAAGGCAATGGTCCAGTCAACATTTGTGCCAAGTTTGATTAGTATTGAATCAGTTTTTATAGTTTTATAGCAATTTAACAGGAGACCATTCAATGAAAACAACCATTATTCGCAAAATGCTCATGCGGTAATGGATAACGTGCTAAAATATACCAAGGGCCTCCGTGAACCAAAATTTCAACTTTTGTCCTTCACACTTCTGTCAAACAGCATCAGCCCATTTTGATCCTTTTCTCTAGCATTTGCATCCTTCTATACACAGGTGAGCAAGAAAGCCAATATACTGATGTAGTACATTGTAGGTATCTTCTGGTGGTATGGCTCTGCCTAAAGACATGTATTAGATTAATATCTGGTATGTTTACATATAAATGCATACCCAACTCGATTGCTATGAGACATACTCCGACAGATGTGTGCAGGAATCAATTCTTTGGCCAAGTGCTCTTCAGTCATTGATTTGGTTTAACATTGCACCTATACAATAGAAGTTACATGAGGACTAATGATACAGGAATACCTCAGGTGCCCCTCCTTGCATTATTTCAGGAATGAGCAGGGGCCTGGATGGAACCAAAGACGTTTCATAAGCTAGCTAGTTTCCTCACATGAAAGAATCCGAAGTCCCCTACGGGATTTTAACCTACAGCGGAAAGGGGCAAGTGGTTTAAGTCAACAACCTTTACCACTCAGTCACAAACATCCTCCATTGGTTTATGTTTGTACACTGGAGGGTGTTGGTTCGAATTTCTTGCCATTGCACTGTGTTGCCATTTCAAATGTAAACAAGAGCACCGCTAGGCGGAGCATTAATTATGCCCAAAAGTGTTTTTTAGTGGTTTTTTTAGTAAGGATGAAGCATTTGTAAGACATGGGAATTAAATAAAGTATTACCTCCTTCAAGTAGCAATCCAATAAAGTTTGAATATTGTGGGCCAAATGGAACTTAAGTTATGCTCCAAAAGCTGTTTTTAGTTTTAAGGTAATAGTGAACATGTGACCCCAAAATCAATAGGGGTCTTCTACCCAGTATGGACAATCATCCTATGAAGTTTGAGCACTGTGGGCCAAAAGGAACTTATGTTTCTGAAACTGTTTTCAGTTTTAAAGTAATAGTGACATTGACCTTTTAACCCCAAAATCAATAGAGGTCTTCTACCCAATATGGACAATCATCCTATGAAGTTTGAATATTGTGGGCCAAATGGAACTAAAGTTATGCTCCGGAAACCAAATTGCTAACGGAAGGACGGGCACCAGGGGGTATAACATTATATGCCCGAAATTTTTACGGGCATATAAAAACACAGGTTTGGTTTTCTTTTGCAATCCTTTAAACTGTTAAAACTGATGCATCCTGTATGGGCAAATTTGCTCATGAACAAGGAAAGAGAAGAAAAACAACAATATTTCACATTCATGTATGTTTTATTTAACTCATAGTCATTGTAGAAAAGCCTCTTACAAAATGTATCAATTCTTATTCAGCCTTCTTAAACCCAATGTGATAAATATAATGTGATAAAAATAATGCAACATATTGTAATTCATTGAAAGAAGGGGAAAAAAATAATTATGATCTCGTATCTTCAGACAACATTGATCTAACAAAAATAATACCCTGGAATAAAAAACTGTGATAATTAAGTAAAAGAAAATTGTTACACATGTGAAGTAGGATACTTACTGTAATTAACACTCTTTTGGAATCATTTGTAAGATTTTTTTTCCATTACTTAAACCATCGATTTCATGTGATTTTTGACATGTTTCATCAATATTAAAACTTATTTGATAAAAAAATTATACTTTTAGTAAACGACGATATAATTATGATCAACCTTCCCAAAGGAATCGATCAATTTACCAAAGATTTCAGTTCAGAAGTACACATTTAATGCTTACATATATAATTTTATTTATTTATTTTTGCCTAAATTTATTTGCGTAACATTCTTACATTCATCAGCGTGATAGGTTGCTTTTTCTGTATAAATGTGATCACAGATTTATCATCACTTAATACTTTAAAACTCTGCCTTAGCCATTTGTGATATATTTTTGATGAATCAGGCTTCTTTTTATTCTATCTTTCCAGTTCAAAATAAAAAAAAGCTGCAAAAAAATGAAATGGCAGTAAAAGTTACTGAGACTTCAGGTATAGAATTCAAACAAGTCATGACAAAACATCTATCACCTGATATTCATGAGGAAACTATGTTTATTTTGAAATGAAATATGGATTATATCTCACTCCAATGAGTTATAATTTTAAGTATTCTAGTAAGTTTAGTGTACAAGTTGGATACAAAAAAAAAATTCATTGTGAAGCAAGATTTTATTTCTTATTCGTGAAAAGAAAACAATTTTTATTTTACAAACATTAAGGTTTCACGAGCGATGGACAATGATTGATATAAATGATATATCTCTGATTCAATTCCTGTATTTCATCCAAGGGCATAAAAAAGAATTGTTCATATTGATACTTTAAGACAATTATATCAAAATCAGTATTTTTACACCACAAACAAGGAAACAAAATATTACATGTGATCTGCGCCAAGACAAAACCAACATAATGGGTTTGCGACCAGCATGGATCCAGACCAGCCTGCGCATCCGCGCAGTCTGATCAGGATCCATGCTGTTCGCTATCAGTTTCTTTACATATTATAGGGTCTGTAAGCGAACAGCATGGATCCTGATCAGACTGCGCGGATGCGCAGGCTGGTCTGGATCCATGCTGGTCGCAAACCCATTATGTTGGTTTTGTCGTGACACGGCTCATATCAATTTACCACTGTAATCCAACCAACATGTGATAGTGGAAAATATGGATTCTTCGTTCGACATGAACAACATTTCTTCAGAAGCTTTCTACGTACAGACTACTCAATTTTTTTTCAATTACTAAATGGGGATAACTATGAATGTGTTAAAATGCGGTATAAACTTCAATATACCACATTATAAACAACAGGACGTCAATATATGACAATATTAACTCGGCTCGCAAAATCATGGATCAATGCAGAACTGTCCTAACTCAGTTGCTCAAGTAAACTACACGACTATAGTTTCTTTCGCGCAATTAAACCATGGAATATTATTCAAAATAAATACGAGCCAACTCGTTTTCACAAATAAACCTCTTCCAATTTTTCTTCGTAACTCTCAATTCACACAAGTGTTCTTCATCATGATTAATAAATGATATTCATTAACAGATAAATTATGCCCATTTTTTTTTTCCTTCAAAAATCAATTTGAGCTTTTTTTCTCTCCATTTTTCTCATCTCCCAAAAAAATACATAAAAACGAACTAAATTATATTTCAAATATTAAACACAAGAAAAAGAAACAAGAACAAAATATAAAATGACAAATTACGCGTAACCTACAAAATAGCATCTATACAAAATCTAAAAAAAAAAAAAAAAAAAAGGAAAAGAAAGAAAACTAACAAGAGGAACGTTGTTATATTAAAGTGATAAATAACTTATATTAACATTAATGCAAGTTTATCAGTGGCGATATCATATAATATTTTCATACATTTGAGTAAAATATATCTTAAAATGAAATTTTATTTTTATTAATTTCGACTGCAAGGTTACCAGTCAAGCAACGTCTTGCAACTGTGACTGTATCAATTAACACCAAAAATACCAATTTTATGTTCAACATAGTACATAATGATAATGATGATAAGCACATAATTATCATAATACATACATGTAAGTATATGATAACATTAATTAAACATACTGTGCCTTTAAACATACTTTGTTCGGAAAGCTTTTAATTTACAAGATTTTCTGTTTCCCCCCTTTGCAAATATTCGAAACAATTGCTTATAACACCTGATCATTTTAATAATAGTTTTATATTTTAGCTATCATGAATAAACTCTGCATTTCAAACAAAATTGTTTATACAGATTACTTTAATTTCAAAATACAAGTAACTATTGATCTTCCAAATTAAGTACCGTAAACCTTTTGGGTCTTAAATACCCTCAAATTAACAAAGAAAGGTTATATAATAACTCTACACAATAAATATTATTCAATTAATATTACACCTGCACAAAAAACAATAAGCTTTCAATGAGGAGGTAACTCTATTGTAGAGGTAACAAACTTCGGAATTGTTGTGACAAAATGAACGTAAATCATGTTTTGTTTTTTTTGACGAAAAAACAAGGTTTAATCATAACATGTCTATGTTATGATGATGTCACATTATCTTAAATGATGAGGTCACACTAGCACTTTCCATCCGAAACAATGAGGTGAGACTGGCAAACGTTTATTTTTACTAATGAAATATTTTTGTTTGGCCTTTAAATAAATGGGAGACGGTTTGTATCCTGGACACAATTCATATTTCTAACTAATAAAGAACCAAGTTTATGAAACAAAAAAAATCTGAATTAACAGGCAGTAGTTCTATAACAAAAAACTTCAAAGTAAAAAAAAACAACTTAACTTTCAGTAAGAAACAAAAAAATTTTACATCAAATTCTGAAATGCTATATAACCAACAAAAGGGGAACAACTCTGAACAGATTAAATCTGCTATAAAGGGAGGTAACCTGTTACAAGTCAACTACAGCATAAGAACAGTGTCTTGCTGAAAATTTATTGCTCTGGGGAAATTGATTTGCTTTAAATTCAACTTTAAAACACTGGTTGTAAATACTGATTATTATTATCAGCATACAGAGAGCTGTTTTCTCTACTGAAAAGACAACAACTTAGGTAGAAAAAAAAACAGTTGCAGTAAAATATTGTTGCTTTAAAGCAGCAAACCCCCCAAATTTGTGTCAAATATTAAGAAAAATTTAGAAAAGTGAATTTAATCGTCAAAATAGTCAAGTGATAGAAAAAAATAAAGTGTTTTGACCCAATCTTGGGTATTAAAAATTTCCCCAAAAAATGACTATAAATGATTAAAAATATCTTAAAATAGCCCTTACTCAGCAATAGGGTAATTTTGGTTATATTATGTTTAAAACATAATAAGCACTGCATAAATTGCAAGTTAGCTTCCATTCCCTAACCAATAACCCTGCTTGACTTGTGTAATAGAATTTCCCGGTTTTGTAATTGGAAAATCCATTCAAAGTTTTAAGTAATTACGGAATCAAAATACTTAAAGTTGAGAGAGCCTAGAATGGTGTGCAGGCTGGCCTGGCTCTATACTGGTGGGAAAGGCCAATCGTCTTTAGGTCCAGCAGGAAAGGGTTAAACTCTCTATCTAATTCAGGGTATTTTCTCCTTAACATCGCAGACAGATTCAAGGCTTTATTCCTAATTCAAAACAGCGGGTTTTTTTTATCTCATTTAACAAAGAAAAAAAAATTGAGGAAAAATTTAACTGTTTGGACTTGCTCTTAACTGCAGTGACTATATAATTGTTCAGGTTTCTCTCATAGTAACTGATCTTAAAACTTTCTCAAAATGCCGAACAATTTTCCCCAATTTCAGCCAGGAACTTCTTCCAAAATAGTTTGAAAAAAGCCCTGGTTTTGTCAAGCTCGACTTTTTTATTCATCTGAAGGTGTGCTGCTTTAAAAACATTTATTTTGCTTTTTAAATCTTAAAACTATATCACTTTACTTTTTTATTAACTTAATTTCAACTCGTACAAAAAAAAGAATAAAAGCTTAAAAACCCAAAACGTATTTAATAACCCACAATAATTGCCTGTATGGCAACATATTTCATTAATAATGTTTTAGATATATAAACAAATTTTTTTTTTACAAAATAACAAACTATTCATCCAATAACACGCATATAACATCACTAGCACACATAACGCATTACATTCATACATTGAAAAACAATAATAATAATAATCTAACATAAACAATTTAACAAACTAGCATACATGTACAACATCATAAAATGTCAAATTATTGAGTCATATTAATGATCAATTTAACACAAAAAGCCACCAGACTGGAAAAAAAAAAGAAGTTTAAATGTCCTATTCCTGAACAATGTTAACATTTTGGTTCGGAACAAGTGACAATTACAGTTGCCAGCGACCATGCTTAAACATTTGAAACAAACACCTGCAACACTAATTATAAATGAGCACCTTTTAGTTTATGATAAATATTGTGCGATTGACTTGAACACTGTGTGTTCTGGAAAAAATAACTGTGTTCCGGTTTAAACACCAAACTTGCTGAATTAATGTAATGGACTTGCCTAACATTGATTTTGGGAAAGTCTATTATTACTTTCAGGGGTTTTAATATAAAAATCAAGCAGCTAATAGTATAAAGTTTTTTCGGGCTAGAGAAATATAAAATTCGGCCAGACTATATACTGGTAGCAAAGACCCATTGTTTTTTCAGCATCACCATATTGCAGTAATGTGTTATGTCCTTCTAAATTTAATAGGATTTAACCAGTTACTGCACTAAGGTGATGTATGACTGCTAGCACCTTAATCTGCTGAATTTTCTTAAATGATCTTGCCCCCACCACCCAACAGTGGCCACCCCTGTCCCCCTCTCCCAAACTTCCATTGTGTTGGAACTGTCTATTATCAATTTTTAGGGATTCTAAGATTAAAACTTTAGTCAGCCTTAAAAAAAGACTTTTAGTAAGCAATTTGACAGTAGATTTTACCTGGAGATGTCTCAATGAAGCAAATGATGTTCACTTACGCCACAGATATAAGACAACGATAGGACGAAACCAATTGTTTTTGCATCTTGTTTTCATACATTCCTTTTGTTTTTTGGTATTACCCTGACTGCTGGCTGAGAGAAGATAATACCTCTGATAATTTAATCAATCTTTCTAAACATACCAAAGTTAATGTATTTGTTTATTAAGAACCTACAGAACAATACATTTATACACTATTGTTCCCTGTGGTTAACCCCCCCCCCCCCCCCCCTCAAGAGAATAACTTTTTTTTCTTTTTCTCTTTCCTTTGAACTTAAGAATTTTTCCAATTATAGAATGTGGAAATATAAATAAATGTGTCCTTGGAACAAGACCTTGACTTGTATCTGACAGCCATAAACATTTTAATTTTCAGTCTTGAGAAGAAGAAGAAAAGACTATTTAAAAACTACTAAGGCATTAGACTCGGCAACTTGAGAAGATCAAAATCTCATAAAATCTCATTGAATATGAGATTTTATTTATCATTTTTCCACAGAGTCATGGTGTTTGATTTACTGAGCCAGAATAATGATGTAATTTCTATGTTGAAATAAAAAATCTTCCTTCTATAAATAAATGCTCAACACATTTCAAACGTTAATCAATCCTGAACTTAATCAAATGTGCCCTAGTTGTGTTCAATATTTACAGGTATTAATTTTAAATATAGTTTTGTTATATCTATTTGCCATAGTTGTGTACCATCTTTTTAGCCATAGTTGTTTTGGGTTTTGATTATCATTATTGTATGTTTGTTTGAGTTTTACATCACATTGACACAGTATAGGTCATTGGCGACATTCCAGCTTTACTGGTGGAGGAAGACCTTCCGTGCATTATTTCAGGTACCAACAGACACCTGAGTAGAACCACGGACGTTCCGTAAGCTAGCTGGATAGCTTCCTCACATGAAAGAATCCAAAGTCCCTGTCGAGATTCTAACCCACAGCAGTGAGGGTGATTATCATTAATTTTAGCCTTAGTTTAGTTTAAGCATGTGAATAGCATTTAGTCTTGGTTTTAGCAGTTTAATACTTTGTTTATTTGGTTTGTTTATTTTTAGCATGTGAGTATAATTTAGCCTTAGTTAAGTTTGAGCGTACTATTTATTCTACCAATCATTTCTCCCTTGAATTCCAGCTTTTTAGCAAAAAAAGCCACACCTGCCCTAGAAAAATCTAAAACTTAATTGTACAGATAATTTCATATTCTGTAACTATTGCTTCCCCCACTTTCAAATATTCATTAAATTTACAAACCAATTTATGCCAACATGACAAATAGCATTTACAAATGAAATTTAATCTGCGTGGCATTAGAGAATCAAAATATCTGGGGAGGAACAGTCTCTGGTTACAAGCTACTGGAATTTGTTTCTGCAGCAAACTTATAATTTTTAAATTTGTAATGCCAATCACCTAAAACGGCATTATAATAGCAATAACTCTTTTTTAAAAATTCAAGGACTTTTTACTATAGTGTTAGCTTGTGAGCAAGGCATAAAAAATCTAGGAAATTCTATCTAAGTTTTCAGAGATGCAAGTAACATTCTTATTTAAAGAATTCCACACAACAATGTCTTTACCTAATTGATGCCAAGGTGCCACAGTGAATGTTGATCATGTCAAGTTAATAGTCACTTCAGGTAATAAATACCTATTACTTTGGACAGAGGACATAAATACCTATTACTATGGACAGAAGACAAGTGTCTAATTCAAGGACAGGAAATCAAATATCATTCCATAATGTTGGAAAAGAAACTCCTATATCTTTATCTTAGTTTGTAAAAACTTTCAGCCATAGTTGTTAAATATCTTGACAGTCAAGGATGTATCTTTTAGCCATAGTTCAGCCACTGTAGTATTACATTCACCCATAGTTACTTTATATTATGTTAAGCCTTAATTGAACTTTCATCTTTTAGCTATAGCTGTGTAATATTATCTTTTCAGCCAAAGTTGTGTAGTATTTCTTAGCCATACTTTGAATTAAGAAATTTAAATTTTTTGGCCAAAGTTTTGAGATATTTGTTAGCCGTAGTTGTGTTATAGCCATAGCTGAGTTACATCTGTAAGCAAGCTTTAGTTCAACCTCTGCAGAGCAACTCCATTGGGAGACAAATATTTTGGTTGTTACTGAGATGTGATTGCTCTAGAGAGGTTAAACTCATTGTGAAGTCTTACTTTAGTAAACACTGAAACTGTTGTTGTGAATAGATCATTGCTCTAGAGGACAGTTATGTGAAGGCTACATTTCAATTCATACATTTATCATGTTTATTGCTACATGTACTCTTAGGTGGGAGGATGGCGCTAAATTACACCTTTTAGTTTGACTGAGCATTGAAAACTGCCCAAGCTCTGTTCTTGAATAGTTGTTGATTATTTAAGTATATCTCAGACTGGAAAATGAAGCAAGTCTCCCACCATGTAGTGTCTTGTATAAATCAATACCAGTCTCTCGTACTTATTTACTAGGGAAACAACAACAGGGAAAAAAACAACTAGAAATTTTGATCAAATCTAATTTAGAGGCTTCTCTCAGCCTTTCTAATAAAGAACAGCATTTAAAAGACAAAAGAATTCCAAGAAAATAGTAGAAATGATCTAATAACAACTACATTTCAATCATTATTCAATCAACACTTGAGAAAGCCTTTAATATTGTCAATTTTCCCCACATATCACCCCCCCCCCCCCCCTAAAGTTCTCTGCCATATGGAAACAACTACTTTTAAAGCGTAAAATATGAAAATGAATTTGCTTTTTAAATGGCTGCATTTTATTGGTTTCTGATTTAGTCATGAAAGCATGTTTACAAATACTTTATTATTGTACTGTATTTCATGCAAAATTTTGCAGGAAACATTTTCTTTATCTATTCAATCAAGCCATCTTATTTTATATAAAAATGATTGATAACAAAAACAAGGTCATTTATGAATGAAGGTCAAGTTTAGTCAGGTTTCCTTGAAGGTCATGTCCCAAGGATTGTTGTGGCACAGTATGAAGACAATACACCAAGAACTTAAGATCAACGTTTAAGTTTTAGGGACTGTAAAAAAAAAAAAGTCAAGCTATTAAGTTGCAAAAATTTATGTCTTAATTCTGGTTTTCCATAAAGATGTTAATCCTAATAATACAGGTGGCAACAAATTCAACCTATACTACCAGTGCAAACCAAGATCAGAGAGCACATCTATGCCATCTGATCAGGGTCTACACTGCTCTGGTTACAAGCTACTGGATTTTGTATTAAATCCAATTTTCTGCAGCAAACTTATAATTTTTATATTTGTAATGCCAATCACCTAAAGAGTGCATTATATATTTAGAAATGTTACCTAAAAATGACAAATAGGTTTGTCTGCATTGAACGATGGACAAGTCCATTTAAGACATTTAGCAGGTTAAGGGTTAAACAATGTAACGTAATACACCGAACAACTCTTGTTACATTGTTTTGCTTTGAGTACGCTGACACTAATTCAACAAACAAACTGAAAGATCAAGACGGACAAAAAAAAATAAAATTAACAGACGGGTGCCGAAACAATAACCCTGCTTCTGAAGGTCAAGGACACAATACCTATTAATATCACATCTTAATAACAGAAAACTATAACAAAACATTGTCAGGCATATTTCATAGCTATAAGATCAGAAAAGGGATTTTCTCATGTTTTGGTCAATCTACATTACTAGAAAATATAAGATTGAATACTGAAAAAACAAGAGCTGTCGGTAGGACAGCAACGCTCGACTATTCTTAGTGCTTGATAGTAAAAAAAAATGCTTGATACAGTTACCTCCTTCTGTTTACAGGTTGGGGTCATGATGGTGAACAAGTGTGCAAAGTTTCAAAGCCATATGTCAATGGACTTGGAAAATATTTGAACTATTAGAAAAACTTTAACGTAAATTCTAAGTCGAAAAAGGGGCATAATTCTGTCAAAATGCTTGATAGAGTTACCTCCTCCTGTCTACAGGTTGGGGTCATGATGGTGAACAAGTGTGCAAAGTTTCAAAGCCATATGTCAATGGACTTTGAAAATATTAAAACTATTACAAAAACTTTAACATAAGTGGTTACGCCGACGCCGACGGTCGGGTGACTACAATAGCTCTACTTATTCTTATCGAATAGTCGAGCTAAAAATAAAAAATCCTTACAAGAAAAGACACTGGTTGGTTTTTGTTAAATCCTGAATAAATGGCAACAGGAAAATAGACAAGTGCCAAAGATTAAAAAAAAAAATGTTTCACTCCCTTTTTGGGGCAGATTTTGCATCACCACATACCTAGTTAGTTTGTATATCCCTTGAGGTTTTCAAAAAATTAACATTTTATCAATTTATTATTGACAATAATAAATTCATCTTTTAATAGAAGAAAACCCATAAGCTTATCAGGCTTCATGAAACACCAAAGAACAGCCCAACTCCCCTATCTGATCCAACTGTAGTCTTCTAGAAAAACAAGTAGTACTGCATTTAAAAACAAACAAATATCACTCTTTTAAGAAAACAATCTCAACAAAATCAGACCAGTAAATAACTGGTGTTCCACCTTGAAAATAAGATATTTAGGAATAAATCAAAATCAACTATTGATATAATCACTTGTTTTGAGAAGCTTTTGCATGTGTTACTTAATGTTAGAGTGATTCAATGTGACAGTCGAGTTAAAATACTGGCAGCATTTATGCTATTCATTGGCATAAATATCATAAATATTCTCCCCGCCCCACCCACTTCCCCATTCCTTATTTCTATAAATATCTTAGCTTTGCTAAATGTCATTGCAACATAAAACAAACCCCTTGAAAAAAAAACACACACACAATGCAAGAGTCCATCCAATATAAGTAAATATCAATAGTGTAGTCTGCACCTTTGGAGAATGAAAACGATGCTCAAGTAAATCTTATATAAGAAATTGCTTAAACATGATTAAATTGATCATGAAGGAAAAACAAACATTACAAAAAAACACAAAACATTTAAAATAAAGCACTTCTTTCAAAAAGAATGCAATCTTTATCATAAATAAAGCAAAATGAAAAAGTAAAGAGAAAAAATAAGAAATTAAATATCCTATAATTATAAATACTGTAAAAAAAAATATTTTTTTTTTCCCTTCAGATTTTGATATACATGTAATACATAATTGAATTCTGGTTATTATTCTATCTTTGTGTTTTTTCTACAGTTTTGTTTCTAAAATGAACAAAAATTTTGTATCATGGCAATAACTGAGCGCATGAATTGGCAGGCATAGAGCATGAATCTGCAGCCGATATGAATACAGTATGCATATTTCGTTTTTTTTTTAAACATTCTAAAAATGAATACACAAACAACTAGCAATCTTATCCAATTGGTGTAAATTTTGCAGCACAATACCTTCAATAGCCAAAACCTAATCTGACAACAAAGGCAAATTCTGTCACTCTGACAAAAGAGGCATATTCTCTGTCAATCTGACAAAGAGGCATATTCTCTGTCAATCTGACAAAAGAGGCAAATTCTCTGTCATTCTGACAAAGAAAGCATACTCTCCCTCATTCTGACAAAGAAGGCCTACTCCCCCTCATTCTGACAAAAGAAGGCATATTCTCTATAACAAACTAGGCATGGAGGGATAACTTCTTCACAAATGTATGCATATACTCCTCATGTACCAAAATGTTGTTTTTTTCCTTACACTCTTGTCCATTTTCTCCAAACAAAGCAGGTGAATTACTCCACATAAAGCAGGCATATAAACCGCACAAAGCAGGCATTTCAATCCAGAAAATCACATCACAGAATGTGGTGAAGACAAGTTTTTGTTTTGTTTTTTCATCAATAATCCACCAGGACAGAAATGAATGGAAAAACCTCTAGTTTTGATGAACTTTGACACTATCGGGGTCTGAAATATAAAAAAAGAACATTTCTTTTACAACAGTATAATAATTATCCAATAAACTAATTAAAACAGGCTGTTTTCAAGCTAGCTCTGGCAAGAATGCAATCTGTTTTTAAATTTAGTATGTAACAGTAAAGGGTAACTTTTTATGATTATGATACATATAGATTTAGATAAAAATTACAGAAAAGAATTTTGATTTAAGTTATGATACATGACTGGCATTTTCAGTTTTTCTGTAGTGTATAATAGCTAGCACATCATCATGAAGATGTCTTTTTCTTTGTTGCTTTCTTTGTTTACTTTTCTTTTTTGTTGGGTTGGAGGTTGGGAGGGTATGTAGGTTTAAGTTACACCAACACTATTCAGGTAATATGGCAGCTTTCCCTATAAGAGGAAGACAATTTATTGGCCTTCTGTGTATTATTTCAAACCACAAATCTCATTTAGGTTACTAAGCCTCATAAAGCCCCATATGGGGTGGGGAGCATTTTCAAATGAAGAAAATAGTGTGGATCAAATAACTCTAGCCAGTTCAGTTTTGTTTTTTTTCCATTCATTCTGTGAAAGTTGTGAAAATATTTCTTCAGGTATATATATATAACTTATATTAGTAAAGTATTATATATGACATGATAACTAGGAGTGACAGATAGAGATAAAGGGATGAACTTTCTATTCATCTAATCAATCATAAATATATACATGTGTAAAATATTGTCTCTCTCTCTCTCAGCACTACTTTCTGTGCAAATCAATATGCCAACAACACTGGCAGAGAGAGAGAGAAATCAGATAGAAAAAAGCTCTATTACACTAATATTTCAAACAGTCTTCCCATCAATAACCTTGGCAAAAGAACCGGGGAAATTTTTTTTTTAGATTTCAAATTCTAGTGGTGATAACAACTTAAACAACTTGCCTTTACCATGAATAAAGAGTAAGGATTTGTAACACATGTATTTGTCATGATCCTGAATACCCCCTCTCCCAACCCACCCCGGCCCCTCTGCCTCAAACGTTTACCCACTCCTTTGTATTTATGGACTGTAACTTAGCAACAAGTATCAACCTACCTTTTTCTTGCAACTGTAAAGTTCTGTCCCATTCTGTAAAAGTAAATAAGAGAAAATTATTGAACGATTTACAATGCAAAAAATTTACAAATGTCCATGACATTTAAGCATTGAAACAAACTGTGTTAGTACACAGTCATACATTGGGACAAAAAATTCTTTTGGGCTTAAAGTTTTGAGTTCAAGACAAATAAATAATATAATAGCAGAATACACCATTTTAGTCTTCATCTGACAGGTCGACCTGAATTTATCAATACAATGCAAACAGATGGGTGACAGGTAAACCTTAATGATTTGTAGAGTTGATGAACGAACCTGTACAATTTTCGTTAATCTTATCACCAGACTAGTATCTACATTGTATGTCACAAGCACAGACTGGATTAAAGGATGAATCATCATCAGATGATAGCATAAGTCTAGACTGGTACAGTACATACAGTTAAGCCCCTTAACCTGCCAATTGTGTGTATTAAGCTACCACAGGGCAGTATAGGCTAAGGGTCATGTCAGGCTTCACGGATGTGCAGGCTGACCCGTCTCTATACTGGTGGCAATCACAGGCGTTCGGCACATTTGCCATGCCAATAATGGTCAAATTATCATAAAATAATCACCCCTTGATCATCAAGAACAAAATTGCCATCCAGCACCCATTTACTATAATTATAAAATATATACATTTTATATGATAATTTTACCATTATTGGCATGGCAAAAATGCCGAACGCATGTCAATGGTTTATATAAATCACTTCTAGTTCTAGTCCATAACAGGTTGAAGCATACTAATCAGTGGATGTTTTTCTTTCAGTGTTTTGTGAATAGGTCTCTGGGGCTCATTAAAATTGTGAAAATAAGTAATGAAACGCCATTATTTCTAAATATTATATAAATTATACCGTCAAAATCTAGCAATTTAATGAGGCTAAAAAAAGTTTAAATAATGTGTTGGAAAATGCCTTGATTCATGATAACATCTTATTTAACAATTTTTCATAACTTAACATCTCTGTTATTCATGTTTTTATGTCATTGACAATTTTGTACCCCAGCACCCCATCCCCTCCCCTAAATAAGAAGGGAAAAACCCACATTATATTGACAGAGAGAGTTCCAGAAAACATCTATTATTTGGACTGAAAAGAGCCACTGGAAACAAAATGATTTATCTTCTGTGAGTATATAATGACTAGCTGAACTAGCTGAAATGTTTACCTCAATATAATCAACACCTCATGCACAAACGCATAAAAAAATTATTTTTCCAAGGTCGCAGTATGTAGGTAATTATCTGTAAAGTGTTCCCTACAGGTGTAAAGACACAGAAATTTGCCACTATCAGTGTAACAATTATGCATCAACAAATGCATTACTTTAAGTACAACTGTAAACTTTTCAGATTTGACCTCGACAACCATGTTAATGTGCTAAATTTCACCAAGATTTGCAAATAAAATTAGAGAAGTAATGTTCTAAAACAAAAAATTGTGCATAATTTACATAGAATCTGTAAGACTGGAGTTATATGCCCATTTTCAAGCTTTACTGATGAAGGCAAATCTGAGATACCTATCTGCATTATCTCTAGACAAAATGTGGCACCCCTAGTAGAACCACCAAACCTTCCTCATCAGTCATTCAACATTCTCTCTGACAAATCACACATATTTCATCTGAATGAAATGCAGCAAGTAATGATCGTTCTAAATATAGATTTATAAATCTGGTGCTTCTCTGTTAGCGGTTAAACATTGCTTACACATCTAAATTAATACTGACATGCTGACCTTGACCTAAGGAGATGGAAGGGTGGGGGTTTCAAATTGGTAACCTACAAGCCAGATTCCAAGCCATCATTTTATTTCAAACACCAGGCTATTTTCCATTTTAATACTTTAACCCGTCGACCCAGCTGAAACCAAAAGTAAATAGCCTTTGCCACATCTGGTAGTCTGACCAGGCTCAGTATCAAAATTACATCAAATATGTTGGCTGAATAACTAAAAACTTTCATCAATGATAATGGACAGTTCCAAAAATGGAAGATAGACAAGTCTATAACACAAATTCAGAGGGACATTTCAACCATGACCTAAAATAATTGGGGCCATGCTTCATTGTCAGTAGGTTTGGCAAAATCTGATTTTGGTTTAAATGTCCGGTTTTTACCTTAAGCATTTCTTAACTTGTCTGCATGATTTTTATATTGTTAATTTATGAAAATTTCCTCTTGTCCATAAAATCTCCATGTCAAAATTTACCTTATTCTTTATTAAACAGACACCCGAGAGTTTAGTATTTTAAGATATGCCTTATATTTATATAATTTATATAAATGGTAACCTTGCATTCAACTCAAAATGTCTGTAGAACAGAGAACTTCATAAGCTATATATAAATCAATTTTCACACCAATAACTCGCTCCTATCTTTTATTCACCGAATGGGAAACTATTCCTATTTATAGTCACTGTTAACCTGACCTTGATACCTAAGATGACCTTGTCAATATTTAAATAGGATATGCTCAAGTCTTTTACGGTGTGTCATTTTTTCCTTAAAGGCACATTATGCTTCAGAAATGATTTTTTTCTTTCTTCTTTAGAAAGGGCAAAAATGTGCTTTTAATTGTTTATGTAATGGATTTAGAGCATGTTAGATTCTTACCACTTGCAGAAAGTAGTGCCAAATGTGCCAAATGTAAAGTAATTTGTCATAAAAGTAGCATAAAACAAAGTGGTATTTTGACTTTCGTTCAAAACACTAAATCACAACAACTGTACCCTATAAATGCAAATTTGAAAAGAAGCAAAGCATTGTTCCATTATATGGCCAATGAGTAACTATTTGGTAAGGAAAATGAATCAGGACACCAAAAATAACATAAAATTAGAAAAATAGATTTTATCTTCTTTTTTTTGTTTTAGCTTAATGGGCCTTTAATACTCAAGGACAAATGATTTATACCGTTAGACATTTATCCTTTTATACTCAAGAATAAATAAGTCTTCAACCACACCAATATTTTTCCTTTATTTTCAAGGTAAATGATTTAAATACACTTAAAGATATTTATCCCTTTATACTCGAGGAAAAAATATTTATATCCTCACCATTATTTTCCCCTTATTTTCAAGGACAAATGATTTATACTCTGAATGTTATTTAATCCTTATTTTTCAAGGACAATAAATATATATCCATAGAGTAACCAATCTTTTTGTTTTCAAGGACAAATGATTTATACCCTCACTGTCATTTAACCCTAAACTTTCAAGGACAGATGATTTACAGCCTGTCAGTCACTTCTTAAATTATTTTAAAGGACACTGTGTCACTTATCCATAATATTCAAGAACAGATGATTTATACCCTCATTATTATTTATCCCTTATTCTTCTAGGACATCTTATTGGCGACGCCGGTGAAGCTCATTCATTTATATATTTTTAAAACTTTCCTACAAGAAGAAAGTTCACCTGCAAATGAGTATTAGGATAGGTAATGGACTGTTGTAAACGATTATCCTATTGATTGTATCCATATTACGTTTATCTGTTGATCAGAATGGTTGTTTTTACAAAGTGTACCAGTATCCGGATGTTGACAGCTATCCGATTTTCTGCAATTACTGCTGTCACATGGCCATCTACTTTTTTATGAATTCTTTACCATTAATTAGCATGGCATAATTAAAATGAGCCTGCAACATTTCTTAATTTTGATGTTTAGGGTGTTCTTTTGGGTTTCAATGTTTTCTTTATTTCAAGGGGAAGTAACTCATGTTAACTAAAATTATTTGTTCTTTTCCGTCTATCTTAGGTATTACTTACAATTTTTGTTTTAATAAAATTTACCAGTTGTAAGGTCATCAAAAGCATAGAGGCCCTGATGAGTGAATATTGATATATATATACTTTTACTGGCTTTATATACCCAATATATTTCATATTTAATTTAATAGAAACTTGGAATTATTAATGTTATGTGCATACATTTATATCTTAGTATATTGGTATGATGAGACTTATAATATTTCTGAATTTAAAGAGTTGCAGTTATGTCATTATTATTAAAGGGATGAGACTTTCATTTAAAGTTATAAATGATAATACATGTATTGATTGAAAATGTCCTGAAACTTGGATCAAGCAATATAATTGATAAAGCCTCAAAAAATCATGTTCTGAATAGTTATTCTAATTTTTTTCTAACATGTGCATAGTTTGAAAAGGACAGCTTCTGACTTATCTATTTGTAATGGAGGGACACCGGTCTCAACCTCCAGGTCTCCTGAGTCAACCCGACAACAGACTTTACATTAGATAGTAGATTGTTACTAGTCTTGAATTAAATTTGTACACTAAATTTTTATAGTGGGTGATTTGTGCCACATGAAAACCAACAAAGTACAAAAAGTAACCGGGCGCCAGATGAAAACATGAAAATAATATCTACCACAAAGTGGTTCGTTTGTTGCATTTTCATGTTTTCGCCCGTGCCCTAGATGTAAAATACAAATCAGCCTTCATAAACATTTCTTATCATAGATATTGTACATGTATAAGCACAGTTATATTCACTTTCAAATTGACCTGTTATAAATAATGGCACATTCATAACTGTCTTAGCCCTTTTTAGTAAAAATAAATTATACAATAATAATTATATAAATTGTTATTTTAATTATATAAAGCTATGAGTATGTAAGGTTTTTTTTCTTATTTATTAATTAAGAATTAATTATCTGTTAATTTAAAAAATCTTATATCTTGTCACGCTTTAGAACTGTTCACTATTTAGGGAGAAAATGTGTAAGCGGCCAGATAGCTCAATCGCTACAGCCGCGGTACATTATTCTGTGGGTCACAGGTTTGAGTTCTGGTCAAGCTGAAAGTTTTTCTAATCCTGTTACTGCAAATAACATTAGTTTAATTTACTATGCTCTGTAAACATCAGAAATTCAAGTACATGAATCAATATAGTGGGGAAAAAGGTTTAGGTTAGAACTGTTTCATTAATAAATAGAAAATGTGTAGCGGCCGGATAGCTCAGTTGGTCTTCTGAAAGTCATGGGGTTCGAGTCATGGTCAGGCAGTTTTAGTCAGGGTTTAGAAGTGTTTTTCAACTGACACATTTTGATTCATTTAATAGATTGCATTTAATTTGAAATGGACAAAGCAGTATTGCGTGATACTTTTAAATCTACAAAAAGCATTTGGTACAGTTGATCACACTATACTGCACATGAAGAAGTTCTTTTTTCTTCTTCTCATGAACTTCAAGCATCTGCCATATGTAATGACATTCTTGCATGGTTCAAGTCTTATCTCTGATAGCAGCTGGTGAATGTGGCTGGTACTCGTCTCTCTGAAATATCTATGGTGTCCCCTGATGTTCATTTTAGGTCCTCTTTTATGTCTAATATATGTCAATGACATGTCTGCAACCCTAAGCAATAAGCTTTTATTATATGCAAGTATCAGACCTGGGAAGAAAAATATTACCAGATTGATAAAAAAACCTGTGTTCATCTTAAAAGTGTCACAAACCAAAAAAAAAAATGTAAATGATGACCCCTTTAAAAATATACTTAAAGTTAATAGTATATTTTTAAAGGGGGTCATTATTTACATATTTTTTTTGGTTTTTGACACTTTTAAGATGAACACAGATTTTTATTAATCTGGTCATATTTTTTCTTCCCAGGTGTGATACTTGTGCCTGTGATGATGACTCAGTATCCTTGTATCTGGTAAAGTAAATCTTAAGATTGGTTTATTGACTATAAATTGTCTTTGCATCTGGGCAAGACAGAGTCTATTCTTTTTGGTTTAAGTTTCAACATAAACTGGGCCAAGCCTCCAGGTCACATGAAATGGTACTGCTATAAAGTATACATCTTTTGTTAAGTATTTAGGTGCAAACCTGGATCAAATTCTTTTGGCGTCGCCCTTTGATGCTTTGCATCAATGCTTTTCTTGTTTATTCTGTAGTGTCATTTATCACAGTCAAATGATACCAAAACAGAGTTCCTTCCCTTTAACATAAGTTTAAAGCAAGCTGCCACAGATGATTCATTCAGCATTTGGCTCAAAGACAATAGTTTACTGAGATTGATTATTTTCTTGTGGAAAATTATACTTAATGACTTTAATATGCATTAATCTTACATGCAGTGCTATTTCTATATAAACCAAATCTGATTCAAGCATAACATTTGATAATTTGGAGTACATTGTATCTGAATTTAGCAATTTTATGTCATGCAAATAGCCAATTGTTAAGCGGTGACAAAGAATAATCTGATGTATATTGTAAAGGTCAGGAAGGGATTTTTTTGCCTACATTAATTAATTTTGCTGATTATGAATTCTATTCTAATGAATAATATATATCCTTTTTTCCAAATTATTCATAAAAATTTCCAAATTATGTCAGTTGTGCCGAAAGTTTTTGTTGTATAATGTGTTAGCAGCTATCAACTGCTGATAAAGAAAATGTTTTCCAAATTTAAACTAATATAAAGGACTGTAAGCCATCATGTAACTTCCCAATTTTGAGGGAAAACACCCCTATAATTCCCAACTCCAGAAGGGTATAAAAATTGAGGAAAAGAACCCTATATACACGTATGACATCATAATGACATCTCATGATTTTAATATTAATACGCCTATTTCAAAATCCTCTTTGTTTCCCCTCCCTTGACCAATGTCAGTCTATGTACTAATTTTTTTTCCGTACTTTATATTTTTTTCTTTCTTAATTAAATTATATAGATTTGGAAAAACAGTGGAAACAAACAACATTTTATTTAAGGCCAAAATAGAATATTATCACACAAATTTTTAGTACAAATGAGGACGTTAAGCACTTCAATCACTTCAATTTTTGTCCTAAAAATTCTCAATCCTAAATATCCTTAACTTAAAATATTACAACCCTGAAGCTATAATTATATTGCTCCAAAAAATAACTCGAAATCCCCCCCCCCCCCCCAAAAAAAAAAGAAAAATGAGGTTGACATAGCAATTGGCAAAGCAATTCTATTTCTCCCCATTATTTTCCTTGGAATGACTACTCTGAATCTAATCATAATTACTCATAGTAAAGACCAATAAATAATTCAAGGGAGCTTTTAAAAGCGAGAAGTACTATAGTACTTTACGGTATCTATGATGCAAGTTTAGCCTTTAATATTGATTTTTTTCCTACGTACATTTTATCTAAAAATAGAAAAGTTACATTTTATCTTAAAATAGAAATGGTTATAATTCTGTTTTTCTAGAAATTAACCAAGGACGTTTATGTTTTGTTTTTCTACTTATATTACTGTGGATATATCATTCTTGATATGAAATACATTTATCAAAAGGGAAATTTTTTGGTTACGCATATTAATTTACAGACATAAGTATTTAGCGTAAGTTTATAATATACAGACTTGGCTATATTTTACGTTGCATAATTTTTGTGGTTTTATAGCTTTTTTGATCACTAAATGTCCATTTCAACACACAAACAAGAGGGCCATGATGGCCCTGAGGTCGCTCACCTGTATAAAGCCCCCCCCCCCCAACGTTGCAGGGCCAATTTAACCCAAGGGCTTTTATTTGCACAAACTTGGTAGACACCCATAAGATGTTTCATGCTAAACATCTAAGCTCTAGCTCATTGGCCTTTTTAAAAGAAGATTTTTTTCAAGTTTTTACTATACACATATAGTTAAAAACAATGACACCCCTGGGGCCGGGCCAGTTTTGACCCCAGGGCTTTTATTTGAACAAACTTTGTAGACACTTACAAGAAGATGTTTCATGCTTAATATCTAAACTCTAGCTATTTGGGTTTTTTCAAAGAAGATTTTAAGTTTTTGCTATACACATATAAAGAAAATCAATGACCCCCGGGGCGGGGCCAATTTTGACCCCAGGTCTTTTATGTGAACAAACTTTGTAGACACTCACTAAAAGATGTTTCATGCTTAATATCTTAACTCTAGCTATTTGGGTTTTTTCAAAGAAGATTTTTTAAGTTTTTGCTATACACATATAAGGAAAATCTATGACCCTCGGGGCGGTGCCAATTTGACCCCAGGCTTTTATTTGAACAAACTTGGTAGACACCTATTAGAACATGTTTTGATGCTAAATATCTTAGCCATAGCTCTTTGAGTTCTTTAATAGAAGATTTTTTAAGTTTTTACTATATGCATATTGGGAAAATCAATGACCCCTGGGGCGGGGCCAATTTTGACCCCAGGGCTTTTATTTGAACAAACTTGGTAGACACTTATTAGAACATGTTTCATGCTAAATATCTTAGCTCTAACTCTTTTGGTTCTTTAAAAGAAGATTTTTTAAGTTTTTACTATATGCATATAGGGAAAATCAATGACCCCCTGGGGCGGGGCCAATTTTGACCCCAGGGCTTTATTTGAACAAACTTAGTAGACACCTATTAGAACATGTTTGATGCTCAATATCTTAGCCATAGCTCTTTGAGTTCTTTAAAAGAAGATTTTTTAAGTTTTTACTATATGCATATAGGGAAAATCAATGACCCCCCGGGGCGGGGCCAATTTTGACCCCAGGGCTTTTATTTGAACAAACTTGGTAGACACCCATTAGAAAATGATTTTCATGCTAAATATCTTAGCTCTAGCTCTTTGGGTTCTTTAAAAGAAGATTTTTTAAGTTTTACTATATGCATATAGGGAAAATCAATGTCCCCCCCCCCCCCGGGCGGGGCCAATTTTGACCCCAGGGCTTTTATTTGAACAAACTTGGTAGACACCCATAAGAACATGTTTCATGCTAAATATCTTAGCTCTAGCTCTTTGGGTTATTTAAAAGAAGCTTTTTTAAGTTTTTACTATATGCATATAGGGAAAATCAATGACCCCCCGGGGCGGGGCCAATTTTGACCCCAGGGCTTTTATTTGAACAAATTTGGTAAACACTCACTAGAAGATGTTTCATGCCAAATATCTAAGCTCTAGCTCTTATGGTTTTTTAAAAGAAGATATTTAAAGTTTTTTCTTTCGGTTGCCATGGCAACCAGAGTTCTGCATGGAATTAAATTCTTTGAACAATTTTTAAAGGTGACCACCAAAGGATCATTCCTGTGAAGTTTGGATGAAATTGGCTTAGTGGTTTATGAGGAGATGTCATTTAAAGTAAAAGTTTACGGACGGACGACGGACGACGGACGGACGGACGGACGCCGGACGAAAAGCGATCACAAAAGCTCACCCTGTCACTTTGTGACAGGTGAGCTAAAAAGGCAAGAATATCAGTAGCTTGATTTCTGGAGATCTATATCTGGTCAATTATTAAAGTTCTAGCAGTGTTCTATGAGAAAAAAATATGTTTGAAAAAAAAATTAGAGGGGACAGATGGATAAACAGCAATCAAAAGCAGTACTATAGAAATTTCTGTGATGAGTCATTTTTTATAATTCACAATATTATTACACTACCATTTATAAGATATTTTTAATAATCATATGCCTGTTCCGAATTTATGGACTCAATGCAGTTGTAAATTTGTGCTGTCATTCACATATATTAATTCTTGAATACTTCATACTTACTCAAACTTTATGAATAATTTCAACCCCATTAATTATGAATATATATTTCAAATACAAAACTCACCTCTTGTTAAAAATGCTGCTGCTTCTGCCACGTTGAAGTTACTGCGCAAATCTGTCTCCTGAATGTAATGTACAAGGCCACAATATCTTGTTGGCCCGTTATTCAGACTTGGCACTACTATATCCTTCTTTAATGACACTACGCTTTCACCATAATACACATATTCTACATTTTTATCCTCAGTTGTCTCTGGAATGGCTTGTTCAGTATCAACTTTCTCCCCTGAACCTCCGATATTTACCGAAACATTCTCCGTAACTTCTTTCACAAGGTTTGAACTATGACCCTGAGGAGGAATTATTCCATTAATTCGAACTAGTTTTGTCACTGGGTTAACAATTTCATTATTTGAACTACTAAGTGAATTAATTGCTTTATCCGTGTTGCTAACATATTTAGATATCACACTAGAATTGGAAGATGTGCCACTAATAACAACATCACTAGCATCTTTTGGTTCTGATTTTAAATCATTGGAATAAAAATTTAAGTCTACAAATTGAACATTTTCACAGGCTGAATGGCATTCAGATTTCTGCATAACTTGTTCTGACTGATCAATTACAGGAGAGTCATGAGGGCCAGAATTTCCTGGTTTAACTAAGTTATCTATCTCAAAACCAAAGGATATGCCCAAGTTCTCTGGGGTCTCTTCTACACGTTTATCTAAGAAGATCACAGACTTCTGTTTCCTACCATTAGAACCATTATTAGAACAGGTTTTACCTTTACTAATCACATTAGAATTTGTTACACTATTATCTTTATTATTGTAAACTGAATAAGTGGAATTCGTTTCCGATTCATTATTACAAAACTGTGACTGTTTGCTTGTAAGCGTCACTTGTGAATTTCCTACACTACTAGCATGCACAGTACTACTGTCTGTACTTTTATTTGGTGAAATAATAGATGACTTCATTTGAACTGGACTTGTTTTAACTGTTCTATTAGCTTCACTTAGTGAAGTAATTTCTTTATTTTGCACACTAGGCTCCTTTACATTTTTCATGTCTGAGTTTGTCTCTTCCTTATCTGTCACTGCAGTATTAGCAACACTAGCAGCACCTTTCTCCAAAATTACAATGACATCTGAAACAATATGTTCTTGACTACCTGTCTTCACAGTGGAGGTAGCAACACTGGATTGAACACCAGTAACTTTGTTCAATACCTCTGGACTAGAACCTATAGAATGTCTTCTTTCAGTGGGGCTGCCTTTCCAGACAGATTTTTTGTGATCATGTTCACAATCACCACTATCCAGAGACGAACGTTTCTCCGATGAGCTACACGAGTCCGGAACTTTTGGTCCGGCGGCCATCTTTGCGTATGATAGTCTTGGTGACAGAATACTGTCAACAGCTTGACTGCCTTGAGTGGCAGGGAGTGACTTAACAGATTCAAGATCACTATCGTCTTGGGATTTTAAACCAGATGGAATGGGAACATCACCAGTAGAATTTCTGCGACCTTCTTGCACTGATTGTCTACCTTTGCCACTTGTAAGGGCTGGAAATGCCGATGGACTTAAATCTCTTAAACGAGCATCACCCTCTACCATAGATGAGGGAGGAACAATGCTAGGCACTGATGCTTTGTTACTAGACTGAGACAGAACTGGACGTTTGTCTTCATGTCTACGACCAGGTTTACTATTACCATTGTTTGTCATAAAATGATTCTGAGGAACAACTTCTTTAGTAACTTTCTTCTTTTTCTTACCAACAACTTGAAATTCATCCTCTTTTGGAACTTGAGGGACCTCTAAATCAGTAAATATGAAAGCATCATCAACAAGATTTTCTGAAGCTTCAAAGCTAGCAAGTACTGGCTGATGATTCATATCTGCAAAAGAAAGCTCACTCTCAGCCTTTATAGGCGGACTTAAGGACTTATTCTTCTTGTTCTTAGCATTTTTCTGTTTAACTGTGACATTATTTATTAAGCTAGCATCTAATTTTAACATATCATGATCTGATTTAGTTCCAGGCAATTCTGATTTATCCATCTTTGAGGCTTTGGCTGGTTTATCAGATTTCTTTTTGTTGTTTTCTACCCCACTTCCGGTCACAATATCTCTTTTGTTATTGGTAGCAGAAGGCTCCTTCTCTTTCACACTTTCCCTACAAATTGCACCTTTTGCAAGTTTATCATTATTAACATAAATAGCATGTTTAGACATATCAATTTTATCATTTTGTTTGAGCGATGACTTAGCAACTTTTTCAGAACTTGAATATAAACTATCCACATCACCATTTTCCACAATATCAACATCAGCTTTACCACTAGAGTTTCCCATATTGTCTTCCCCGCCTTGGGTTTCAACACCAGCAAGGGCAGGTTGAGCAAAGTCGCTCCCCTTTTCCTCAACCTCCTCTACCGAACTGGAGGCAACAGGAGATTTTTGTTTCTTGTCTTTATTTTTCTTATTTGATTTTTGTGTTTTACTTGGAATTTCTTCGACAACATTTGAGTTTTTCTTTGCCTTTTTATTTGAATCATTCTGCCCACCACCTATGAAACTTAATACTTCCTCCAGTGATTTATCACCCTTATAATTTTCAATGTCCTCTGACTTTTTCTGCAGCTGCTGCTCTTTTTCTTGTTTTTTCTTACGACGCCTCAATGCTTTAGTTGCATTATCGTTTTCAGTTTCTTTATTTGAACCATAATCAGATCGGGTGAGATGTCCTAAAGGAAAGGTTCCATAACTTTCGAATGGTTGATTAGCCACTGTGCCACCCCCACTTGAGGGTGACTCTCTCATTTGTTTGTACTGCGCCGGATTCACGCTACGGGTTTCGATTGGGTTGCCGTTTTCATCTGTGCCAACTGGCGCATCATCTGGAAAATATACAATTTCAGTATAATTATCTGAATTTTCAATGGCTCTCTGAACTATGTATAATTCTTTCTTATTTCTATTACAAAAACAGCAGCTTTACCCACTGTGAATACTGCATTAACATATTAGTTAGGACTGTGCTATAAAACAGTAGGGGTGTAACAATATGGCAAAAACCTTATTGCAATATATTGCCATTTTGCCAAAGCATATTGCAATACGTATTGTCGTGTATATGTTTTAATGTAAAGATGGAGTAACATTATATATTATTACTATATGTATATATTCTTAGTAGAAAATAGAAAGTAAAGTGTCACACAATTTGATAAACAAAACGAGTCGCGTGTGACCTTTCACATCTGGGCCGCTTATGTAAATTATGCGGCCGCATATTGACTTTAAAGTGTAATAGTTGCCGCCAATAAATTCGCTAATTAAAGATTTTATGCGAAATTTGTAGGAAATTAGAAGGCAATTAATTGAAAATTATGATTTTTTATAAAATACCGGTTTTCCAAAAATCGTACCACGGAACGAAATTTATTTTTTCATATTGCAATATATCGGTATACCGGCAAACCGTTACACCTTTATAAAACAGCAGACAAAACCAACATAATGCGTTTGCGACCAGCATGGATCCAGACCAGACTGCGCGGATGATCAGGATCCATGCTGTTCGCTTACAAACCCTATAACAAGTACAGAAACTAATAGCGAACAGCATGAATCCTGATCAGACTGTGCGGATGCGCAGGCTGGTCTGGATCCATGCTGGTCGCACACCCATTATGTTGGTTTTCTCATGGCGCGGCTCATATGTATTCTTCAGTATACAAACTAGCATCTAACTTGTACACATAACCAAAACACTTTTTTATTCAGCATATAAAGGATACGAGATAACACAGGAAACAGACAAATGAGTATAATTATCACACATAATTGAAAAAAAAACCTTGCTAAAATGACCTTTAACATTATACAAAACAGCACAATTAATACAAAACACATACATGGCTAGTCATATCATTATATTATCAAACAACTTAAGACAATTTCCTCCATAACAATATAATGGTATTCTTTTTTTCAATGTTAGGGTTTTTTTTTATTTCCGATTATTTAGTTTTATGGCAAATCAGAATAATACAATTTATTGTCACATCAAAAGTTTGGAAACTAAAATACTAAAACGTATAATCAGCAAATTGGAAGATGAAGGACATGTCATACATGAAATAACAGCAAAATTGTTCAAGAGATGGCAACTGCATAGAGCATACTGAATTCAAACTCACAGAAGTCTGAAGCCAATAAGACACTGGCTAAGAAAGAAAATTGTTACAATTAGCACCACAGCTTCAGGTCAGACCATCTACTGGCAGAACATTTCTTTCAAGAAATTCTCAACATTTAGTCACCTTTTCTGTTAATGTAGACATAAACTTTTGTTTGGGAGTGGGGGGTCGTTTTCCAGACTTCCAATTTCTATGCAATATTTTCTCTTAACACAATGCCAATATTTGTAGAAATATTAGTTTTGATCAATGCTGATTTACAGCTTCTTTTTAACTGTATAAACTTAATGGCAAAGTTCCAAGGGAAACCTAGACATTAGTATACTTGTGATTATGGGTGATTTTACACTAATGTATATATCCTTTCATTACTAAGGACTCAGGAGGAGATGTTTTATGATCACACTGACAATCATCAAAAATATTATTTATTTTGTTTGTTTGTTTGTTTGTGTGTTTGTTTGTTTTGGGTATAAAATCACAATGACACTGTTAACATCAGACAACAAATTTCCAGCTTTATTGGTGGATGAAGACCTTATATGCCCCACTATACATTTTTGAAGCCAGCATAACATATAAATGTGTCTCTCACAATATGCTCTCCATTTAACCTTGAATTGATTATTTTAACCTAGAATCGTATATAAAGTCGAGTGATAATAGGCTCACTAATGTGATGGAAATGGTAACCAAGGACATTACATTAACAGTTAGCGCCAACTGATGATGGCAGTAAAAAATAGCATAATGATGCCTTAATGACTTGTCATACAGTCTCTATGTATTTATTATATAAACATTTTCACTGATTGAATTGTTCTTATGATTGGTTAATAGACTTGTTTTTTTATACTTTATCACTTGTTACATAACATGGATAAGTACAGTACTGATGGGGGGAAAAAATATTTATAAATGTCCAGTTTAAATTCATAAATGATTCAATTTAAAATTTAACTCACTTTGATTGCCAATTAAGTTTGCTATTGTTTGTTTTAGTTTTGTTTCATTTTACAACATAATTTAGGTCATATGGGGCCAACAGGAAAGATGGTTTTGGCTAACCTTGGGGTGTTACATATTAAAAGCAACACCATGGGTCAAAACCACTTCACCTGCTGGAGCTAAGAGATGCATTGATTCCAGTAATTCAGACCCTTTTAGTCACCTCTTACTATTATGCAGGGTTAAACGGTAGCTGCAATTCTAATGCAGGCAATCCCTCAGCCACGAAAAAAATTTTGCTATTGATTCAATTTATTGTTATTTTTACAGAAATTATGCTGACTATGCAAAAGATAAAAAATATACCCTACAATTCAGTTGCGTAAACAACAAATATTGCACATAAAAACATTGGTGTTGTAAATATAACATTGCAATCACAACTTATAATCAAAACACAAAACTGCCCAACTTTTCCAATTCAAACTTAGTAATTAAATGCCAATGACTGGCTTATAACAAAGTACTAACATATTATACATGTATTCCCAGTGCATACATATATTTCCAGCTATAGAAATTGATTTTTCTATGGAGTAGAGTATTCCCCCCAGATGAACATACTACATGCATACATTTTACGATTTTATCTCTTACACATCTCTAACACAAAATACAACTTTTTTTTATAAACTCTTGACATTACATCCCTTATTTTAAAGACGTCACCAAATCTCTGATAATGCAGTGCCTATTGTAATTACAAAAGATTTGGACAGCCCATATAAAACACAAATTAAATGAACACAAATAATCTTTAAAGCTGCCTGTCAAAATGTCGGGAGCCAAACTGAAGCAATTATTCAAAGATGAAAAATGGAATTTGTAATAGTTTCAGAATGCAGCAACACAAACTATCAACAATTTTATGTCACATCATTTTCACCAGTCTAAACACACAAGAGACACAACCTGAATTTCCATTTTTGGAGCTCTCCATTATCAATTTTAGGGATGTCAATGTGAATATTTAAAGTTTGTCAGCCAACAGTATAAAGCCTGGTCAGACTGCACGGATGTGCAGGCTGGCCTGGCTCTATACTGGTGGCAAAGTCTGAATGCTTTCGGTTCCATCACTTTAAGGGTTAAATTAATTGAGGTCTTCACAACTCATACTGTATCTCTATCACTAGCTAATGGAGGTAGAAGACCTCTGGCCCCTCTTGTGCATTATTACATGAGAACCTTCTTGTATAATATTGAACAATTTCAAAGAAAAAATTCAATGTTCACAACTGCATTACAATGAACATAATACTATATTATATTGTAAGTCAGAAATTTTTCAAGTTTTTTGGAAAACATAACCCAAAGTCCCTTTTATGGCAAGTTATTCAGTGTTAACTTAGCCATCTTAAAACACAAGCCTATTGGGTTACAAAATGTAACTTTATCATGCTCAACTGATGAATAGTAACCACAAGCATATGAATGTTACAATACATTGTCTTCACATTCATTAAATACATTGAAAAACATGAATTGAATTATAGAAACTTGGTTTATAATCTCCAATTTCAAAACTAATTATTTTAACACATTTACCCAAATCCTACTATTAATGTAATTAGTATCATTCTTTTTGGGCCTCAATTTTCTGGTTATGCTAGTATCATAACTTTGATCTTATATCAACAGACAGATGTGGGAATACATGACAAAGAGAAGCTGATCCCCTATTCAAATGAACAACTCCATGAAATCTGATTACAATTAATGAGCAACCTTGAGATAGCAGAATAATGGAAACCTAGTAACATCAGAATTAAATGAGAAACCTTGAGATAGCATAATAATGAGCAACCTTGAGAAAGCAGAATAATGGGCAACCTTGAGATAGATGAAGATGGGCAACCTTGAGATAGCTGAATAATGGGCAACCTTGAGATAGCAGAATAATGAGCAACCTTGAGGTAGTAGAAAAATGGGCAAACTTGAGGTAGCAGAATAATGAGCAACCTTGAGGTAGCAGAATAATGAGCAACCTTGAGATAGCAGAATAATGAGCAACCTTGAGATAGCAGAATAATGAGCAACTTTGAGGTAGTAGAAAAATGGGCAACTTTGAGGTAGCAGAGTAATGAGCAACCTTGAGGTAGCAGAATAATGGGCAACCTTGAGGTAGCAGAATAATGAGCAACTTTGAGGTAGCAGAGTAATGAGCAACCTTGAGGAAGCAGAATAATGAGTTATCTTGAGATAGTGGTAGATTAGCTATTTTTAACATAAATCCCTTATAGAAGGCTGGTAGTTTTATACAAATGCCTGCCTGTGCGTGTTAAGATAAGCTGGTATATATCAGTTGCCACGTAACAAAAAAGTGTCGGCATGAACTTAAATAATTTTTTTTTTTTTTAAATCATCATAGCAATGATCCATCACACAGGGACTCGACACAGTGTTGGGATAGTGTAAAAAGTAATTCTAGAAAAAAGTATATACTGTATACTGACTATATATTATATTATACAGTAGATATTTTTTCTAGAATATCCCAACACTGTGCCGAGTCCCTGTGATTAATTATTCTATAAAGTACTATATAAACATGTTTCACCCATCAATATTTGTCTATTACCTGTAGTGTCTACAATCTCGGTGTTTTTCATTAAAGTATCTGATGGAGAAAGAGCTCATCAAACTCCACAAGTTCGTTCATTATGTGTACATTACACCTTGTACAAGCTAACGTAATAACATGTACATCCCAGTGTACTTTACTTCAACATAACCTTTTATCTTTGTAAATATAAACCTTTTCGTCCTACAGAAAATTAAACCCTCGTCTCTTCTTAATTCACAATATAAACACTTCAAAATGAAAAAACTTATTCCTCGATTTTTCAAAAACAAACACTTTAATCTGGTTACTAAACAGTAATCCACTCGAAAAAAAGTCAACTAAATCGGAGAGAGACACACCACCAAACACACACACAGAGACAGACCTGAACTACTCTACACAGGTGTACTGATGCACACAACACATACTTATATACATACACACAGGAGAAAATATGACTATACAGAAAGTATGTATTAACTCTATACTGCCGTATTGTTTGCCTCTGTAGTTGTAAAGGTAGAAATTTACACATACCAGATTCACCTTAGTGTCTTATAATATATATGCTAGAATGATGTTCCCATATTGTAAACACATTCCCACTACTAAATCAATACACCATCTCTTACGACAACACCCAGTTAATCATATCCAACCCTTATCAATTTACAGTGTAAATAAAAATAAAATTAAACTAACCTTCTAGCGTAACCTCCTTTAAATTTAACAATCTTGACGCTCAAAAACAAGATTTTCACATAAAAATCCAACTTAGTGACAAGTGATGTTTACGTTTTTCTTCTTTTTCCCCAAAAAAGGTAAAATGAATATAAAAGCCTGTGGTGAACCCCTTACAACTGTATTTGGATATTACAATATTCTGTCATGTGACACTCTACTCATATATCTTTACTGCGGAGGCCTAACACAGGGGGTTAAAGTGTTTACAAGTGATATATCAATTTTATTTTTCTATACATATTATCTGAACTCCTAACGTAAATTATCACCAGTCTTTTCTGCCTATAACAAGTAAAAGATAGGAAAATACCAATAAACATCTAGCCCTCCCCATCCAATACAATCAATACCAACAAACAGAAGCATACGGTTTCACAATACCAGATACATTTTTGTAAACAAGAAGTCCTTCAAGCACAGACGTGGGTGGAAGGAAAAAGCAAAAAGTTAAAAGTGCCTATTTTATTTACAAACAACCTCGCCCAATAAATCTGTTACTAGAGTTTTTAATTTTGAAATAATTCAGTATTAACTATAGGGATTACAATCAAAATGCAAAATATGCGTAGCCCGAATAGTTTCAGAGTCCGGTCAGATTGAATTGAACTATTAAGTATGCTGGCTTAAGTATAGCTCTAAACTTAAGTGCCAAATCTACAGTGCTACTAAGCCCAGTTAGACACTTTGGGTGCAGGATTTTATGGAAAGCACATAAATTATAAACGCCACACTAGCATTTGTGGCGGATATAGACTTATTTAGGCAAAAATTTTTTTTTCGATTAATTTATCAAACTTTGATATCTTTTATCATAAAATGAGTGAGTATCCTTTTAAACTCTTAAGTTCAACTCTGAACATCCCTTTTTAATCTTTAAAATATAATCATTCTTGAATGGACTTAATTGTGCACTTAAACTTGAACTTTACGATCTTGTTTTTGAACTTTTTCAAGGTTGGCACTTGTAATATAGACAAGTTGCTGTCTACATGGTTTGAAGTTTTTTAAGTATATCATATTTCATATTACTCCAGATAGTGACTGTATGTATTATGTCTATATGACTGTAAAATATCTGATGTCAGAAAACAGATGTTGGGAGAGAACTAGATATTGTGCTGGGATAATATTTTTTGGTGTAATAGTGTGTAGACTAGCCATTTTTACTCAACAATACTAGAACAGTACCCAGCTTAGTGTGACTTTCAACAAGAGAAGCCTCGACATCTAACAAGTTCAGGAATGACACTTAACAGGTGAATGAATGACATTTAACATTCATTTCTTATAAGCAAAAAAATTTATCTCAGGGCCCTATGCCAATGAGAGCTAACTGCCTGCTATAAAAGGTTTCGGATTCAAATCACTTGCCCCATACTGATGTAGGTTCCTGCAAGGAACGTAGACATATTCCATGCCAGGAATAATATTATTTGACTAATCATTTGCTAAACAACTTTCAGTTTGAGTGTATTTGGATAATTCAATTCATTGTTTTGCTTCCTGCACTTACTGTTCCCCATCATGGCCGAGGGGTTGCCTTTAAGGCTTGATGCATTAGAATTGCAGCCACTGTTGATCCCTGTGTGATCCTTAGAGGCAACTAAATGGGTTCAAATTACTGAAGTCTATACATTTCTTAGCTCCAGCAGGAGCGGTGGTTTTGACCCCATGTGTAACTTAAAGTTTGTAACACCAAAGGTAAGCAAGAATCATTTTTCCTGTTTCTGCTAGCCAAAATCGTCTTTCTTGTTTCTGCACCATATTACCAGTACCTAAATTATATTGGTGCCCCATAAAACCAAACAAAAAAAACACTTTTTGTATGTACACTTACACACACATTCTTTTATTTAATAAGGGAGACAAATCTTACAGAAATATATCTACAATTTCTTACCATTTATTTCTATCAGTTTCATCCGAATGGTTAAGAAATAAGAAAATTTTTGCTAACCTAGATGTTGACGTTTACACAATCTATTGACCATACGACAATTTCAAGAATAGTTTCAAACTTGGACAAAAACTTAAAGAAATAGCAAAGAGATACTTAAGCAGGTTTATAAATAAATATTTATCAGAGTTAAAAGATAACAAGCATTTATCATAGTATTGCAAGCAATCCATAAGTCCCCTACCGGTTAGAACCCCATCAACATTCTGAAGGGCCATTGGCCATTCACTAATGTTTCCATTTTTCTCTATTTTAAGTAAATTTGTTGGAAAAGTTCTTTAAAAGTGATCACAGGAAACAGTTTTTATGAACAGACAGACAGACGGACTGAAGGACACTCTAAAGTTAATATTTGAAACATCCCTGTTACCAAAATATAACATTTTTAAAAGCAAAATTCTTAAAGAGGAGATAACTCTTGAATTAAAGATGCAATTTCATAAACATTTTCAGCTCTTTTTGACTAATCACAAATATTGTGATATTTGCCATGTTTTAAGCCTATTTGTTGCCAAGGCAACAGATATTTTTTCAAAATAGGAAGAACAGATAAAACATGCATAATCTCAAGACTGCTATCTACCCATATGTCAAGTTTCATAAAAATATTTCCAGTACTTTTTGAGTTATCACTGGATTCAGTTTATGTGTATAAAATTTGCCATATTTTCAGTCTATGTGTTGCCATAGCAACCAGAATTTTCAACATAGGAAGAAAAGAAAAAGACGTGCATAAACTCAAGACTGCTATCTACCCATATGTCAAGTTTCAGAAAAATATTTCCAGTACTTTTTGCGTTATCACTGGATCCAGTTTATGTGTAAAAATTGCCATATTTTCAGCCTATTTGTTGCCATAGCAACCAGAATTTTCAAAATAGGAAGAAAAGAAAAAGACGTGCATAATCTTAAGACTGCCATCTACCCATATGTCAAGTTTCATAAAAATATTTCCAGTACTTTTTGCGTTATCACTGGATCCAATTTATGTGTAAAATTTGCCATATTTTCAGCCTATTTGTTGCCATAGCAACCAGAATTTTAAACATAGGAAGAAAATAAAAAGACGTGCATAATCTCCATACTGCCATCTATCCATATACCAAGTTTCATAAAAATATTTTTAGTACTTTTCAAGTTATCGCGGGATCCAGTTTTGTGGACGGACGGACTGACGGACTGACAGACAGACGGACGGACAGACGGACAGACGGACGGAGGGTAAACCTAAAGTCCCCTCCGGTAAACCGGTAGGGGACTAACAAGCTTCTTTAGACAGACTTCATTTATATGCTCAACTATGGAAAACTTTCTTACAGCTTATACTATATCAATAACATTCTATAACTTTTAAGGAATACTTGTTCAGGGTTTACATTTTTATCTGAGGCAACAGACATGCCAACAAAAAACAGCCCATTTGGCCAAGGGTCAAGGGGGATATTTTAATCTACAGGCTGAAAAAGCAATGATTTTCAGAGCATTTCAATCAATGATATGGATCACCAATCTGTTAATAATGATAACCCTACTGGTGTTATACAGGGAAACATGGTATTGAGCAAAATAAGGCTCAAACCCTGGGTAAAGAGACAGACACTTTATTATCTTTTAGGATGTTACCCTCCTCTGATCAGTTTTTCTATTTTCTTTTAAGATTAACATCTTATACATAATAATCATTAATGACAAAAAATATATCTTGCATAATATTAATTTGCCTTTTTCACTTATTTGCAAAAAAAATACTTGTACCTAATTCTTTGATATTTGTCATAATTTTAAGATGGAGGAAAATATAAAGACGAACACAAAACCCCACACAGGTTCCCTTGTGTGACATCATTGCTTCTATCGCCATGGAAATAACAATAAATCCTAACAAACACTGATACTCCTAAAAACTCTTTATCCCTTTGCCTTTTTTTCAACACTAATTTGAAACAAGTAGAACACACTGATGATACAAGATTGTTCTAATTAGTGTTGACATTTAAAGGAAAGCAATTATAAAAAGTTAAATTGTGCTGAAAAAATAAATTGAAAAACTATGCCATTTTCCCTATGGAAATCTTAAAGGACATCCTTGAAATTTCAAACAATTATTGCTCCAGAATGATTTTTCTTTTTTAAATTTTCACATTTTTTCTCGAAAAAGATGAAAGAATTGATAAACAATGGCAATCCAAAACTGTATTTAATTGCTTTTAGTTGAATATTATTCTATGCTGCAACTCATAAACACTTCAGGTTATTAAATTTTTTTTATCTCAAAAACAACTCCTGGGAAAAAGGTAACATGCACTTCTAATAGCATACAATGATCTGGGGACTTCATACCAACAGGGCTCAAACCTATTAATCCTAGCAAATTATTTTATATTAAATCATTTTAATGTGCCTGACAGTCAATAGTAATATACATGTAAGCCCCTCCCAGCAACCAAAAGGGGATACTTGGAACTCAAGCCAATTCTTGCAAACAGGTGTGTGAGAAGAAAAGTCATAAGCTAGCTATGCTATTGTTGCATGACTGAATCAGACCTATTGCAAGAATAGTGCTAAATCCCCTCAGACTTATTAAATCCTTTACCCTGGGGAACCTGGACTTTAAACCATCTTCATGCTTCTGCAAATATTTATGCACAAGGAGGTGCATTCACTCCCTTGTACAAGCCTAACCAAAAGGGACTGTCAGTTTCTTTATTTGCTTGAGTTTTACATCACACCAACACAGTATAGGTCATATGGCAATGTTCCAGCTTTACTGGTAGAGGAAGACCTCAGATGCCCTTCCGTGCATTATTTTAAACATGAAAGGAAGGACTGTCAGTGAGCTACATATTAAATTACCGTTAAACACACCCATACATCGCAAATGGAACATATTCCACGCTTTTTTTGCACACAAAAAAATCGCTGCAGTGACCCAGACTGTGGAGGCAAAAACTCTGCACTTTTCCTCTGTTACCTCTTATTAGCTATTTGGGGGTAGTAACTGACCAATGCATAAGCCATAAGAGCTGCAGTCTGACCAAACAACTTTTTATACTAAACATTAATGGACAGTTTCAAATTGAAAGCAGGATAAGTGACTATTATAACAACTTCAGCAGAAAGGACCTTCAAATTTCTACTTAATGCATAGTCACAGCTAGAGTACATGGATTGTATACATTAACATTATTTTTGGCAATATTCATACACATACAATTATATTCATGTTTTTAGTTGTCATAAAATTTCTCTCCTAATATCATTCTTTTAAGTGACTGTGTTTTTCAAATCTGAACAAACTAAATATGGAATTTCAAACATTTTAATTGCAACAAAGTCACTAAGATTAGTGACAAAGTATTTCTAATGCTAAAATATTAAGTTGCTTTCCCCCTATTTGTGAAGTTCCAAATTGATTGTATTTTCATAATGCTTGTATTTTTCCCCACAGTATAATTAACTAGAGACAGATAGTCAGAAGATTTCCTTCCAGAATGTTTCAAAATGTTCTTTATATTATTCCATAATTCCAAAAAGAAGCAATCATTATAAAGTAATTCATTCATCCTAAATGAAGCCTTTGTGTTACCTGTAACATGATGAATTTTTTTATATAATATAATTATTTTACAACTGAAACACTTTTCTATTGTTCATATACCAATTAAATAATTTATACATTTGTTATAGATAAAATCAATTATCAGATTATATTTGTGTTATGTCTACCACAAACTGATAGAATCTGTGCAAAAAGTTTTGTAAAGACACATTAAAGCTGCATGCCTTCAGATAAGCCAAATATTCAAAGAAAATCATTCTTGAGAAAAATGTACAAAGATATTAAGAAAAGTAGAAAGATTCAGGATTCAAGTAATATAATTTACATGTTATGTGCAATTAAACACAACAATTTTGAAGTGTTTATCACCATATCTCTACTGTGCTACCGTCACAGTATAAAGACTATTTTTGCATAATTTGGACTTTTTAGGGGTAATTTACATGGATTGTTAATGTATAAATAACTTTCTTATTTCAATTCACAATATTTTACTTTAAGATACTTTTTCAACTTTCTTAGTTCAATTCACAATATTTTACTTGAAGATACATTTTCAAAATTTTTGTGAAAATTAGCATGAATCTGAAGGCATGCTGCTTTAATGTATTAGACAATACAATATGTTTACCAGCTAGGGTTTTGCTTTTGGTTAAAAACGTCACGATTGGTATTGAACATGCTACATCTGTTTTTAATAAATACATGAATATCATACAATTAATATCATGCATAATTATTTAAAAGCATATAAAACTTTGCAAACTTTCTGGAAAAGCTGCCATAATTACTCGAGCCAAATTTTGCACAACCAACTGAACAAGACATTAAAAGTGTTTGCACAAGAGTAGAGATTTGTATGACCAAATAGATATTTGTATGGCAATATAGATATTTGTATGGCAAAATAGATATTTAATGTATGGCAAAAAGATATTTGTATAGCCAAATAGATATTTGTATAGTTAAATAGATATTTGTTTTACCAGACAGACATTTGTAGATGTATGGCCAAATACAGTTGCATAGCTAAGAGATTAAGATGGTTAAGTAAAGATTTGCATGGCCAAATAGACATTTGTATGGCTCGAGAGAAATTTGTTAGGCCAAATAGAGATATCCTTGGCCAAATAGAGACTTGCATGGCAAAAAGGTTTGCATAACTCGGTAGATTGGAAAAGCTCAACAGATTTGCAGACATGAATGTGACTGAATAGAGAGATCTGTATGGCAAAATGGGACATTGTTATGGCCACTGTAAATTGTACAGTTTTCAGCCTAATGTAAGATGTCAAACACTGCATCATTTTTTAAACACTAGCAGCTGGCAAACACCCAATTACCACTTTCAACAAGCAAACCTGAATAGCTTCAACGACCCTGGCAGGATTCAAAACCAACAGCTAACCTATCAGGATTACTTGTTAAGCACTGTCAGCAACCATAATTAACCAAGGAAATATCACCTCAAGGTTAGGGTGACAAATAATTCATTTCATTTAATTAAACCAAGTTTTAAGACGATTTAAAAGAAACTGAATAATCAGCTTCTTTATACAAATTGATAATTATGCTTTTTATTTTATTAAGCTTTTAAAATAAAAGCAGATCGTTTCTATAGATGTGAATAACTTGGGTATAAACTATACAAACATTGCATCTATACAACTCCTCAAAAGGTGGAAAAATTTATCTTTAACATGTACATAAAGAAAAGCTAATCTGACCTTCAGAATGTTTGAACTTGATAGATCGAGACTCTGCATCTAAGAAGATTGGGAGGTGTTGTTGAGGTAGCCTAAGTCCCGCTGGGTAAGGGTACACAAACATTGCTCCATACACCACACCAAATAACACACAGTACGAATCTGTCACACTTGCATAAAATTTTTACAGTAGCTTAACTATACTTAAACTATATTACTCCCATACACTACCGTGTGTTGTAATTTAATCATGAAGTGTTCAGTAAATATATCTACTATCATTTTATCTTTACAAAATCTTTCGTCTCTCCTTATATATATATATCTTCGTGCTCTCCTTATACACATACACGTATATGATGTGTGTGTATGTGTCTGTACATTAAGCCATTTGCTAACATCCTAATATATATACTGTCCTATCTCTCAATACAGGGTTAAATCATGTATGTGTATTCAAGGGTGTTTGAACAGTTATTTCTGTGTCATTGGTATAGAGACAATAGTTTTACAGTTATGTCCTACAAAGCTAAGCAATGTTTGTACATGATGATGTACCCTCAAACTTAAAGAGGCATATACCATGAAATCTAAAATAAACAGGTGGCAATGACATTGACTGAAGTAGAGCATATAAAATCTTGTTATATTGCACATGTATATTAAATGCTGGAGTGGGGGGTGGCAAGAAAACATTCAGTCACAGCCACTTTAACCCTAATAATGCTCTATACTTACATATTAATATCACTTGACTTAAATGTTAATTTTACTGAATAAGCTATGACAGTGACTTGATACAGATCATAATATACTAAATTGAGGCAAATCATACTAAATTGATATAGATTAACATGGTAAATCATACTGAATTGATGTAATCTTACGTAATTGATGGAAATCATACTAAATTGATGCATATCATACTGAATTGATATAATCATACTTAATTGATGGAAATCATACTAAATTGATGTAAATCATACTTAACCGATAAAGAGAATCATGATAAATAATACTAAATTGATATAGATAATCATACTAAATTGATGAAAATCATACTGATTTGATAAGAATTATCTACTAAATTAATGTGAATCATAATTGATATAGTTGACACAAATGATATATTACTTAATTCATGCAAATTACATTGAACTGATGTAAAGTTCTAAACTGTATTGAACAGGCAGACGGTTAGTGTATACTGAATTGTTATAGACTAAATTGAATTGGTAGAGACTAAACTGAATTGCTTTATAGACTAAATTGAATTTGTACTGACTGAATTGGCACAGGCTATACTAAATACAGCAAGGCAAACCTGCTCAACCAGGCTCCACACAATTATCAAATGGACTTTGCTTTAGCCAATCTATCAATTTGTTAGATCCCTACTCTTAACACAATAGAATTGTAACCACATATATTGACAGGACAAGTATGTGGTGATATTGTTATTGTAATCCACTAATATGATAATTATAATTAGAAAGATTAGGGATCTTTGCATGAAATTCAACAAGGATTTGCAAACCTTGAAAACCTTCTTCTATATTATTAAAATTATGATAACTTAAAAGAACAGCTGAGGTATTTTAAACTGCAATAAAACTCTGTCTTTAGTCATTTTCAAAGATGTAACATTTTATTTTATTTGACAGCTCAACAGAGAAAAAATAAAGTCTGTATAAAAACCTTTTAAGGTTCATAGACAGTTCATACAAGTAGACATAAATTAAAACCAACTTCACGTTTGTATATATCATGTAAATACAGATGTAACTTTATGAATGACTGAGCAAAACTGTCTCTATAAAAATTAACATACAAAAGTTAAGTGCTGTTTTAGTTATTGAGTTTCGCATAAAATGTGTCTTAAAACTTTACCATGAATAGTGTTGTAGTAAAACCTATTTAAAAACAACTTTATATTACCTGTCAGTTGCATCATTTACCAGATGTAAAATAAATGTGGGTTACATTAAGGGAACATATTAAATATATATACAATTAATCATTAAAACAAGTAACTATTAATTTGAGTTCTTATAGTTATGTTCTATTATTCTACATTATACCAATAGATGCTAGTCAAATAAGCTGATTAACTGACGCAACTTTTTCTAGCAAAGAAAAATCAATGGTGAAGAATGACAAAATTAATGAAAATGGACTAAATTAAATTGAAAATCTTCCACACAGACTAAATTTTATGTCAGATCAACAGCATCAAATGAAGAAGTTTCTGGCATGAACTTCAAAAGTTTGTTCCATCATGATTTCAGAAAGAAAAACAGGGTGTTCTCAACAGAAAATGCCAGCGGCTTGCTGCATGCCACAAAGCGCCTAGGACAGGTTGGCTACTGGAGGATTCTCTCCCCCCACTGTAGTTGGGTATTCAGGGAGGGGGCAAGGGGGGGGGGGTTTACCTATATCTTTCAATTGTTTGATTAAAGCTTGATTGGACTTAAACATAAAATTTCATGCATGTCAATAAGTTTATGACCAGTAAGTCTGATTTTCCTGAAAATATTCTTATAGTTACCACATTTTCTGAAAATGGTGGAGATAAATGTGTTCTTGGGGTATTATTTATTGGTAACTTGTGTTTTAAATTGACACCATTTAAAGAGTTTTAGAAAGTTTAAAATTGCATGTATGAGACTCATTTCTCAGTGGGAAAAGGTGTTAATATCAATCATCAACAATGGTGTTAAATGGGATTTAAACGAAGTCATTAGTTAAAAGACACAGTGAATAACTCACTTTCATTTTCTTTTTCAATATTTGAAAAAAGTAGCCTGCACTACACCACTTAATACCTGGTAAAATCATATATTACCAAGGCATTCAGAGCACCATGAACACTGACCTTCCATATTATACAGCTAGCATAGACATGATTATACATTAACTTTGCAGTATCTTAACTAAATAACCAACAGGATTTTGTATTGATTTGTCCTTCTTTGAATTTTGACTGGTCTAGTCAAAGTTTTAACAGATATTTCAGTATCAAAATCAAAGAACCTGGTTGACTGACCACTATTGCCGGCCATCCTGGCTATATCCTTAAGGCAAAGGCTAATCACATTCAGTTCCTTTGTACGTTAAAGGGTAAAAATAAAACTCTTAGCACCATACCTACAATTAAACGTCATTCCACTAAATATTTTTCACCCATCCTAATTCAGGAATAACTGCATTATAAATATTGTTGCATTATTGAAAATTGCTCGAGATTTTTTTTTCATGTACATAGTAAGTTTAATGTACATACCATAGATCAAACAGCTAAATCAATGCCTATATTAATGTACTTAAACATATAGGGGTAACAGCTTTCACTGACATTGTTTCTGCTAACTGGATTTCATACCTTAACTTCAGGATCAATACCAGTTTGTTTTGTTCTTCAATCAATACCCACATTACTTTTCCCCCTCTCTCCTTATATTCTTTTTACAATGTTTTTTCTTCTTCATACCTTTCCCGGTTTTCCATCAATCCTATAACCTCTTCCACAAATAAGGTCAAAATAAAATCAATACTTCAACCAATCACTCATCCTTACCATTTTGCCTGTTTTTCCACAAGAAATAACATGAATAATCCATAATAAAGCTTAGAAAAAATTCGAAAGCAGTATTCTAAGCGATACATATATGCAAGTGATAACGACCAATTTTTTTCAAACAAGCACACCCACCTTTTTGATCTGTAATCCTAACAAGAGGCATGTTTTATCCAAGAAATAAACCACACAACAACCTGGTGAATCAACCCCGGCCAGATTTCCGCACAAATACTCAACCAGCGATTAATAACGAGACTTAGCGAAACATTCCAGAAAAATCACAGTAAGAACGGCATCCTCACAGCTTACGTGGTCGGCTATTAGTTTTCCATATATATCCCATGCTGAATAAATTTATTTCAATCTGCATAGACAACTGCAAGACATCGGGGAGACATACTTGATGGTAAAGATTGGTATTGGATCGCACAGAGACTTGCTTTCTCTCCGATCAATAATTACAGATACATTATGTATTGGTGACATTAAAATAATGATCAATCTCGCAACGCTATTCTGGCAATCTGTTGTGCATAAAAATTTTAAGTTTTTGTTTTCATTTTGGTATCTACATACAGGATAAATAAATTTTTGGCTGAACATCTGGCTGTGCTATATATTTTTAAATGTCAAACAATTTCCCATACTGGTAAACCTGAGAAAAAACATAGTCTGCTCTCTAAAGGAAATCCAGTGGACCTACTTGATACATTTAAACAGGAATAGTATAAAGTATACCGACTTCTTTTAAATGAGTGAAAAACCTGTTTTTAATGCACAGATATTATTGAACCCTTCATGACAACCAAGTTTGAATCAAGATGTGTTTTCAAGATGTAATATTGTGTATCGGTATTCTAGACAACAAGAATAATACACCAGTGTTGATTGGTCAATAGAATATCTTATGATACAGACTGAAATCAATGCGAAAATAATATCTCGTATTTTAAATTCTGCTGGTAGGACGTGACTGAATTTGGTCTGTTGTTCTACCAAAAAGCTCTGGAAATGACCTGGGTTTTCCTCTCCCAGTAAACCTTTGAATGTACCAGAATGGCAATATCTCTCATAAAATTTATGATTCAACTTTACAAGCAAGTCAGGCTAGCAATTTTCCCCATAAATTTAAGAGTTTTTTCCAACATAAGAAAATAAAAATCTTGGTTTTTTAACTGTCAAGCAAATGCTTATATTTTCAGGACTGCAAATAACAGTCTTAACACACGCACATTTTCATTAAAGACTGTAACAGGATTTGTAATGATTTTAGCAATATTGGTAAATAGTTATGAATATGTAACAAAACACGTCTCGATTCTCACAGATATTGACCAATATTTCTTCTAAATGTCAATAAATGGAACTTTACAGTCAAAACTATAACTGTGTCTGTGCCCCAACATTTAATTGTATTTTCACAAATAAGTTCTATAAATTGGTGAGCAGTGGCCAAGGGGTTAAGGTCCCCTCTAAATTTAGGGATTGTGGCCTTGGTTAGAGCCAGAGTGGGGTCACAACATATTTCCTCATATGAACCCTGCACCAGTCAGTTCCAGTTAGTAGACTAGAGTCTTTAAGCTTTTTACATAAAAAAGATAGATAAATAATGTATAAAATGTATAAAACTAAAAAAGCTTCATTAAAAACTTCAATGCCTCTGACAGAAGGTCAGGAGTTATGTGATTCAAAGTTGGCAACCAATCCTGCAAAGTTGCCTAATTTTAGGACTATAACAGTGAATAAATTGGCCCTACCCACCCTATAGACCCATCAAACAATACAGCCTTGTCTGTAGGACAGTATCTTCAACTATTCACAGTGCTTGACAGTAAAACAAGAGCAAGGATAATGTATAATTTTCTAAGTTCAAAAAGGGCTATAAATTCTGTCAAAATCCATGTTAAGAGTCATGGGCCTTGGATAGTGACATCCTATATAATGCTCTCAAATATGTGTGAAGTTTCAACCCATTCTCTTCAGTATTTCTGGAGATACCAATTTGTACGCATAAACTTAACCAACGTGTTACGGTGTCAGGTGATGCTGATGCCAGGTAAAATTGGTCTCCCTATCTTTGAAGTCAGGCTACAAACAAATTATCAAGTCAATAAGAATTATACCAACACAAAGCAACTTGGCAAAAAATAAGTTTTCTGCTGTCTACGTAATTAATTGAAACACTCCTAAAAATAAGTAAATAAACATAACAACAATGCAAACTGTCTCAAGCATAAAAAAGTTCTGCAATGTGTAAGTAAAGTAAACTAGTTAAGGAAGCCTGTGTCTTAAGGATCTGCAAATCTATACGAATTGTCTACGGCCTAATGCATCACATAAAGTATTTTTCTAGACACAAGTCAATAATGGATTCTGCAAAACAGAAATCTTATCTATCGATGTACTTAAATATTGGATTCTGGCATCACCCTTTTATTTTGTTGTCATGAAAGATTTCGGGCAATGTTTTTGTGATATTGACTCAGAATTACATCAGATGACAGTGTTGCATCAGATAAAAAGATCGAACCTGGCAATGTCCCAATTAAACTAAATCTAAATTTTTAAACCATCATTCACCCTTACATTTCTTTAGCTCTGCAATGGATTTGATTAGTTCTTGAAATTTGGATCTACCGGTATACTTCTTAGCTTAATTCAAATTTTAAACCATCATTCACCCTTACATTTTATAATTTCTGCAATGGACATGTTAAGTTTTTGAAATATGGACCTGAACTATCTACCATTAGCTAAGATAATTCAAGAACTAAACATTAGAGTGACATTATGCTCATTTTCTCGCAGTCTAATTGAGTAAAATCAGTAATATGTTTAAAAATATTGGCAATAATTATTGTGATTGACCAATTAATGAAAATTGTTTATACAATATAGAAATTACCTAAATTACAAAAATGATTGCCCCACTCTTTTTTTTAATGTATTCAGTGTAACCGATATATTCTGAACGATATTTATCAAAATTTCGTTGATCATGTGGATTAATGATTATTTTTTAATGGTAAAATATAAAACTGAACACAGTTACAGCAAAATGTCAAGTTATGTTATTTTGACCTGTTCACTGACCAATTACACTTGGATGGGCATTATGTCACTATTGAACTAAGATTAAGGCAACAATTTATAGTATATCAGACCATATAGATGTGCAGGCTGGCTTGACATTATCTTGCAGGCTAGGTCCTGTGCCCATCACCCATCTATGCCAGGGGTCCAGGTTAAAATTTTCAAACTTTTAATTTAAATACAGAATTTTAAAGGGTTTCCCAATATAAAACCTTTGAAAGATCTTGCAATTTATAGTTCCCTTCAAAAGGGTTCCAAATGAGAAACCAAAAAAACTTAACTACAAAAATTTGAAATTCTTTTCATAGTTTTTAAAAGGGGAAAATCTGCAAAAGGAAAAATTAAATATACACTCAAAAATTTTATTGAAGGGTTATTTTTTTTATTTATTGTCAGCCAATTTAAATGAAAAGCATTGGGAAAGCTTTTTTTTTTTGGGTCTTTTTGGGGGAATAAAAATGTTTTCTGGAAAACGGAAAGTGGGAAAGATCGGAAAATTTGCCCCAAAAAGTTTTGGTCCAAGAAACCCTTATCAAAAGGTAAACCCCAAATCCCCAGTAAAAAATTTTTCCCGTCCCATCATCTCAATAAAAAACTGTAATACTAATATTCGTAAAAAATGTTTTAAAATCTATATCAAGATCAATTTTTTACCATGCTATAAAGTAAATTTTTCATATTATTCATTCTTCAAAAGCTGGTGCCTCAAACTGACTGCTTTATTTACAACAACTTGTACTACTATAATCCAATCAAAGGACAGCAACAAAAAATATGTGAAATTTCTCATATTGAATAACGTTCCCCATTTAAAACGAACACTGCCCAAATTAATTCAAGATTCTTAATCTGACGCTCAAAATGCAACTGTCAACCTCTCTAGAAGGAAAAATCAATTTTCAATAATTATTCTTTTTCACATGGCAGTGCTAAGATAGGTAACTCATACAGGTTTTAGCTCGAAGAAAAATGTCAGAGTTATCTCTCAGATAGTTTCTATGTGATGGTTACATTTTGTTGAATTTAGTGTCACACGAAGTAAAATTAATTTAAACAGTTTGTTTTGTTAATTTTGCCCCAATGAACAGTTTCAACAATATATACTGACATGGTGTACCTCATTTCTGTACGAGTGCTTATGTTTTCTTTTTGCAGATCAATCGTTTTTAAATAGCTGCCAAATAAAATGAGTACTGGACATAGCCGACATACTATCATTAATAAAAGCGTCAAAGAAAACTTGAACTCATGACTCACTGGCTTGAAAACCTATTAATTACATGTACAGTTACTTGCCCAATACTGAGCTTCAAATGTGCGATTTTTATGAGGTGGAAATAAATAAAAGAACATCTGGAAATAATTTCATTTCTTCCACATTTCGAGATTTTTTCCAAAAAGCAATCTGATCATAACAGTAAACAGGTTACGGGAATTATCCCCTTAATGGAGGTCTTTATAATTTAAGTGTCAAAGAATACCTATTAAAAAATAAAATTTAGAAGAACATCGCAACATTTCAAAACTACCAACCACTGTGCATAACAGGTGCTCTTGATACTCTATCAGAGAACTTGAAACATATCCTTAGACACAAAATGAAGACAGCTGTCTTTTTGTCTTTTTTATAGCGACAAAAGACAACACCATACTGCATAGATCTATTACTCACATTTGTTTGGTTTATTATCAATCCCGCAAGAAAAATAACCTTTGGAGAATACATCCAAAACCTTTGGAGAATACATTAAGTCATCATAGCCTCCAGTATTTACATTATTCAATTCTCTCCAGATGACTTTCTACAACACAACACAATACATATACATTTAACAAGTTCTCAAGATACAAACCTTTTCCACCTTTTTTCTTCTTTTTCTTTCGTTTTGGGTCCTCTCTTTGAAGTGGTTCTAGTTTTCTTCCCTCTGGCATATTTTTGACCTCATCACTTGGCACTTGGGATATCAATGGCCCTATTGAACTAGCCACTTTGTCAAATTGTTCAGCTCCACGACCGAATGGAGGCTCTTGTTTATCTCTTTTATAACTGTTTTTCTCTATTTTCACTCTATCACTACTGAACTGAGGGTTTTGATAAGAAGAATAACGGCTATACTGAGATGTCCCTTCTTTCAAACTTGAAAAATTTATGCCTCGATCCACATCACTACCACGCAATGAGGAAGAGCCTAAAGATTCAAATGTTGGCTGGAATGTCGGAACATCCTTGTTAAGAGGTCTGTAACCCATATTATAGTATTTGTGTCTGAATGAATTATCGTCTTCACTTTCTCCCGAAGTATTAAAATCGTCCTGGTAACTGACAGTATCGCGTCTAAAATTAAACTCGTCATCGTCATCATCGACTATTTCTCTGCTATTAAAGGTAGTCATTTCAATACCTTCGGAAATATCACTCCGAGGCGAATTCACATCTTGCGATGAATGATCTGATTTAACCTCATGAGCTTCGTCATAGTCTAAATTAAGTCCACAGCCCGAGCGTATTTTTATCTGGGGTGGATAATAATCAAATGACACGCCCCTTCCTTCGTCATCACTTCCATCCTGGTCACTCAGACTGTCGATACTATTTGTTGCCTTACTTGAGTTACAAACTCCTGAATCATCGTCAAATCTACGTGTATCCGATTCTGATGATCGTGTACTGATTTTTGTAGATGTATCAAATCGGCTTCCCCGACCACTACTGTAGTTGAACTTCACTTCATCGTCTTCACTCTCTACATCCTTGCTGGGCTGCGTCCATGCTTTAGTAGGGGACTCTCTGCGGCAGGTCATTGTTGAGCCTGAAGTTTAACGATAACTTGATATTTATGATAACCTATACATGAATACAGATCAAAAGAAGAGCTCTTATATCGTCTATGACACTGTAACGTCTATGAGCAAACAAAACTTTGCTATTTGTCTTTTGTAATAACTCTGTAACAGCACATGGTCAATACCATAAAATCAATCCTTAAGAATGTAAATATTAGATCAACTGATGACATAATATGCCCCAGTCTACAAGACTCATGACAATATGTCTCACAGAATTTATCCGCTTGGACAAAAAGATTTCACTACTGTTAAAAGTCCATTTTGAGGCATCAGAGGCCTAACAGTTAAGATCATTCACTTCAAACTATTTACCCCTCACAGCTGTTGGTTCAAAGCCCTTCTGAGACTAAACTGTTCCATGTAGGCTATCCAGCTACATGTAGCTTTCGTATCTTCTCATATACCTACTTGTTCCTGAAACAATACACTAAAGCACAACCAAAGGTATTTGTCAGTAAAGCTAGAAGGTTGCCATATGACCTGTAGTACCTAAGTATCTTCAACTATTTAAATATTCAAAAGATAATCACTACCTGCTGGTGCGAGACTGTAGTGACGCGCCTGCAATACCAAACTGTTAAACTCTCCGTCCGGCAAATCAACTATCTTCCTCGCCTTGTCTTTGATGTCTTCCAACTATAACACAAAAAGAACAACATCGATAAATAAGTTGAAAGCTAATAGCAGACAATATGATCATAACTCAAAATGTCACTCATGGTACAAATGGTTGCTCGGCAACAATTTATCATCTTAAATACAGTTTCACTGACTGTTTGAAAATACATGTATTAATAACAGTATAGACATAAATATTGAAGAAAAATGCAGACATTCTAAAATAACTGCAGCAACAAAGCTCAATACTTTAATATATAAATATGTAAACTTTAAATACAGGTATCTAAAATAACATTGGAGTTTCGTCATCCTGTCAAAAAAGTTCTTTACTGATTTTCCCTAACAGTAAAAATATCACATCATATGACAAGATGAATATGTATTTAGCAAGTAACCTGATTTTACCATTTACACATGACATGTTTCCGTCCTTAATAAAATGTGGATTTTACTTGCAAAACTAAAGCTGCACATTTTTTTTATATATATTGTTTCACACATTTGACGACAGTTTTTTATAATCATTATATTGACACTGACAGCATGTAAATATTGCAGATCTTGCTTACAGGTTTGGTCCTACTTTTGTTGTGACCATTATGTTGTCTTTTTTCACTTGCCCTGCTAAACTTTAGCAAGGTTAGTGAAAAAACAAACCATACCATATTCATAAAGATATTTCTGGCTTTCATGAAGACATTTCCGGCATCTAGAGTGCAGCCATAGATTATAATTATATACATTGTATTTAAATAAATCCAAAAAAGTAAATTAGTTACCTATTTAATTTTATTCATGCTATTACTAGAGGGTAAATGCAACTTTGTTTGTGCATGAACATCAACAGAAGCACGAGGATGTATTTAAAGCGAAAGCCAGTAAGGACAAGGATTTAGTAAGTCCGACAGCTTCTGCAGATGTTTATGTAACAAAAACAGGTGCTTTAGTGCTTTCCATGCATAAAAGCATGTGTCAAATTGGTATGTTTTGTTATAAAGAAACTATCCTGTCAAGCTTTCTTTGTGCTAGTGCAATGTCAGTTGACAGTGATGTTTTGATACATTGTAATGAAACTACCACGGCAACCATTGCAACAAGCTATTTTACTAGAACTGTCATTGCTTTAGTGCAAAGTATTTCAATGTTATACTGATACAATGCAGTGTTTTTTTTCTTTATATAACTACTACACTAAAACGGTACTGTTCCCAATAGAAAATAGACATAAAAATTCCCAATTTCCAATGTTTAATTTCCCAAAATGGCTGTTCAAAATAACCACAAGGCCAAGTGATTTCTCTGAAATCATTTAAATCCAACATATTCATATAAATCACCACTCAATAGTTCTCCCTGGACATTGGAAGCTGTTAGCTATCTCTATTCATGATGACTTATCTTATTATGCTTAAAAAAAAATTTCCCAATTTAAGTCAAAATAACGCATAACCCAATCAGTCTGGTACTGGCACCATTCCCAAAGTAGAGAAAAAAAACACTGCAATGTACAATGATTTTTTTCCTTAAATTGTGAATGGGTCCGGTATTGTAACAATTGTGAAAAAGAAAATATTCAAATTGTGTATTTTTTTCTTAAAAATGAAAATTTACCCAAATGACCCTTTTTCAGATATTTCACCACTCTTTGAGGGCATTTTTCTTACACTATCACAGGATGTTTACCTCCTATTCAGTGATTTTTTTCACTATTTTACAGCCGAATAAAGGCTGTTTCCCAAAGCCCAAAATAGGTTTATTTTCCCCTAAAAATGCTAATATTTTCCCCTATTTAAAAATACCACACGCTCTTCCTTACAAGAACCATGACATAACAGTATCTTTAAAGACAGAAAGCTGTCACTATAGACAGCCTCTGCTATGTACCATGTATGTAAAAGTGAATTAACTAGAAATGTGTCCATAGGACACGGATGCCCCCACACGCCACTGTTCTGTCAATCTTATGACTCTAGATCAAATATTTTTTGGACTACATGTGCCACAAGTTGAAAACTAAAAATCAACAAAGGGCCATAATTCTGTTAAATTTGGTCGCAGCAAAAATTCCTTCCTTTACTACCATCTACACATTAAGGTTGTTAACCCCTGGAAGTTTAAGCAAAATCTGCCCTCCGGTTTAAGAGGAGTTGCGTTCACAAAATTTCTACATAGTATATAATGAAAAAATCAAAAAAGGGCCATAATTCTGTAAAATTTGGTTGCAGCAAAAATTCCTTTCTTTACTGCCATCTACACATTAAGGTTGTTCATCCCTGGAAGTTTAAGCAAAATCTGCCATCCGGTTTAAGAGGAGTTGCATTCACAAAATTTCTACATAGTATATAGTGAAAAAATCAACAAAGGGCCATAATTCTGTAAAATTTGGTCGCAGCGAAAATTCCTTCCTTTACTACCATCTACACCTGAAGGTTGTTCATCCCTGTAAGTTTAAGCAAAATCTGCCATCCGGTTTAAGAGGAGTTGCGTTCACAAAATTTCTTATATAGTATATAGTGAAAAAATCAACAAAGGGCCATAATTCTGTTAAATTTGGTCGCAGCAAAAATTCCTTCCTTTACTACCATCTACACATTTAGGTTGTTCATCCCTGTAACTTTAAGCAAAATCTGCCATCCGGTTTAAGAGGAGTTGCGTTCACAAAATTTCTACATAGTATCTAGTGAAAAAATCAACAAAGGGCCATAATTCTGTTAAATTTGGTCGCAGCGAAAATTCCTTCCTTTACTACCATCTACACATTAAGGTTGTTCATCCCTGTAAGTTTAAGCAAAATCTGCCATCCGGTTTAAGAGGAGTTGCGTTCACAAGATTTCGGGACGTACGGACTGACGGACGGACTGACTGACGGACGGACTGACGGACGGACGGACGGACAAGTGCAACGCTATATGCTCCCACATTGTGGGGGCATAAAAATGAAAATTTTATAAAAATGGGTTGGTAATTTCCATTCTCAGTTGTTGGAATCTGATTTCAGGCCCTTTTCTGATTTATCTCACTATATTTTCCCCTTCGAAAAGCCACAGGTTGTTTTGAAAATTGGAAAAAAAAACTACTATTTATATCAGATATGTTTGCAATGTACAACTTGTTCAGAATATGTTCTAAAAATTTGACCAGTTCGCTGAAGAATGTCTTTCATTATTCGATAACCGTACTACTGAAAGACTAATCTTAATTCATTCAGCTTAAAAATCTTTGTCAACAAAGTTGAAATTAATAAAAATACTGCCGCAAAATTCCCATTAATTCAGGTTTTATCTAATTGAAAGACCCTTGTTAAACATATAATTTTGCCATTTCGGATAGTCATGTGATTAAACTGTAATAAAAAAATATCTGTGAAGTGAATTGGAAGCAATTCAACTTTTAGTTTGAATCAGGGATTTACCGGACGCAGGATCCTGCGTCATATACGCATAAAATGCCATCCTGTACGCACAAAAAATAAATTCTGCCTACACATGGACGCAGAAAAATTGTCTAAAGTAACTGTCATTTTAAATACTTAGTATCGTGACCACACAAAAATTGTTTAGAGTAACTCTCCTTTCCGTATTTTTACGATATCTAAAATGTTTTGGACAGCGGTGAAGGTCATGGGAATCACCAATTGGTATTTATAGTAACACGTCAGTTTATTGGGTAGTTAATGTCCGCATTTAAAATACCGATCAATCATTAGTGAGCACCAACGTGTCCCGGTTATTATTATCAGTCGGAGCGCTCGGTTGTTACTGTTATCTATGACAGTACTTTCGGTTTAAACTATACTTAAGAAGTTTTTGGGTGGGGGTGGTCCGAAACAAAAATGAGATGACAATGAGACTGTCTCGTTGCCTGTAACTGAACGAGTACATCATCTTAACAATCCACAAAACAGAAACGTGACACAACATTCCGGTCTGTCTGGTAATAGATAGATACAAGTGATTAGAGCTTTGAATGAACAAATGTTTCTTGTCAAAATACTAAAAAGTTGTTTTTTGTTTGTGTTTGCGAAATAAATCTGAAATTATTTACAATAGTCATTTATATTGCAATCTTAGTGTACTTCTTCTGTGAGCAGTAAGCTATTTCGAAAATTGACTGGGAGTGGACCCCAAAATTTTGTGGTGGACACCTGTTTTCATAGATCCTGCGTCCAAAGGACCCCTAACATAAAAAATCCCTGGTTTGAATATCAGCAGTTAGATGATGTTTTAATTTTAAACAATACATCAATGCAAAGACAAATTGAGATTTTTAATCACTTATATTAGAAAAAATCAGAAAAAAGACGAAATTGTTAGCTAAATTTAAGTGGATTGAGATTTTTTTTTCAGGATTGTGAACGGGTTGGTCGGACCCATTCTAAAAATTGTGAAAGACCGTTTGTAATTGTGAATGGGTCCGTTATTCGGTACCACTTATATTAAGAAAAAAATCCCTGTGATATTGAATGACTATCAATGATAAACCAAATATATTGTTAACAGACTTCCCGAAATACGTCGGTCCGACGGACATGTCCGATAAATTTTGATCAGGTCAGATGAGTTTTTATTCTGGATCGATCCGACTGTCCGGCTTTTATCCAAGCCGCATGTATACAAAATGGCGTCGCTAAAGGTGCCAAACCTTGGAAAAATAAAAAATCTACGTCAGAGGATCAGGCAGAACAGCAGTAAAAGGATAAAAAGAATAGACCTGAGACAAAATTTAATGAAAAATAGAAGCAAGACAGTGAATCGTTGGTGTATGATAGGGAGGAGATGAAAATGCGCGGTAAGGAAAGTGCCGATTTTTACGTCGAAAAAATTAAAAACAAAATGTGTCTTAGAAATACAAACACAAGTTATTCTGTGATTTTGATCAAATTTTATTTGGTCCGACAGATTTTGTTTCGGTTAGACAGATTTTCATGGTTTGTCAGACCGAATGTCTGACAGTTTTTTTCAACTTTCAGGAAGTCTGTGTTAAATAATTCTATGCTGTCTGTAGCTTAAAAAATATTTGTTTTATTTTTGAGAAATTTTGTCAAATCTATGAAAGGAATATGTTCAAATTTTTCCTTAAAATATGTTCATAAAGTTTTGTGTTTTTGTATTCGTTTAAAACTTTTCACTAACACTTTTTTCTAAACAAAGTCCAAAAAGATAGCTTATGGTACCCAATTTAGTTAGACTCTAACTGATCTCATTATACTTGTACTATTTCTAGCTGTAGTAGCACAAACAATTAAAAATGTCATGCTTGTTATAAATGAAATCATTTCCAAGAATATTAACTGCATTAAACAGATGCATTTACATTCATAAGAAACAAGCAGTGGTCTAACCACTCTATATTTACAATTGAAACCTAATTTAACAAGCAAATTCATTGAATTTATATCCCCCGCCGAGTACTGGTTATTATTAACACAACAACTGAAGACATAAGGCTTTATCTATATATTAATCATGGCATAAACAGTAATATTCTTTGAACTTGATAAATATTCAGGGCAATAACCGAGCCATAACTTTGTGTTAAATAGTAATATCTGGAAATGCCAATGAGATGTATGCATACTGCATAACTAATCAAGGGCCATAAATCTGAGTTATAAGTATCTGACCGGAAGAAGGGGACTATATGCACATCTCCTTTAAGTATCCCATAAAGTTTCATTGAATTACAGCCAGAAGTTACAGAGAAGTAGCAAGGAAAGATTATTGCTCTGGTTGTATACTGCCTAAGTTATCAAGGGTCATAACTCTAAGTTAAAGTGTCTGACCCAAACAAGGCGACAATATGGGCATCTCCTCTTGGTATTGAAGGTTCCAATAAAAGTTTCATTGAATTCCAGCCAGTAGTTGCAGAGAAGTAGCAAGGGAACGAATATTTTTCTATATGCATACTGCATAACTAATCAAGGGCCATAACTCTGAGTTAAAGTGTCTGACCCCAACAAGGCGATGAAATGCACATCTTCTCTTGGTATTGAAGGTTCCCATAAAGTTTCATTGAATTCCAGCCAGTAGTTGCAAAGAAGTAGCACGGTAACAATTTTTACTCTATATAATATGCATACTGCATAACTAATCAAGGGCCATAACTCTGAGTTAAAGTGTCTGACCGGAACAAAACGCGACGATATGCGCATCTCCTCTTGGTATTAAAGGTTCCCATAAAGTTTCGTTGAATTCCAGCCAGTAGTTGCCGAGAAGTAGCGCAGAAAACTTTTTTTTTCCCTATATGCACTTTTTGCAAAAATTTTTAATCAAGGAATTTTAAAATTTGGAGTTGTGTTTTGGACCTGAAATAAAAATTTTTCCCCCTCATCTCCTTTTGGGCATAAATTTTCCCAATTTTTTTTTCCCCGCTTTAATTCCAGCCAGTAGTTGAAAAGGGGGAAAGTATGCGGAAATGTTTTTTCCTATATGCTTTTACACATAACATTTTTAACCCCTAATCAAGGGCCATTAACCGGGTTAAAGGTCTGACCGGAACAAGTCGATGATATGCGCATCTCCTCTTGATATTGATGATTCCCATAAAGTTTTGTTGGATTCCAGCTAGTAGTTGCAGAGAAGTAGTCGGGAAACGATATTCGGACGGAAGGATGGACGGACAATGCCAAAACTATATCCCCCTCCTGATTCCATCGGCGGGGGATAATTAGACATTACTTCTAGAAAACTGCCTGTATATACATTTTAGCATATTTTACTTAAGGTAGTACACCCCTAATGCACTATCTCCACTTTGAAGAGTATTCAAATAGGCTAGAATCACTGTAAAGTGTATTGAAACTGAGGGGCGTGGGTTCAACCCCCAGAAGGGGCAACTTTTTTTTTTCCTTTTTTTTTTTCTTTTTAACATTTTTTTATTAATCTCTCAGATCCCTAATGGAAGAAAAAAATGTTTAATTTTAATTAAAAAAATTTTGTAGGTATTTATTTACTAAATAATGACAAATTTAATAGCAAATATGATACCAGATATTTTCAAAGTTTAATAAAATAAAAACTACACGGTAAAAAGTATTTTATATTTTGCAAGACCAACCAATATACATTAAAGAAAATTTAGGCAAACTTTGAAAACAGCCCCTAATTGTTTGAAAATTTTAGTGATATTTTAAAAAAGGCTTTTTACACATGGAAATGGTCAAATAAGTGTTAAAAGTGGGTGGGGTAGGGTTACATTTTTTTACATATTAAAAACATTTCGTTTAAAAACAATCATTTGGCTTGTTTAATTTGTTACCTAAATGTCATTATTTGTTTCTGAACAATGAGCAATAGAAAAACATTTTTCATAATGATGATATTATAGATTATTTAGAGTTTCCCCATTTCTGAAAAAAGCCCTTCTAATGGCAAAGTTTTAGTTCAGAAAAATGTCCATAACTCATAAACCACACGGTAAATTTTGTTTAAATTTTGCATACAGATGACATTTAAGGCATATAACTGTCCTATGTTGTCAATTTAACAGTTCCTTACAGTGCCCATTAGGGGTGTACTACCTTAAATATTTTCTTAAATATTTTCCAAAGATGTCACACAGAACTCTCAAGACTCAGGGACTTACATAAATATGACTTTCATTTAAGGCTTGTAGTAATAATTGGGCACCTGAGAATATATAAATATGACGCTGCTCTGAGATATTTCTACTTCTTAGCAAAGCAACATCATATCGAAAATGCTTATGAAACCCATGGCACTTTCCGCAAAAGATTTTCGGAATCAGAAAAGAAGAAAATACATTAATTTGGAGCTATTCATGAACAAAAGTGAAAAAGAAATACATTTTAACAAAAAAAATACATTTTAACAAAAAAGTTAAACTATCACATCTTAAAAATCATGTTTAAATCCTTTCATTCAATTAGCATGGGACTAAATGCTTCAAATATGTCTGCATTGAATTTCATTGATGAATTTAGTAGTTATTTTCTGTGAAGCAGAACAAATTTAACTTATCATTACATTTTTATTGAATGAGGTCAAAGATTTTTAACTGCACCGTATGCATGATCGCACATGACAAAATACTGAGAGTATGCCGGTAAAAGAGTTGCGCTGATAACGCAGAGATAGAGTATAAATTCCTTTAATATACATCCGATAAACAAATAGCCGTCACACAGTGTGTAAAATCTGACTGTCTAATTGAATGCAAGCGTTTAAACAAGTCCAAAGATTCAAACGAATTTGCTAGCGTGTACGAATATATTTTTCCGTTCAAAAAGTTTGGAATCAATGGCTTACCACTTTCAAATAATTATACGCGGAAAGTCCGAGCGGGGCCAAAGGCCCCACGAGGGCTGTAGCGCTCTTATATAACATGTATGACGAGTATCAATTCAAATGATATCAAATTAAAAGTAAATGAAAATTTCAAAATAATATATCCTAGGCTATACCTAATGAGCTGTGAAAAAAAATCCTTAGTTAACTGGGCACCGCCATTTTGAAATCCTTTTGAAGCCTAAATATAGATTATCAGAGTGCATTTTTTAATGAGCGTCTTTCATAATTCAGATTTGCTAGCAGATGCATGCTAAATAATACAATTCCGGGAAAGAATGATGTACAAAATCAGACCAATAAACACTACAATTTCATTGATAAGAGCTATAGTAACCGATATATAAAATATAAAAAGTTACTTTAACAGGCTCGGGCACATCTCCCAATCGGGCTAACATTAAAGCTCAACGGCGGTAATTAGCCCGATTGAAGCTAAAATCCAATGAATGAAACCAATTGATAAAATGTGTCGGAAATTTATGGAAGCGTATAAAATCGAGTACTCTCCCTGGTCTCGATGTGATCCAGCTTTCTACAATAACAATCTGATCCCCCCCAATTTTAAAAAATATTCTTTTTATTTGGGTTTTAAGTTTAATTTGCGCAATTTTGGTTGGGTAAAAAATACCGAATTTGAAAAACCCGGGGAACCCCAACCCTAAACCCAAAAATCTGGTTTTTTATTAAAACCCCCCAATTTAACTGAAACAAAAAATTCCCTTCGCCAATTAAAAAGCACCCTTTCAATCATCACGCCATTTTGGGGAAAAAAATTTATAAAAACCCGTCTTTTTGCCCACAAAACACTTTTAATCTTTGTTTTTTTTTGAAATTCAATTAACCAAAATAAAATTACGGGGGTGTTTTAAATAAAATTATTTTTATGGGGGGAAAAAACTGAAAAAAAAATTTTTTTTCATTTTTAATTCGAAAGTGTTAAAAGGGTTTGCAAAAAGCAATGCACCCCCGCCCGAACCTAAATACAAAATTGTTTTTTCATAAAAACCCCAGTAAAACAGGTCTTTACGGAGTATCTGACTGAATTATCTAAAATTATGTTATATTATATACATTACATTGATATTAAAATAAACGCAAATTTCGTGAAAAACGTGTTTTTTTTCTTATATATATACCCCGTGTGTGTTTGTATGTAGATACTTGAAAGTCGCTGATGTAGATATACAGCCAATAACAGCATTTGGAGCTATAGAGGATATATAACAGAATATATCATAATAATAAACGTTTTTGAAGTAAGTTAAGCTTATTAACTTTTTTTCTTTTAAAATTGTCGCAGTATGCTTAATTTATTCGTGAAATGTGTCACAAAAAGTAATATATATTGTATTTTCGTTAGTCCATCCTGTGATATTGAAACTATGTTTTGTGGGTTTTACTTTATTTTTTTAAAATTCTTATTTCGTATAATAGTTTCCTATAACGTATCATATAAACCATCATGGATGGCGCAAACATGTGACTTCTTTTAAAGTATAAAATAGTGCGATATTGGGTTATGCTTAAATAAATATGAAAGACCCAAAATTAATTCCAGATTTTATGATAATTATATATCAAGGTATTTAATAAAAAAAATATTTATTTATTAAAAACATTCAAAGAGGCGATTTGACTTACATTTCAATTGACCGTTACTTGTCAATAATATAGTTAAGATTGCGCGTATAAAAATAATTATAATTGTTTTTACAATTCGTTAAATTAAATTAAAAAATAATATGCAGCGTAATTTTTTGCAGAGAATAATGTCAAAGTGTTACTGCGTGGAACATGCTTCCTTAAGTGAAGGGAAAGCGTGGAAGCTAATAAAGATCGCAAACAAAAAAAAAAAAAGTTGGGACGTTAACGTTCATGAAAAAAACAATCCATTTTACCGGAACGATCTACAGCCATATGCGATATATGTCTACACTATGTAGAAAACACTTTAATGTCAGAACCCCCCCAAAAAGAAAAGAAAAGAAACTCACGATCATTTTTTGGATGAATTGAGAAACGATAATGTATCAGAGGAGGTTTTGATAGAAGTAGTAAAACTTATTGGAACCAAACTATCTTCCGATATTTATGAAGACTCGTTAACAATTAGTTCATTATATAAAAGTAATCATTTTAAGGAAGACTTTGAAGTTAAAAGTTGGATTTCCAAGAGAAATAAAGTCCTTACCACTTTTCTATTAGCTACAGCTAATGTTAAGTCATTTAGAGGAGAATCATAAAAAAAAACTTGTGTATAGCTGGTTCCGTAGACTCACTATTGAAAGCAAGAAAATTTGTCAACAATTTCACCGATACATTTCTACAAAAATTTGATATCATACTACATCACTGGTAGTAAATTCATTACACACGTCTAAATAATGTTCATGCCCCAGCTGGAAGCTATTCATCGATAATCGAGTGGCTTAATAATATGTCTTGTAACTCCTTGAAATGCACAGACAATGGTGACATTTGTACCTTTTTTGACAACAACCAGGTTGTTGCCAGAAATTGGCGCGTTAACTATAATTTATAAAACCAAAGCCAGTGTTGTGACTACCGTAATAAATATCCATCCCTCACTGAGAACAAACATACAAGAAAATAATGACTTAAACCCAACTAACTGGCTTTATAGTAATGAACATGATTTAACAGTAAAAAAAATAAAATCTTGTATTTCTGAACATGTAAGCTTTTTTAACAATATAAGGGACCAATTTATCAAAAATAGATTAGAGAAAGTTCAGAAGGACATGAAGGAAAGAAATGGATGTTTGATGGACCATATCGATTGTAAAATTTCAGGTAAATATATGTTAATAGAGCTTATTATGAATAAAGTAATGAAAGAATTTTTAATTTCAATTTAAACTACCTTCATGCATGTATATGATATATATGATATAATGTTTTTAAGAAATAAATGCTATCTGATATTTCTTCATAAAATATATGAAATTAATAAAGTATGATTTAAATGCGAATAGGTTATACATCAATTATATACCTTCATGAAATTATAATAAAACAAATAATGAAACTGAATTTTTACAAAAGACGGAGTTGATCCAATAACTGAACATGATAAATTTGACAATTACCACTGGGTCCCAAGCCTCCATCCAACAGAATCGCCAAAGGTTGCTGTAGCGGAACCAATAATGTGCAATCCGTGCTCTTACGCTTCTGTGAAAAAAGTGCTACAGGTATGATCAATTATGACATATATAACACATAGTTATAATATACCCAACAATTTGATTCTAACATGACATCAAAACAAAAATGTTGCCGTACCGTATATGTAGCTTGATTGAGCCTTATTTGTTTTCCTACTTATTGTGAGCACGTTGCATTTTTAATAGTTACATCAAATGTATAATTGTAAAGTGACATGTCTTAATATAGAATATCAATAGTTATTTTATTTAACACAATATATTTCCAAAGTGAATTTAATTTTTGTATGTAACACATATTTTGTTTATTAGAAAATAAGAAAACCACATTTCATTAATAATGTTTTTATTGCTTTATTATATCAAGGAAATCCAAAGTCAAAACCATTACTCAAGGAAGACAATGGAATGTTGTAGGGTGTGACGGATTGCCATATAATTTGGCAACAAGACTAAGTGAACAAAATGAGGAACTTAGAAACCTTTTAATCGTGCCCGGTGCAGGGCATATTGAAATTAATGCTGTTAAGGCAATATCTAAATTGCTTTGGGATGTTTCTTTCAAGGAATTAGCGAAGTTGTTGGGTTATAGAACACCTAGAGCTCTTGTATGTTGTTTCAAATGCACTGACCACCATAAAGCTTGGCAACTTTTAAAAATTTATTTTTTTTGGGACCATGGACGAAATATTGAGACAATTTCTATGTGACAGTTAAAAACAAAAAGCAGCAGTCAATAAATGAATTCTATAACTACATCTCTGAATCCGGCCCAAGCATCCCGATTCATGTGTGACTCTCTCTTCAATTACGTGTTCCCAATTTTTTTATACAGATGTGCAATACGAAGAAATAACAGTCAATATATTTTGGCTGGAAGATCAATGTTTATGAGATTATTTTTTGTTACTAACATGACAAATTATCAAGAGTTAATTTTTAAAAGACTTGAAAGCACGTGTTTTTTGGCACCAGCTGAAGTAAAAACTTTTCTCGAAAAAAAACAGAAAGCTTTTCCGTCAGTGGAAATATAAGTAAAGGTGACGGGTGGGGGATTTTGTTTTAGAATCTGTAAATGGTAAAACAAAAAGATGGCTTCCACCTGGTATACCCACAGAGAAACATTGGCTGAAAGTTTGCAGGAACGTAGACACGCTTGACAAGGTAAACAACTTCTTCTTAAAAATCTATTCAATGCAAAATCTGAAGAAGTTATCAATCATTTACAATAGAGAGATGCACTTTACAGTAGTTAAATTTGTATTAGAACAAAGAATAATTTTCTCTTCAATCAATATTGATAAAATCAAATACATTATAATTTATTCATAGAAACATTTATATTAATTTTTTTTAAATAGTGCTTAACAAAATAAAATCTCATTTTTGGTTTCGTAGCTGAAACGTCCTTTATTCCTATTTAGATAAAGGAAAGTTTAAATGATGAGTTTCAATGTCAAAGATACAAATTCGAAGACAGCGTGTACCAAAGAGACATTAAGAAAGAAGTACTTGAGTGGCGCGTATTTTTGAGGCAAAGCGGATATTTTGCCATTGGAAACTATGCAAATCCGTATGATTTACAAGTAATTATTTAACATATATCCAAATATTATGATGTTTCTGTATTTGTCAATTGTAATTTCAGTATAATTTCGTTTATATTTAATAATCTTAACCATCCAATATATGTTCAGAATCTCAATAGCAATTCTTTTTAAAAACTAAAATTCTTTTGAATTTATTCCTAAGCATTAAAATGTTTACATTGTTTATAGGATCAATGTAATCATTAAACATACCTCAATATATGCAAAATGAAAAACAATTTTCATAATTTTTCAGTAAACACATATCATTAAGTGGTGAAAGATTAGATGATCAACTTGTTTTGTTTGAGAACAAATGCTTATCAAATTTAGAAGACTATTTAAAGCGTGCATCTGGTGGTGATATACCTAAAAGAAATTTGCGTTTAGAACCAGTGTTTGTTACAATAAATGACAGAGACAAGTTTTTTGATATAAACAGAAAGACAAAGGACCAAGATATGTAACATAATACATGAACTTATTGAAGAAATCAAACAGTTTAGGGAATGGTGAGTGAAGCGTTGGTGTTTGGAGGAAGGACTGGGCAATAATAAAAAAGGTATTAATTACATAGCTTAAAATTAAAATTCAACGATACAAAAACGTTTACCCACTAAATTTTTTAATATGCACAGGGCAATAATACTTTACATTTTTTAACATCAGACTTCTTTTTGAAAACAAATCCACACAAAAAGGGCATGGAAACCGTATAACAGGTTTGAAATTCACAAATTCAACCGTTGCAGGTTTTCTTTACGTTTGCCGCTTTTACCTTTTTCCCCAAACATGCTCTTTTGAGCCCACCTCGCAACAAAATTTCATCAAATTCACTTTCTTTCGTCTTGCGGGGTCACCCGTTTCGTCTCTTGAATTTCAGATGTATTAACGCGGTGGTTTCTGAGTACTGTACTTGCAAAGCAGTTGGTTTGCCTTCATTTATCCTTAATGGCTTAACTGGTGGTAACTTCGTTGTTATTTCAGACTCAAATTGTGTATCTAAGAAGCAAAAAGGATTTATTAAATTTCATAATGTTATAAAATATATCATTGTTTTCCGTGTATAATCTCTAAATATATATCACAAGAGTGAACAGCATATGCAACATTTTAAATGATTGAAATATATATATACTTTTGATATTAAATTCAAAAAATATGCAAATACGCTTTTTAAATAACACCTCAACTTAATTCTTGTTTAAAAAATTTATATGATTTTTTAGACTATTGTATAATTGTTATAATTATGAGTTTACCATTATTGTGTTAAATTTTTTCTCAAAGAAAAATTATTTATATGAACAAAGTTACATTCATTTATGATATATTATTTTCATCCACATTCAAATATAGTTCATTTACATCATATTTTGATAATTTATCTTGAAAAAAAAAATGGTTTAAACCAAAAAAAAATTAATTTTTCAAAATCGGAATATTCCAAATGAAATTTTAAATTATAACATTTTCAATTCATGAAAAACATTAAACATACCTTTTTTCCGGATCTTCAGTGCTTAAAAGTCCCTTTTTGCCCACTCAAAAAGTCTCCCCATTTGGCCCACCATTTCGTACCAGTGGCACTGCGCATTTCTCTTTCATCTAAAAATTTTTTTTTTTATATAATGTAGTATCAAGAAAGGACGACATGGTTACAATTCTATAAAGAAGTTGTAGTTGCACACGAAAATGCTTTCCCCTCAGAGAACACAGCATGTGAAGAATATGATACAGATTCAAATGGTAAACTTACTTTTTTTAGGATTGTAGGTTTTCGTTTAGCTATAGCTTTTGATCTTGCTATGCTGTCCTTTTATATATGTATTGCTTATTGGAACCTGTATTTGATGTTTTCTCGCTCTACATTGCTGACCTTTGAGATTTTTTCCGGGATTGTTTCCTTTAGTTTGTTTATCCTGAAATGATCAAAATTATAGAATATACAACCTATAAGTAAATTCACGTAAATTTATTTAAAAAAAATAATCAACATTTTCACTCTATGAATTTCAGACTGTATTGAAAATTCAGGGAAAATGAAGATGAATAAGTGGTTTTACTTACGGACATGGCGATGTCTTCTATTTGACCTAGCTAGGTTTGACCTCACAGCGGAAAATACTCGTGCATGGAGGTCACGTGGTATTTATTTTTTTTTAATTTTTGTTAATCTTATAATTTATATTAAAAAAATAATATAAATTTATAATTCGTAAAATTAATTTGTTCACACCCCGTATCAATTAATAAAAACAATAGATAAAATGTTTCGTGCTATGACGGATTTTAAATCAATCTTATCCAATATGGGGCGATGATGAAGCGGGGTTGAATTGGGGAAGAAATTTTACATATTGGATTAAAAATAAAAGATTTGGGGTATGTTGACAGAAATTTTTAAAATTGGTATTTTTTACAAAACCCAAAAAGCCCCCCAATAAATCCCAAACGAGTACAGAATTTTAATGATCAGATTTTGTTATCTGTAGAAACTGGATCACATCGAGGGCCCAAAGGGGGGGGGACTCGACTTTTTTACGCCTTTTCCTAAACCGAAAAATTTATCATTTTCATTCATTGGATTTTTAGCTCAATTTGGGCTAAAAATTTCCCCGTTGAGCTTTTAAATTTAAACCTGATTTGGGGGATTTTGGGGCCAAAACTGGTTTTTAAAATATTTTTTAAACCTTTTTTTATAAATAAGCACATTTAAAAAATAACGGTAAAAACAACAGTTTTAAAAAACTGTGATTAGAAGATTAAACAAAAAATGACGCGACACCGGACGTATGGCGCAGATGTTCCCCCTTTACGTTTCGGAGGAATTTCCGAAATATGTCCAAGCGCTCGATGATAGGTTGAACACCACCAATTTATTTCCTTTTGTTTATGTTACAAAATACCTGCAAGAAAGATCTAGTTTACATGTACACAAAACATGTTATGCTAAAATCATAATTCATAAGAGCTTTCTGCACCATAGGTAGCACCTAATTTCATATTAGTTATGAACTGCATTTCAAATAAGAGTAAATTTGAAATCATTGATTTTCCCCTTTTAATACCCGTTTAAAGTACAAATGTGTAGGGACACAATATTTAAAATTTAAACTAAAAGCTCAAAATTCATGTTTACCCCCCAGGATTTATACCCCACCCATTCTTCTTTCAGTGCACCCCAGTTTGCCCCCCAAAGTAATTCTTTTGCGAAAAATATTTACCCTTTTTCCCGTTAAAAAGGGAGTTTATTTACGTTTGAATTTTAAAAAAAATTTAAACCTTCTTTTAAAAAACCAAATATATGTAAGTGTAAAAATAAAACGGAAAATGGGCAAATTGGGGGCAAAAATGTGCATGGTATCGAAATTTCCCCGACAAGGGGTGTTTTTTCTTTTAGAGTGATGTTAACCGGTTTCAGGGAAAACTTTGGGGGGTGGAGTGATTTACTGAAAAAATGATCTGTGTCTTCGTTTTTGATTGCAGAACCTAAAAGGAATGCATATTTTTCAATTTCGGCGACATTATCGCTGTCAATTTCCATTTTGCATTACAGCCATTTTGAATATCAAGAATCTCCTGTCGCCAAGCAAAAGTACCGTAATTAACGAGAATTGTCGAGACTTGTTACGGGCACCTATGTTGTTCGTCAAAAGCCTAAAAATGCTACAAAAAATTTGGGTAAAGAATATAAAATAGATAATTAAAGGTTTAAACTTGAAAATTTTACGTAGTGAAAACTCTTTAGTGAAGCCGTACCTCCTAGATGAGCTAAAGGCAATAAATCATTTCACTTTCTCACGAAGACTTCATAAAAAAATGGAATAGTTTATTGCCCTTAGCCCATCTAGGAGGTACGGCTTCACCAAAAAGTTTTCACTACTTAAAAAAATGGACAACAGAATGATATCACTGGAAAAAGATTACTCTGAACACAGATATACATACTGTACAACGGATAGGAAACTCCGAAAAATAAACAACAGTCAGATTCATACCCACAATCCTTTGTGCGCTTCGGTAATTTTGTCATGTGCTAAGAGTTATAGATCTCCTTTTCAGTAAAAAATATGAAAATGTTGGAACGAAAAAAAAAAAAAAAAAAAAAAAAAACAGAATATTTTTAGGTGAAATTTTGGAAAAAGAGAAATTAAAATATGAAGTTGTGTATGAAATTGAGTCTGAGTTACTAGCAAATGTCTGATAAAAAAACTTAACAACCATGAATAATAGCAGGCTAAACATTATTATTAATTACTATATTACAGAAAAGTAACAGTCATAGAAAACTGAGTATTTCATTGCAGATGATGTAAGTGCTCATCTAAAACTTTATAAAATACATTAAATATAACAAATAACCCTCGGACAAAAAAACATTCTAAATTTAAAAAAGTAATTGAATTTGAAATCGGGTAGTGAATAACTAATAGCTGAAAATATCAAGAAGTTTAAAACATTTTGCATGAAAAATCATCTGGAGCTCTGGCACACATTCACATATCAAGATTTACTCGTGCTTATCTCTTCTCCGAGGTAAAGGAGTGTTATCAACTGTTCTTTGAACCTGTTTGGCAACAGTGATGTTGCCATTTCTAGGCACTAACCCTTCTGCTCCTACTAGTTGTTCTTAACTGATTTATAGTGTGTCTCACTTCAAATACTGAAGGGTTATTGTTACCTCTACCCATATGTCTGTGGCAAAATGTTGCTTCAGACAAAGAGGGTCTTAATTAAACAAAAGGAGCATCACTGTTGAGTAAGATTTTTATACACTGAACAATTGACTTCACGGAAATGTTCAACCCAATTCGTGTTTGTATTGACAAGAGCATTTTATTTCTCTCACTTACTGGTATATTTCCAGGACGTGCCATTACGGATTTCTCACAATCTTTCAAATATCCTAAGAAATGGTCCTGTCACCATAAAAGGCGGGGGTCATCAACTGTGGTGTAGGGGGTTAAATTTTTATTTTTCTTCATTTCCACCTCATACAAACTTCTTACATTTAGACAATCAAAGAACTTGTTCATACTGGAGATTAAATTTACCGTCTCTGACACAGCACTGCCATACAACATTTCAAGAGCTCTGGATACTGTGCTTGATAGAATTTGTGCAGGCAAATTTACTTTCATGACACTGAAAGCTGTGAGATGTACACGAGTGTGTGTTAGTTTTGGGCATGGCGTATACAAACTATTCTCACAGTGTTCTCCATACTGTCATATGCCGTCAGCTAATGTCTTTCCCATCTTTCCATAGCCGTCTAGAGTTTTTGTGCCAGAAACTGTTACTTAATATCTTTCTTGACCTGTAAAAGGAAAATGGATACTATCGTTATTTAAAAAACAAAACTCTTGCATGTGACAAGTTAAAGTGAAAAAGCTACATTGTACATAACTTTGCAAAAAATTAATATTTTAACAACTATAAAATTGACCATCAAATATTTTCAACATCAGGGTTTTTTTCCGGGATTTTGGGAACATGACCCATACTCATAAAATTGGGAATTTCAGCAATGTTTTGTTAAAAATTGGGGGGAAAAGCACTACTTAAATTTTACAGTGTCAGATTAAATGAATGCAAAAATCACTGTCTAGGAATCCTAGTAGGATCTTTTAACATTTAAGCTCTAAAATAGTGAAGACACCCTATTTTTCAAAGATTTAAGAATTTATTATTCAATATTTATGTTTTGATACTTTCAATTAGGATTTTTTTCTTGTGGATTGGGAAAATAATATACTATTTTCAATTGGGAATATGACCGATTATCGCCAATAAAACAAGCTGAACATGTAGTATTTTAGTCAAGGACCCATATTTGAATAGAAAAATAAGAAATCGAGACATTATAAAAGAATAATATTTATGTAAATAAATTTACGAAATCATACTAACACCAACATGCCAGCCTGCTCAATAATTATATATTTATTAATTAAATACAACAACATGTACATTTATGTTTTTGAAAGTTTTAATAAAAAGAATGTTGAAAAGAATGCTGTTGCCATGGGGGTTAATTGGATCATCAACTGCAAGTTGAAAAAGAATCTGTTTGGAGAGGCGCCATCACAAGTTCATGATACATATTTTCAAAATGATCAAATGTTATATCCACAGTTTCAGCAACATCTGTGTCATCATATATCATATCAGTTTCTCCATTTTCAGACTTTCTATAAACATGCGAATGTACAGAGAAAAGCTTAGATGTATCATTGAGGTCAACAGACTCTTTTATGTAATAATCATGATCAAATAGATGAGACTCTGAGTCAGAAGTGGATCTTTGGTAATGAACAGTACTCATGGTCATAATTGCCAATTGCGTGCACAGCTCTCTGCTCTTCTGTCTTTCTCTTAGCACGGAGCCATCCTTCTTTTCGTGGCATCTGTAAATATTGAAATGCAAAGTACATATTATTATAAATAGTAGAAAATTTCAAGCACACCTGAACAGTGTTAACAATAAATATAAAAAATAATACAATATCTAAATCATATTCTATCTATGTCATATTACACCTTATAAAAAGTAAATTCAAACAATTCTTAATCTTGTTTATGTGTATTGCAGCTTCAGAATGCAATCTTGCGTTGAGAGTACCAAGAAAGATCTAATGACTCTAATGGACAAAGATATCATAAGTGTATGTCAAGCAACAAAGAGAAGGAAGGATGTGGAAGAACTGTTTTTCTCAGAGATGTGTAGTGTAGTGTCTGATTCAAATATATCATTAAGCCAAGATAGGGAGAAAATGTACACAAAATTACATGATTAAAGGTTAAACGAAGAATTTCAGGAGAAACTTTGTAGCATTCTTACTTTTTCAAAGCAAGCAGTGATGGATTTTTTTCATATTTTTACTTTAGAGATAATAGACCACATAGTTAAGTTTAAAACTGAACTAGAGAAAGAAAAATCATCAACGAACAGTGAAATCAGCGAAAATGATCAGGGAATTCTTTATTACATTTCTGGATATATATGCCAAAAGCTTTAAAAAAGAAATACCTTAAAATCAAAAATATTGAAAAAAGAGAAATGAAGATAAAATGTACAGAAACAATGGGTTCAAAATCAGGTAGTCAACGCACAAGTGTCAAATATTCCAAATGGACTTCAAAAATATCAAGAGGAGGACTGCGACATCCAAATGATAATTGTTTCCTCTTGATAAGAGAAATGGAGAACATAATGAGGAGAGAGGTAGATCAAGAGAATCTGAATGCAAAGTCGTTACTAAAAGACAAAAAAAAAAAAAAGCAAAAATAAAAAAAAGCAGCAAAAAGTTATGCAAGCCTAAAAATATAAAACACCAAAAAAGCTTATAAGTTTTATAATACTGTAACAAAAATCACGGATTTACAGTATATTACATTGTAATATAAATTCGTGCAAAAATATAACTCTGCTACAGGAAGTGTGCCCGACTGAAAACGATCATATAACTTCACTTCACCTGTTCTAATAGCGCGTAGTCAAATGGGTTTGCCTAAAATACGAAAGTGAGATTTTTGACGAAAGTGAGCGAAAGTGAGCGAAAGTGAGCGAAAGTGACTTTTAAAATATTAATTGTAACGTTTTAATAGACTTTTACAATAAAATTGCAGTTTGTAGACGTATATTATTAGAAATTACTTATATTTATTATGAAAAATTATCATAATGATGATTTATTCGGGTTTTTTTTTTTTGCATAATTTATATACACAAATTCTTATATCTTCCTTTCGCTTACATTGAAAAATACGAAAGTGACTTATAAAATATACCGTTTAAATTGAAATTATTTTTACTATTATTGCACAAAGTGGACGTATAATATCAGAAAATGATAATATTTACTTTCAAAGATAATCATTATGATGATTAAATCGCCATTTATTTTGCATAATCTCTATACACAAGTTATATACAGAGATTTTCCTTTTGCTCGCATTGAAAAGTACGAAAGTGGCTTACAAAATATCAAATATACTGTTTAAATTGAATGCATTAATAAAATTGCAATTTATTTGTAGACGTACAATATCAGAATTCAATTATATTTATTTTTAAAAATAATCATTATGATGATTTAACCGCCCTTTATTTGCATTACACAAGTTAACAGATCTTCCTTTCCCACACATTGAAAAATACGAAAGTGACTTCAAAAATGTCAAATATAGCGCTGAAAGACGCATGTTTTCAGAAATGAATAAAACATATTAAAAAAATAATCATTATGATGATTTAATATCCATGTATTTTCATAATTGCTGTATACCTGTTCTGATATCTTACTTTTGCCCACATTGAACAATATGAAAGTGACTTAATCGGACGAAAGTCAATGTCAATATTTACGATATTAATGTTTTTTATAATAAAAAAATAAATGAGTCATTTTCATTATTATTCATGTTTTCATGGTCATTGACCTATAATTGATGGTGAAAATGACTAGCACAAAATATAAAAAAAAATCCTAACTTTTAAAAAGATTGAACTTTACCGATATATATAGTACGATATTTATAGAAAATTCCGTGGATTACTTATTTCCTTTTTTTACTGTGAAATATTATTTTAACAATGATGGGAAATTCCAAATTATTTTTCAAATTAACATGTACATTGCTCATCTACACCTGGATGAGCATAATAACTGCCACTTTAATCCGTGCAAGATATCTATGGTGGTGCAGAAGAAAGGTTAGTCCACTCAATAAATAACCGGGCAAGTGTCATCAGTTACATACCTATGATTGGATTATAATAATTCTTTAGTGGGATTAAAGCGTCACGCGGTCACCGTCGTGTGTACTATCAATTAAAGTGGATGCGAAAATGATATGACAACACGTGTTTGCATGTAAACATATTCATACTTTATTTTGTCTCATTCGTACACATGCATTTTCAAACATAAATACAACTATTCACATAAAACCTACATAAGACCATTCCATTTAAGAATTTCAAGAGACGTTATAATAATGAGAAACACATTCAAGACCTATTACTGTTAGATTAGAATCAAACAGTATAATTACAATATAATATATAAACAGAATATTAAATGTTAGGTAACACCATCGTTAATCAAAAATTAAAAACTGCCCGAAAAAGACGATGTTAGAAATTGAGAACTGTAAATCGGAACCCTTACGCATAAATTGTATAATTCATGTGTTTGCCAATTATAGTTTACATAATAAATTTCATTTTTCATCTTAACATATTAAGTTTTATAAAACTGATAGTTACTATAGCTTATAATATACGTCTACAAACTGCAATATTATCATGAAATTCTATTTCAACGCTATTTTGATATTCTGTAAGTCACTTTCGTCAGGCTCACAGTAAGCGAAAGGAAGATCAATGTCTGAGCTTGTGTATAAATATTATGCTATAAATGAAGATCAAATCATATTGATTAAAGATACTAGTTTTGATAATATACGTCTACAAACTGCATTATTAATATTAAGTGCAATTTAAACGCTATATTTGATATTTTTAAAATCACTTTCGCTTCCTCTCCCTAACATTGAAAATACGAAAGTGAGCGAAAGTAAGATCTCTGAAATTGATATATATAGAAATAATGAAAATGCATGAATATTAAAACCTCATAATGATTTTTAAGTATTTTTTATTCATTTCTGAAACTATGCGTCTACAAACTGTTGTATTAATATAAATTCAAAATAAACGGTATATTGAATGTTTTATAAGTCACTTTCGTATTTTTCAATGTGAGCGAAAGGAAGATCTATGTAGTTGTGTATAGAAATTATGCAAATAAATAGCGATTAAATCATCATATATAATGATTATTTTTGAAAATGAATATTATCAATTTCTGATAGTATACATCTACTTAGAGAAATTTTAGTAAAAAATCAAAATAACCAGTATATTTAATATTTTATATGTCACTTTAGTATTTTTCAATGTGAGCGAAAGGAAGATTTCTGAACTTGTGTATAGAAATTATGCAAATAAATGGCGATTAAATCATCATAATGATAATTTTTAAAAATAGATATTATCAAATTCCAAAACTATACGTCTACAATCTTTTATAATTATATAGATTCAAATTAATCGCTATATTTGATATTTTAAGTCACTTTCGTATTTTTTCAATCTGAGCGAAGGAAGATATCTGAACTTGTGTCTAAAAATAATGCAAATAAATAGCGATTAAATCATCATAATGATTATTTTAAAAAATAGGTATCATCAAGTTCTGATAATATACATCTACAAATTGTAATTTTAGTAAAAATTTCAATTAAAACAGAATATTTAATATTTTATAAGTCACTTTTGTATTTTTCAATGTGAGCGAAAGGAAGATATAAGAACTTGTGTATAGAAATTATGCAAATTAGTAGCGATTAAATCATCATTATGATTATTCTGTTAATAAATATAATTATTTTCTAATAATATACGTCTACAAACTGCAAGTTTGTTTTAAAAGTCTATTAAAATGTTATAATTACTATTTTAAAAGTCACTTTCGCTCACTTTCGTCAAAAATCTCACTTTCGCATTTTAGGCATACTGTAGTCAAATTAGGCTATTGAAGTCGTTGTGTATTTTACTAAACCATAAAACCCGGAAGTCAATTTTGTAAACAATAATATCATTTCTTTTCATAGCAAAGTCCACGTTGTAAAAACCAACACGTTTGTGCTCGTTCTCAAGGCTTGACGCCATATATAAAGAGTATCGTGCTCAAAATTGAAGAACAGCAATCATGGCAGAAAATGTGTTTTTGTTCATTCCAAATATTGTTGGTAAAGTATAATTTATGTGGATTTTTTAAAAATAACATTTGATTTTTATTTTTTTATCTTGTCTAAATTAAGACCATATATTTTTAACATATACTGTACAGTAGATGATATACTGTAGAACTGCAAACAACTTTGAGTGCATTGTGAAAAAATATTGCAGGGAATACTAAATTTACTGAGTATACATTTTATAAGCACAAATGACATGAAGAACTGCAAGGAAAAATAGGTGCCTATTAAGTTTACAGATGTCTGCTGCTTACAAATAGACTAAGATTCTTCTACTATAATATACTTGCATGCAAGTAGGTCTCGTTCAGAAATCATAGTTAGATCTACTTCAAGACTTTATTCAAATGCGCTCACTCATTAAAAAATTGATTGTTATGCATCGATATTCGGGTCGTCACCTCCACAGATATATATTACATTTTATTGTAATCAAGATCTGTGGTCACACAAATCATGGACATTCTAATATGTTATTAATAAAGAATAACTTTTAGTTATGAGGCCTAGTATAGGGTACTGTAATTACCCATTATTTTCTATGAAGAGAAGTAGTTTCGGTACATAAAATATAACTGAAGGGTCAAATTTTGTTAAAATCATGGGGATTTGACCTTGTAATTGGAAAAACTTGGTCAAAATGACCCTCAGGATTTCATTGCTAGTGAACACCCTGACGTATCAATATCAGTCTTATTTTCATTTATAATGGCTGAAGAAACCATTTTTCAAGAGGTAAACCGATATGTCATTCAGCAAATACAGCATCGACTAAACACTTATTTAGGGAAAAAATCACTTTTATACTTAAATGAGTACACACAAAAAACTTTAAAAGAGGTCTGTTGTGACAAGTATATCCTTTCTGGTTCATTAATGTTTTAATGCCTTAAAAAGTGGAAATCAACAATATGCATATTCGTTTTAACCTGAAATACAATTGCTTAATATATATCAAGTTAATGTTCAACATTTTCATATTTGTTTCAGACTACTTTCGAGTGTTGTTTGCTTTTGCATCCTTCTATTACATGCCAACTGACCCATGGCTGGCGTCAATACTGTATATCGTTAGTGGGCTCTTAGATGCTGTTGATGGACATCTAGCAAGAATGCTTAATCAAGGTAACTATTCAGAACTTTAAAGCTTATTTTAATAAATATTTTGGTCATACCTTAAGGTCGATCAACCTAACCAACTTTTCAGGATAAGTTCATAACTATCTAGTAATTACCAATTTCTCCACAGACGCTTGGGGATCAGATCCTGTCCCCCAACGTGATAAGTCCCTGTAAACACTCTATCAAAACTATTTTAATATTTAAACACGAATGGGACATCTATTACAATGATAAAAATGGTTTTCAAACAATTTTTACATATATGATTAAAACAAGGGACACACTACTAATCCCATATAAAATCTGAATCAGCAGGGAGAGAAAAATCTGTGTGAGAGATCAATTTTCATAGAGAAATTACTCCTCATATGAAAATCAAACCAACTACCCCTGGATTTTTAATCTGATGCTCTTCCTTTTGAGCTAAGTGGACAGGCATTCAAGGTAACTTAAGTTGCTGCATTTGTGTAACAACTTTGCCCAACTCTGAATTTGGATCATCCCATTTGAAGTTTAAGGGATAACAATATTAAATTACTGGTATATAAATTGAACATTTTACCAACAGTATAGAAACTTGTAAATGTCAGTCTGGCCCAGCTCTATACTGGTTGCAAAAGCTAATCACATAAGATTTCAGCAGATTTAGGGTTAAATTGAACAATATTTAAGTTTTATGATACACTAAGGCGTGGTCATTTTCATTATGTAAAACAGATTACAATTATAAATGTTCTATTTAGCATACCTACTGGTAGATACATTTTATAGTAAGATAGTACATAAGTGGCAGGAAACTACTTATGAAACAGTCAATCTCTTCATTGACTAAAAACACAAGTATGTAACAATTATCATTGGAATTATTTCCGCTTAAATTAAGATAGTGTTAAGATATTTCCTTGTACAAACAGCTTTAGTTCATTCTTCCAGAATATATTTTTTGTGTGATATTTTAGACATGTTTAATATTGGGCCACTGAGTTTGAAGAATTTGATCAATTTAGGTTTAATCATTCTAGAATTCACATTTTAACCCAGTTTTGATTTGATTTAACCTGTGAATGATTGTCTTATGGATACCTAAGGTTATTATAAATGTGTCATTTGATCATCAAAATATAACCTGTCCTGTGGGTCATTTAGTTTACTTTAATGATATAGAAAAAAACACATAAAAATCTTCTTGCTGTAAACTACTGTTGATCTCAGGTAAGCCAAGTAGGGCCATTATGGCCTTGTTGTGTTATATTAGCTCAGTTAATCGGACCACAAGAAGGAGTCAAGAAGTGTGTTAGTCACAGTTGTACGTAATTTTCAATTGCCAAAATATGTTGTAAAATTAATGTTACTCGGAACGAAATAGGAAGATAAAAACTATTTTATATAATTATACATTGAATTATAGTAAAACCATTCAGGTAAACTTGTTGTATTTTTTCAGGAAGTAAATTAGGTGCTATGTTAGATCAGCTGATTGATCGGGCCACTACAATGTGTTTGTGTGCAGCACTGTGCCATTTCTACCCAAAATATATGCTGTTCTTCCAAGCTTCAATGGCCATTGATATTGTTAGCCATTGGTTCCACATACAGAGGTATATTAGCTTAAAACTGATCTACTTAAGCTCCCTGGTGAAGAAGGCTTTGAAATTGTATTATTAATCAATCTCAATTCCACTTTCATGATTAGCAAAATAATTAAATGCCAATACATTGTGTATGCCAAATCAAAAATAATTTTTGCTGATTATGTTAATATCCAGTTATGTTATTGCACATAACATTAAAGATCAGAGGCACATTGGTTTTTATTCCAATAGCAATTTAAGATATAATTATCTATTGCTTTTTCCTTAACAAAATAAGAATTTGGAACGTCTCAAAACTTATACAGAAAAACAATCATAATAAAAGGTATTACAGATATAACATTTGTACATTCATCAGACATCTGTTACTGCTGAAATATAGTTCTGGATTTGTCAGCCAAACCAGTTCTCAGATTTCTAACTTTTAACTGCATGCTATTCACCTTTTTTTTGTTTGAATCCTACCAGGACCATCAAATTTTTTATGTAAGGAAGCAATTCAGGATGCTACTTAACAAAATGTTTGTGACACAATCCTGGTACCTGTTTTTACATGGAATAGTCCACCTGAGGAGTTCCGCCACAAGTGCAGTTTCCATAATGACCTTAATTAGTGTCAGTATGGTTTAAAATATTACTGGAAAAAAAATATATTTATATTAATTACGCTATGAAAATATAGTTTGATGGTTAGTGCAGAATGGTGGACAATTTAATACATGTATTTTTTGTTTGAACCAAAAAAACAATCTAATAAAAAACTTTTTCAGCACACTGATGACAGGTGGTGGCAGCCATAAAGTTCTGGATTTGTCAGCTAATCCAGTTCTCCGACATTACTATCACAACAAGGTATGTTACCATGTCAACCAACAATCATATTCTTGTTATATACAATACAATTACAAATATCTATTTTATTAAAATCTATTTTGTTAAAATAAAAAAACTGTTTTTGCTCCCCATTCTATTTTGTTAAAATAAAAAACTGTTTTTGCTCCCCAATAAATATTTCTTAGGTGAGCAAATACACTTATAAAATTATCATAGAGTTATACATCCTTACATCCTCTAACATACTTGCCTTGCTGTTTTTCATAGCCCCTTCATTTATTAAATAAAAGCCTTTGTATTTGATATGTAAATACAATCATGTGGCTTTACATGAACCTGTACAATTGGATTAAGATGAAGGTGATAAGGTAAAAGTCAAAATCTCTTGGGTAAAAAAGAAAGATTGATTTTTCTACCCATGCTCTTGGTTAAGGAAAAAAATATCCTTGTCAAAGTAGAATTAAGGAGCATCCATTTGTGTTATTTCTTAATATGATGAAACATTTAAAGTTGGGCAGCCAATAGTAGTGCTGTACCAACATTTAACAGTATAGAGCTTGATCAGGGGGCATAATTGTATACACTGGTTTTACTTCAAACTGATGGGAGAGGCTTTGCAGTCTTGTTAAAAGCACAGGAAGGTTTCATGAGTATTTGCCTAAGTTTCATTAGCATAATTTTAACATATAATTTTCAGATCATCTTGTTTGTGATGTGTTCAGCCAATGAATTATTCTTCTGTATGCTGTATCTTTGTTACTTCACACAGGGACCAACCAGTAAGTTTTTAACCTCTTTTTAAATGTTCTTGTGTTTGTATTATAAAGTTATATTTTCCATCACTATTACAAAATTAAAAAATTTAGTTTATTTCCAACACATTTCCCCCATATTCTGTCATTGCTTAATTCCCAATATAATGAAGTAAGGTCAGTGTTTGCTTGTATGCATAATGTATCACATACTTTTGTTTATTTGTTTCAGTTTTGTTTGGGCTCGGCCTGTGGAAGCTGATACTGTATGTGTGTGCACCATTGTCCTTCATCAAGACGGGAATAAGTTTGATACAGCTTGGGGCTGCAATGTCAAATATAGCAAATATAGACATCGCTGATAGGGAAAAAGCTAAAACCAAATGAAAGTAATGGAAACTTTTGCGAGGAAGACTTTTCATTGCACTTGGAGGTGCTGTTTATAGATTTGTTGTTACTTGATGTTGTAAAGGGTGTTTAGGAAGATGGATTTTGTGTGGTTTTACAGACAGTCTTGAAGAAGAAAAATGTTTTTGTTTTGAAGCTGTTAATGTCTGTTGTACAGAAACTATGTTGGTTGTAATTTTTAGCTGTGAATGTAAACATTTTTTGTCATATTGACTTTAATTTTCAGTGTTTTTGGCTTACTTGTGTAATTTTTCAGTAACAGAAATCCTTCATTAGCTACATTGGTCATGGTGATATAATTTAAAGTTATAGAAAAACCTTTCATGGGTAATTTTTTCTCATTGATAAATACTAAGGTTGTGTGAAAGTTACATTTTGTTGTCACTTTGTTGTTAATATTTTTTAACAGATGCACCTTTCCAATGATTGAAGTATTTTTATGAGATTAACTTATTTTCCCATTCTGCTAATTTTTAAAGTATTTTTTTTTTTTTGTAAAATGTTTTGTATAAAAAAACATATGTTTATTAAAGAGTTTCTAATATATTTTTTTTATCAGCTGAAGTATTTTTTCTTAATATTTTTGATCACATTATAAGTCACACCAATACATTGGTCAAGATTTTTTGCTTAAAAAAGATTATTATAAGACTGAATCATATTACTGAAACTACAGGTATATCGTTAATAGCTCTATTTTTGTTTTTATTGAAATCCCTTACACATTGAAAACTTTTTAACAAAAATTTAGTAGTTGAGGGTTAAAAGATTGGGAACTTTTAAGTGTTTTGATATTGTTATGAAGCATTTGGTCGTAAGTTTTGATGTTTGAATATAAAGATTGCTTGAAAGGACTGTTTGAATTGCAACTGTATTTTACTTCCAAATTTTTATTATTTATTGAAGTATTATTTTTTTTTTCAATATCATTATTTTTCACATTCTATTTATACTCTAACTCGGTATTATCGGCGCAACTCTATTATCGACGTACTCTCAGTATTTTGTCATGTGCGGTCATGTATACATTGAAATTAAAAATCTTTGACCTCATTCAATAAAAAATGTAATGATTAGTTGAATTTGTACTGCTTTACACAACATATCGATTATTAAATTCATCAATGAAATTCAATGCAGACATATAGGAAAAGTTAAGTACGCCGATAATACGGAGTCCCATGCTACATGTATTTCCCATCTTATCAGTTTATTTATATCTTTACCTTGAATGAGCAGATATTACAGTATGAATTTGTCTTCACGAAATGAAACTGAAAATGATAAGCCGTTGTCACGTTTATAGAGCTAGACCAGCATGCACTTCCGTACAGTCTGGCCAATCTCTTTATGGTTGGTAACATCGTTTTCGTATTTTGATGTTAAAACTCCAGAAACCTTGAATTGGAAGTTGCAAAATTCCAAGCTAAGCAAATCCATTTAAAAAATAAGTGGATTAAGAGATTTTTTATTTTCCTAAACTTGTATTGTCTGTTTGCAAGAAAATGGGTCTTTTTCCTGAAGAACGTTATTGATCACAAGATGTTTATATGATATTTCTATATATGTAAAACTTGTAGCAATATTGAAGATGAATTACATTTTTTTTATTAAGAATAGTGCTTCAGTCATAAATTATGCTTGTTTTGATCAAACTTACATTTTTATGTGCCATTTGTTTTTTTATAAACATTCATCTGAATCTATGTATGTACATATCTTATCTTTACTGATTTTACATTTTAATTTACTTTACTCACTACCTTTCTACAAAGTATCAAGTTTTTCAAGTGTCCAACTTCCAGGATTCACCCTGGTTGAAATTCATACATATATGATTTCATACAAAGTTTCATCAAAAAAGTATAACATGGTAAAGATATCTAGATATCATGTTGCCAAATCATATTTTTTATTGCCAAATTACTAACATTTTAGCTAAAGGTGTAGTGAGCTCTGATTGTCTAACAAATACAATTGCCAATTCAATGTAATTTGTATTTGAATTATGCTGAAATTTGTTTGTAGAAGAAAATTCTCATTTCTAATCTGTATTATTAAGATACTCATGTACATTTTGAGAGTTTTTAACATGTTAATTTATTTTTAGTCATTAAAATATATGTACGAAGTCTTGTTTTGTTGTTTTACAAGTACAAAACCCCATATTTCACATACATATACAGACTTTGTACATAAAAGTCTTGCCTGCTTTACATTTTAGTGCACCAGGATCATATATGTGTTTAGGATTGGCTATTAGTTGGGTAAGATTGCTTTAAGAATGCAGTGTCAACAATGCCAAAATCCTCTTTGAAAGTATTGTTCAGATGTACTTATTATTTCCTGTGTAGCCCATTACTAAGTTATATAAATTAAAGCAGCATGACTCCAGATTCAAGATAGTTTTCATGAAAGTTTTGAAAAAGAATTTAAAAATAAAATATTGTGAAGTGAACAAAGAAAGAAATTTACACATTGCAAATGGCATTTACAATCCACGTAAATTACCAAAGAGGTCAAACTATGCAAAAATACCCTTCACTGCGTTAGTAGTACAGCAGAGTTGTGGTGATTAATACTGCATAATCATTAATTGCACATAACATGTAATCATAAATTGAATCTTGAATCTTTTTACTTTTCTTAAAATCTAAATACATTTTTTCACGTTTGATTTTCTTGAAATAGTTTTGCTCATCTGGAGACGTGCAACATTATGGCCCATGGTTAGACCTTCCTTGAGTATAACTTTATTTACCTAGATGTATTTATGAAAAACTGAAAAATGTGAAACTGCAAAATGTGAAACTGCAAAACTGTTAAGATATTAGATATTTTCCACCAAGTCACTGAGCTATTGCCTAGAACACTTTTGACAAAAGTAATGTAAAGATATTAGACCAAGCCACCAAGCTATTGCCTAGAACACCTTGACAAAAGTTATATAAATAATGTCAAAGTGGACCTCAACCTAAGGAACAATTTTTTAGGAACTTGTGTAACAAACAGGTTTTAAAAATCCCAGAACCTGCAATTGCAAAATCAAAGATATTTTGTATGTAGTTACATTTTGTGCTCCTCCTCATGTGTATATAAACCAAGGTCAAAACTTGCCCAGCCCTGGTGGTCAATTAGATAACATAGACTTAAAAAGAATTATCTGTGATCACATGTGTCACCTGATAGACAATTAAGCAGTAGTATTGAGTGGTGATAGGATGGTTTGTTCCCTGTATGTTGAGGCTACTTTGTAACATGTCAAAACTGTAAAATGCTGATAACATGCACAACTAGACTTGGTACTGATCATTCCTTGCACTATCCTCCAAAAATCTTAAGTGACTAATACTCATCTGGAGGACTCCTCCATAATTATGGGCAACCAGTGGCAAGTATAAATAAACTTATATACACTTACATTGATCATTCCTGTAAAGTTTAGATGAAATTGCACATGTAGATTTTGAGTAGTCCAAATTTTGGGATGGACAGACATGTGGCCAAATTGGGATAAGGGGCCATTACTGTTGTTTTTTTTTATTAATAGAGGCCATTGTCTCCTAATGCTCCTGTTACGGAATGAACTCTATTGTTCTGTTTACCGTTAGATGACCCCCTATCCCTATTTGGTTGTGCGAACAGACAAACAGAGATGACAGAGAAGTGATCCATATATGTGGCCACTACTGTAGCAGATGACACAATAATATTGTATGAAACAACTTAGTGGCCTTGAGCTTAGATATTATGCATGTTTCATCAACTAGCAGACCTCTACAGAAGTAATTTAAATTATGTCTCAAGGGTCACCTATTTTGCAAACTTATATAAGAAATCACATTTGAAACACATTTTCTGAAATATTGCCTTAAAGCTAAGGTGTTTACGATGTAGAATATCCTGGTGGTTTTAATACACTGTGAAAAGGCCATACCTTGTTTTTTTATATAATAAATATTTTGTGCCAAAATGAGTCTAAAATTCAAGTAATCGCCAGAATGACAGGGAAATAAATAGTTTGGGACTAAAAAAAAACACAAGCAAGAGATAATTCTGATTGCATAGATTTTTTTATTTATATCATGATAACCAGAATTCTAATAATTATGTAGAAAAAAAATAACACAACATTAACAACTAAAAATCAATAAATTTACATAACAATATGCTGAATGTGAGTAAGTTATAAATAGCACTAGTGTCCCAAAGTTATAAATAGCACAAGATTAGTGTTTAAGTTAAAAATAGCTCAAAAATTGATATGCATAAAGTGTAAAGCATACAGGAATTTTGGTGGGAAAGTTAAAAATATTTTAAATATATCTAATAGTTTGATTATGGTGTCATATATGTTCAAAAGATTAAACCAAAATCATGTGATAAAATTTGACAATCTGTAGCATTTAAGAAATCAAATGATGTTCAGGTTAGATCAACAAAATAAGATTGACTTTTGCTTTCATTCTCATTTTTGTTTTCAAATATATCGAAAAAATAAAGCAGGCAGGGCTTGCCTATAAGCACATAATAACATTGTATATGGGTACATTTTTGGGCTTATGTATTACTTTATGTCAAACTGAGACACATAAAAGTACCACTAAAATTATTATTAGCTGACACACATATATGTACCAGATTCCACAGTATCTGACAATACTTTCGACCCTGATTATACTGAATGTCAACTGATTAAAGAGTCACAATTGGTTTTGCAGTCAGGAAAAAGGAAGCACAACTTTATCAGCACTCTAATAAGACTCCAAGTTCAAACTGTTCTTGCCTCTTGTCTGTATAGATTATTCTAATATATTTTAAACTCCAGTCAATGAATTTAAGATTTTGAATTTACAAGCCCGAATTCCAGTTTTGAATTTATCCTACTATATATTTAACTAAATTTTCTTTTCAGTGCTAAATTCGATGACTGAAACTCAAATTAAGGAATTCTGCCAAAGAAAAATTAATCAGTCGATTTAATTAGTAATTCCCTATTTAGATCTTTCAAAAAAGTCATATATGATTAAATTTCATCATGCATGCTTCTCTAATGATGTCAAGAAAAAATGAACAAGTTAACTTTTCACATAACATTTTCAATAATTTTCCCTAATACATATTAACAAATAAGCGAGGTGATAACCAAAATAAAGGAAGATGTCTATATTAAGTACATATAGCCACATTTATCTTTTCACATATTTCGACACTGTCTCCACAAGTGAACTACAACTTCTACAAACAAATTTCTTTCCATGATTCAATTGTGGAGACTAAACTTCTTTCAATGCAAATAACATAATCTAAACACATATGATAAACATACTTGCAACAACCAGACAAAACTAAATGGAATCACTACATACATCATTCTCCGTTACACATGGTATATACCGTAAAATTCCTAATAAACGCCCCTCCCCTAATAAAGGCCCCCAGGCTTTTTGATAAGGAAAACAATCTACTCATCAGTGCTGAACTTATAATTAAAGCCATCCATTTTATTTTATAGTAAACACAAATATGTAAAATATGAAATATGAAACCTTAACACTTTTTAATGTTATTACCAACACTTGCTAACACTAAATGTATTTACAGTGATTTTTGGATTTAGAAAAAACTGTGTTGTAATAATAGCCCCTCTTTTGGAAAATGTTTAGCCCCAGGGGGCGTTTAATAGGAATTTTATGGTATGTATATTCTGTACAAACTACATTATAATGTAGTATTAACAGAATATAATACCGTGAGTAACTGACCATGTACATCTGACCATGTACATACATTTACACATTCCCGTCATCAATTATCGAGAAATCAATTCCAAGTATACAACTACATGAACAAAGACATATTGATAAGACTTAAGTACACAATGGCAGTTTCACATCTTTACACTTCCTTATCATCTATTAGTAAATGATATTGTACTGTGAATTCATTTAATTTCGCGGACATGGAGTTTCGTGGTTTTGTCTCGAGATACTTTCGCAGTTTCTTAAATTCGAAGATTGTCTATTTTTTCATAAAAATTGCAAACATTGTAAATGATTTTAAAGCCAACAAAATGAAATTTGTTGAATCTGAAATTCATGGATTAGCCTACCCACGAAAATCAGGAAAATTGGTGTCCCATGAATAATAATGATTTTACAGTATATTTAATTAATCTAAGTGACCTGATACAGTTAATGATACTCAAAATTGTGAAAGTAAATCCAAACATTTTCAATAAAAAGAAACATAAAGATACTTGTATCAACAAAATTTGGATCCGCATTTGGCTGATTCACAAGATACGAGGGTTGTCCAAAAATTTCGTGCACTGCAGTTATTGTTGTGAGAGTTATTGATAGAAAAACATGAATTATATATCACTTGAAAGATAAATCTGTCTCAAATAAGAAAAAAAAAAGAAAAAAACGTGTAACCGGCATGTCGTTAAAACGAATCGTCATACAGTTACTTTAATAACGGACTACCGGCGCACAACAAAAAATTGGGTTAGTTCATTACTTTGATGCATCACGGTATTCTTTAAACACTACATATATACGTCAAAATTCAGGAAAAAGTGTATGTACATATTCCTAAAGTCTCTAGAAAATATAACGTCACTTGCTTTATTGTAATGGTTGTAAACAAACATTTGAGTATGGTCGTCAATACTGAAATTACGTGCAAATGTCAGTCACTAATCGTCTGGAAATACGGACGATCATTAAATTTTATGCAAATATTGGTCAAACACCAACAGATACCTACAAAGAACTTAAAAGGGCAAGCTGGACAAGTTCAGTGTCACGAAGGCTAGTTGTTAAATGGCACAAACACTCTGTAGAAGGTGAGTGTCGGTAGACAATGACAACCGGTCAGGCAGACGTCTATCCGTAATGCCGGCGCATGTGACGAGGGTGGCCAATATATTCGAGCACTGGTGGAATATGTTACATGTACGTTGCAGAAGAACAATAAAGAGTACAAAATACTTTGCATCTTTAATTCCTCTAATAACAGTTAAACAAAATATAACATAAAAAACAAATGCAACTTTACAAGCAACAAACAATTAATGCAATTACAGTTATGAACAAACCCATTTTTTGTCATGCGCCGGTATTACGTTACTAAGGTAACTTAATTACCATTCTTTTACATGACACGTCGGTTACTCGGCTTTTTCTTTTGTTTTCTTATTTGAGACAGATTTCCCCTTCAAGTGATATATAATTCATTTGTTTTTAATAAAAACTCTCACCACAATAACTGCAGTGCACAAATTTTTTGGACAACCCTCGTACATACAGTTTATCAGTCTATTTCATTATATTTTCCACTCTGCTTACTGTATCTTATCGAATTAAGCAAAACATTCTAAATGTAAAGAATGCCAATACATAGTGTCCAATATTTACCTCCCTTGACTACGGATATTTGAAAAACATCTATAGATCAACAGACTGCTTGGTATCTCCAACCATTTTTATCTATTACATCAACCAGGAGAAAAGAGATAAATGTACATGGACAGACACTTCATTAACATATGGTACAAAAAATCTGGAAGAATGAAGACGAAAGATTGCGATTTTGTACTTGATTTGTCTCCCCTTTGTAAATATAGTTGATAAAAAATATTTATAAACAAAATATAACATGAACAGAATAACCTATCAGTGACAGCATTTTAACTTGTATCTACAATAAACATGTTATATAACTTGATATTTTGAAATAACATAGAGCATAATTTATTACGTAAAAAAGGAAATAAAAACAGTTTTCAATAAAATTTTATAAATCAGGGTTTAAGAGTTATTTTCTATCATGAAATGCTTCTCTATGTTTTATCATTTGTCATGTCAAATTTCTACATTAAATCATGTCCGAAATTTCTACATTAAATCATATCAGAAATTTCTACATTAAATTATGTCACATTTCTACATTAAATCATGTCCGAAATTTCTACATTAAATTATGTCAGAAATTTCTACATTAAATCATGTCAAAAATTTTTACATTAAATCATGTAAGACATTTCTACATTAAATCATGTCACATTTCTACATTAAATCATGTCAGAAATTTCTACATTAAATTATGTCAGAAATTTCTACATTAAATTATGTCACATTTCTACATTAAATCATGTCAGAAATTTCTACATTAAATCATGTCAAAAAATTTCTACATTAAATCATGTCAGAAATTTCTACATTAAATCATGTCAAAAATTTTTACATTAAATTATGTCACATTTCTACATTAAATCATGTCAGAAATTTCTACATTAAATCATGTCAGAAATTTCTACATTAAATTATGTCAGAAATTTCTACATTAAATCATGTCAGGAATTTCTACATTAAATCATGTCAGAAATTTCTACATTAAATCATGTCAGAAATTTCTACATTAAATCATGTCAGGAATTTCTACATTAAATCATGTCAGAAATTTCTACATTAAATCATGTCAGAAATTTCTACATTAAATCATGTCAGAAATTTCTACATTAAATCATGTCAGGAATTTCTACATTAAATCATGTCAGAAATTTCTACATTAAATCATGTTAGAAATTTCTACATTAAATCATGTCAGAAATATCTACATTAAATCCTGTCACAGAAGTCATACTTAAATCATGCAAACGATGTCATACTTAAATTATGCAAAAGAGGTCATACTTAAAACATGTAAGATTAAGTATTATAAATGATATTTAATTGAATAACTGTACATAAATTAACATATCAATTACTCTTTTCTACACAAATGATTTTATACTTAAATCACAATAGATTTAACACTAAATCATGGAAGAGATTCCACACCTTGAATAATGTTGGAGATTCCGCACTTAAATCATGTTATAGTTTAAACACTTAAATCATGTATGCTAGATAACTAATTTGAATCATGTAACTGAATCAACACTTATTCATGTAAGATATACACTTAAATCATGTTACAGAGTATACAATCAAATCATGTAGAATTAGACACTTAAATCATGTAAGAGATTCAAACACTTAAATCACTCGAGATATTCTGCACTTCATTAATTTCCAAATACTTATATAAATATTACAAGAGATTCCACAACTTAAGAAGATAGATAATTTCAATCTTGTGTGAATTTTTCTATATTAAAACTTTTCACTTAATGTTTAAAATTACATGACTAAAGTAGTGAATATATTCTGGTAGTAACCTACTCGGTCATTTCAAACAGTATGTAAATTCCAGATTTTATGAACTATTTTTACATCAATGCCAATTTCATCTGATTTCTTGATTTCAAAATCAATGCTAATTCCATGTGATTTCTGGATTTCCATATCAAAGCTTATTTCACATGATTTCTGGATTTCTAAATCAATGCTAATTTCATGTGATTTTCTGGATTTCAAAATCAATTCTTATTTTTATCCCATCAAGCACCAGTGGTTTTTAAAAAAAACAAAACAACAAACAAACAAGGTCCAACCACTTAACAGACATAAATCATTTGACCAACAAGAGCACATTATATATTACAATGAATTGGTGCAAAATGGTTATAACTTGTTTTTTATGCAATAGTTACAATCTTCATGCACCAAGCCCTGAAATTAACCTCCCTGGTCCAAAAGAAGGGCAACAAAAGTCTCACACATAATAAACAAAAAGCAAATTATATCTAGCCATTTTACATGGAAAAAAAAAGAAAAAAATATATTTACAAGAATAGCTTCAATATCACATTATGTGCTATATGGAAAAAAAGTAAAATAAAACAAACATAATTATATCAACATACTATTTAAAATTTAACAAAAGTATAATGATATAGGAGTATATTATATAAATATACAAAGACTGTTTAATGCCCGCTTTTTTTATTTCGATACCTAGCCGTGGAATACTAATTGGTAAATCAAGTTCAAATCATTTTTAAAATAAAATCCTCATTTGGTAATCCCTGTCTTTTATTAAGTTTTAGCCCTTATCTAATACATCATGAACGTGGCCTTCAACTTTAATTTTTTTGTTGGAAAAACAATTCCGTTTTGTTTCAAACTAAGTAATTTAGTAATTTTATCTTGGAAAAGTGCATCATATCACTGTTTAGCCTTTTTCGAAAGAGCGTCTAGCGTCTCAGTGGTGATCGGGAAACAAATCGTTCACTTAAATAATTTAGAAATAGAGCATGAAACTGTAGATTAGAGGTATCGAGCGGTTTTCTAATTGTTTATATATTTTATCCTCAGCAAATTTCATTTTTCACTTTAATTCTTTGGATTTAAGAATTATAACGATTCATCTAAAAGTAACACATTTAGCCTTTAGAAAAGCTGATGGCTACTTTAAAGACAGAGTGTAATTGATTTGCCTTGCTTTAAAGGCTCAGTAAGCCCAAAAAGGCTATTATTTTTATTTCTCAAAAGCTTTTTAGTTTTTGGTGTTCTGTAACAATTTCTAAAACAGATCCATAATATGCCACAGAGCTCAAATATCTGCGTAGTTTAGCATTGAGTATTTTATATGGAAGACAAAATACCACTCTCTGTGCATTTTGTTTGCATCTTTGTTTAATTTTTTAACAAATAATTTCACATAATTTCAACTTTACTTTCTTCATGTGATAAACATCTAAGTTAAACATGTCTAATTCCATTATTAAAACATTATAAAACATAAGTTTGTCCTTTTCTTTAGAGTTAAAATCATATTCATTTCTGTGACTAAATGTGCCTTTAAATTTAGTGTGATCTGAAATTAATTCAAGGAATTTCAAGTAATTAAAAAGCTATAATTGGACAATCAACAGTATAAAGCTGGGCTGCACAGAGGTTTAGGCAAGCCTGACTATATACCATTGATGTAGTCATTATCGCCCCTATCATTCAAAGATTCAATCAAAACTGGCCCCCTGTTTAGAATCACAAAATTGCTTACAGTACTCTATACATACAGAAAATGAAATGTTCATGACTGGAAATAAAATTATCATGGAATAAGGTTTATTAATTCAACACATAGAAATAAATGTTTTTTAAATAACCGAAGATTTAGATATATTATCTAAATAATGTAGATTACATACGAAATAACATATTTTAGTGGGAAACGTTACTATGTTTTGATTTTAAAGGAAATGTATAACTTTGAATCAAATAATTATTTACAATGTATTATTTTTGGATAAATTTAAGAGGAAAATCATTGTGAATATATGTTAAAGCAAAACATTCAAAAAGCAAATTCAATGAAATTGTGTAGCTTTTAAAAAATACCCATCGCGTACAAATACACATTTTTTACAACCTTATGAACGAATTTCTTATTAAATTCTAAACCATATGTAAGATCTGAATAATATCAGAATAAGGAAGAAATGCCCTTGGAGTATTTTATGTAGCTTTTGGTTGTGAATTAACATTTAAAACAATGAGCAAAAGTGTTTGAATATTTTCACAACAAATTTGAAATTAATAAATTTGTGCTAAATTTTGGCAAACAGTCCTAGGTGTATAATGTAGAGGTACTTTCAATAATCAACACTCATTCAAATACTTTAGTAATTACCTTGAAAATAATTCTCATCAAGGAAAAAAAAGTGAGCTAAAATCATAAAAGTACATGTAATTAGAACAAAGAATAACCCGTATCTTTAAAAACAATTAACAAAAAATATTTTATTTTAAATACATACATGAAATGATTCCGTTTTAACTTTACCCTGCTGAAAATGGACTCATCCTAGTTGAAATTTAGTGGTCTGAACATCAAAATGGACTCGTCCTAGTTCAAATTTAGTGGTCTGTTCACCAAAAAATTGGACGGCCAACAGTCTGACTACGGTATATGGATGAGTGTAAAGGACTTTTCCAAGTTAATTTGGACTGATCCATTGTTATTTTAAAGGGTTTTGGCATCAAAAAGCTTAAATTAAGTAGAAAGTTAACAGTGTAGTCAAATTTTAAGGATGGACAGGCTGACCTGACTTTATACTGGCGGTACTGGGTCTGTTGCCACTAGCACTCAAAATTACATATTTCTCAATACAAAAATCAGTATTTAACAATAAACAGACAAAAAAATAATATAATAACAAACTGATATAAAGTGAGCCGAAAACTTAAGGTCACACAGCAAAATATAACAAACAGTGTAACATTTATAATTCACTTTGCCCCCCCATGCATTTTGTGTGCTTTTATCAAATTCATTAAAACCATGCATGAAAAAATAAAAAAATACATGTAGACAACTAATTATTCTGTAAATATTTAAAGCAAAGAAAAAAAAGTAAAAAATTCATGTCACAAAGAAATAACTGGAATGTAGTGCAAGAACGGTAAATCTAAATTGTATCACATTCTCTCTATACCTCATCACAATCTACATTCAATGACCCCTACAACCCCTAATTGATATAATAGTAATAAAACGTAATTATAATAAAAAGATAAGCATGCTTCCTATATCAGAACATAGGTGTCTTTCGACCTTTTTTTCCAGCTAATAAACAATGTTTTTATTACAAATTACTAATAACTAGTAAATTTTCACACAGTAATAGGAACTACTTTCTACTGAGTAAGAATACATTATCTTGTCAATGTTGAAGAGCTTTTCTAATGCAATATAGATAAAGAAGTATACCTTTACAGAAGTCATAAGGTTACCTATCTACATGGAATATCCCTTCACTTTTTTTTACTTCATACATAAAAGCTGAATGTCTAAACAAATATAACAATTACATAATAATTATTATACATTCTCAAGACACCCAACATTTAATAAAACCCTGACAAATACCCAAAGTCAATCAAATTTATCATTTAATTACTTTTTTTAGCAAACTGAATACAAAATGTAAATAATTACGAGCTATAATATCATATAACAATAAAAGTTGTAACTGTTTTAAAAACGACAACAATGTAATAAACTGACAAACTGGTGGATAAATTTATATGTGCATCTAATATATCTAATGATTTTGGCTGAAACAATTATCACACACATATCAGATGCAAAAGGAAAAAGAAAAAACTCCTTCAAAGTGACATTGTGCCCTTTCAATTGTAAATGGAGTGTACAGGTAAAAATCAAAATAACTTTAAAAATACATTTTGCAATAGTTGTATAATTTTATATTCTGCTTCACAAAAAATAATAAATATGTGTTACTCATAAAATTTCTTTAAATATCTTTTGTAATTCACTTTTCTTAAGGGTTATTCAATAACAGTGGGACAGACTTTTTATATTTTTGGCAGTTTTATATACCATCTAAAATGTTTGTAATTATCAATGATTGCAATGATTGGTCCATCACCATTTAAACCATCAATATCTAGCTAATTCAGCTCAACTTGACAATATCACTTTACTTAAAAAAAACAAGATTGCATTTGAGAAAAATGCTATGCCATCGCATGGTTCAAATTTCATAGCTGTACATCAAAGGACAAGAAAGTAGGTAACATCATCAAAATCTAGGTCACCTGATATCAAAGTTCAATTTTATTACTAAACCTGTGCACATAGTCAAAATGTCATTGCTGTACATCAAAGGACAAGAAAGTAGGTCACTATCCCCTTGGGCAAGGCATAATTTTTACCCAAGGGTTTAATTCAAAACAATTTTGATACAGGTCCACCAAACAACATTTCAAGTCAAATATCTAAGCTATAGCTTTCTCCCATTCAGAAAACATTTGTTTTACTATGTGAACATAATGAGAATCACTGCCCCTGGGCAGGGCCAATTTTGACACCAGGGTAAAAATTTGAACAACTTTGGTAGAGGACCTATAAATGATATTATATATCAAACATCAAAGCTCTATGCCTTGTACCTTCAGACAAAAATATTTTTTATTTTTTCACTATATGTACATAATGAAAATCAATGACCCCCGGGGCGGAACCAATTTTGACCCCAGGGCTATAATTTGAACAATCTTGCAAGAGGTTCACTACACAATGTTTCAACTCTAGCCTTTGTAAATTTAGAGAAGATGATTTTTTAAGTTTTTACTATATACATATAAGGAAAACCTATGGCCCCCCGGGGGCGGGGCTAATTTTGACACAAAAGGCAAAATTTGAATAACTTTTGAAGAGTACCTTTAGATGATATTATTTAACAAATATTAAAGCTCTAAGCCTTGTACCTTCAGACAATCAGATTTTTTTATTTTTTACTATATGTATATTTTGAAATCAATGACCCCCAGGGCGGGGGCAATTTTGACCCCAGGGCTATAATTTGAACAATCTTCCTAGAGGTTTACTACACAATTTTTCATGCAAAATATCTAACCTCTAGCATTTGTCAATTGCTAGAAGAATTTTTTTTTTAAGTTTTTACTTTAAGTTTTTACTATATACATATAAGGAAAACCAATGACCCCCGGGGCGGGGCCGATTTTGACCCCAGGGCTATAATTTGAACAATCTGGGTAGAAGTCTACCAGACAATGCCTTATGCAAAATATTTAAGCTCTAGGCCTTTTGGGTCTTTACAAGAAGGTGTTTTAAGTTTTTACTATATGTACATATATTGAAAATCAATAACCTCGGGGCGGGCCGATTTTGACCCAAGGGCTATAATTTGAACAATCTTGGTAAGGGTCTACCAGATGATGCCTTATGCAAAATATCTAAGCTCTAGGCCTTTTGGGTTTTTACAAGAAGGTATTTTAAGTTTTTACTATATGTACATAGTGAAAATCCATGACCCCCGGGGGGGGGGGCCAATTTGGACCCCAGGGCTATAATTTGAACAATCTTGTTAGAGGTCTACCAGACAATGCCTTATGCAAAATATCTAAGCTCTAGGCCTTTTGGGTCTTTACAAGAACATTTTTTAAATTTATTCTTATAATTCCTTTTGGTTGCCATGGCAACCAGATTTCTGCATGGAATGAAATTCTTTGAACAACTTTGGAAGCCCTTCACCCAAGGAACAATCCTGCCAAGTTTGGTTGAAATTGGACTAGTGGTTTTTCACAAGAAGATTTTTTAAGTTCACTATATAATCTATATAACACACGCACAAACACACACACAAACACACACACACACAGGTGAATCGCTATATGCCACCGCATCGCAGATGCTGCGGTGGCATAAAAATGAAATGATTTTGATTGTTATAAAAATTAACAGAGCATTAAAAAGGAAGCTGTTTATCATTATAACCTTTGAGAAGATTTTGGTCAATAAAACCTGAAGTAAATGCATTAATATATAACTAAAGTTGACAAATTGAGATTCCTATTGCTGCACAAAGAAACAAAATTCATAATGTACTTTTAGCAAGGCAAAAAAATAAAAACATGTTTATAGCATCCTCTTAAAAATTCAAAAAGTTAAGGATAACTTTTTAATTTTATTCTATGCAAAATACTTTTTCATTTTTTGTTAAAGAGTGTCTTTGACATGTGGAACAAAATAAAGTCAGGTGATATTAATATCATTGAATATTCCCATTTAAAATAATTGCATCTTTTATGATGACTGAATAATCATACAGTTTCTTTCTTTACAAATTTTGGTTAAGGTGTTAATTTATAAACTATAATCATTCATCTGAACAATTTTCAGCCATGATTGTCATGGTTATAGTGACCTTGACCTTTAACTAATTGACCACAACTTCCAAAGCCATAAATTCATAGGTCATAAACTAAGTCCATGCACTCTGTGCATAACTAGTATAAGTCATTCATGTATTTAAGAATTATTCAACAGAAAATGAGTTCAAATCTGATGCTGTGACCTTGACCTAGTGACCTCTATATAAATAGGTGTCTCTTCTTTTTACAAAGCCATAAAGATCAAATAATTATGAGCAATCACTATATGTAAATTTTACCCTTTTACCAGTTTGAAAAAACTTTTTAGTGTATCACATGAAAAAGAAATGTTGGTGCAAGCTGCAATGCCTGTACAATCTCCAGTAAAAATTTCCTTTAAAAATGTGCTTTAAAGTGAATTGGCCTACAATGAGCATATTTTCAATATTTAATTCAAAAATAGATAAAAGCAATAAAAATGTATCATTTGGATAAACAGATATAATTATTTACTTGTAAAAAATGTTGATAAAGTTCTAAGTGATTTAGCATAAACATTTATATGATGAATAATAATATTTTGTTCATGAATATTTGATTATTTGCTATGTAAATTTACGTAAATATCCAATCACATATTACACACTTGCCAACAAGATCCACATATTATTCTTTCGTAGTTTGTTGCATATCTGATGCTAAATACAATCAATTATTTATTGTACTGAGCTTCCATTATAGACCAATTCACTTTAAATTTATGACAAATTTCATTTAACTGCAAATACTTTGCAGTTATGACAAATGTAATATTATGCAGTAAAAACACAAATTTGATGCAAAATTTACAAAACACAGTCTCTTATCTTAACACTACATTACCAAATGCTAGATTTTAAAACAAAGATAGTTACTATATGCAATTAAAGTCACATGACTTTAAGCTATGATTTTTTTTTATTCAGAATATATGTAATTAATCCTACTTTGCTTTCATAATTTCTTTTTATGAACAAAAAAAAAAATCAAGAAATATAACATATATAAGTATGCAAGCTATAAAAAAACTATCAAACATTGAAAGTTAGAATTATGCCTGGAAACCAGCCTGTTCAGATAACTTCATTCACCACTTACTGGAAAGGGAACCAGTCTGTTAAAGATGAAAAGCTGATGTATTGCACACAATTCATGGAATGTCATTTATACAGTCTGTGAGAATGAAGAAAAAGGGAATTGTATTGTCAGTTAAACACCGGAAGATCATACAAGCTGTAGCCCTCGAATCCTTTCACAGCCAGGTATATATACACCAAATGGTAAGCTGAAATATCAACAAAGAAAAATACATAAATATATATATACATAGTGTAATAGGGAACACAGCTTCCCTTACATAGTTCAGTCAATCTTTCATTCAAATTAGACATATTTAGCAAGAACTTTACAAGTTTCAAAGAATTTTTGTAATTAAATATCTTTCTTAAGGATTAGCATTGCATATCTTTAAATAATTCAACAACTTGATTACATTCAAGTTTGGGTGCTACACTGGACTATCTTACTTAGTCTTTCTTACCTCCAGGAATCAGACATAATAATCCACCAATAAAGAAAACAAGACAGTGCATGCCTGAAAAGTAAAGATAACATTTCTTCAACAAAGATTACAATTTCTAACTTTCCTCATTTGGGAACATGTAAATTTTCAACATCTTAGTACCAAAAATAATTGGGATAAGTAGCAGGCAACAACCTAATGTTTTGAAAATGATAAGTTAACCTTTAAGATATTTGGAGGAATAAAATAATCTATCTATCTAACATGCTCCTCTTCAAGTTTGGGAAGCATCCATAAAATGAAGATATGACCAGAACTGATTTTCCATCAAAAATGAGTTTAAAGTTGTATAACTTAAATACTTTGAAATTATCAATGGCTCGCAGACCTACCATAGTTATTGGTGGAGATAAGCAGCAGATGCCCTGCATTATTCTAATAAGGAAGGACCATGGTTGAATAACTCTTCCATAACTAATTACATGTATATTTCCACCCCTAAAGAAGAGGGGTTATAAGAACCAACAGGTTTCAAAATTAAAAATGATAAAGCGGTTCAAAATCAGCAATTATTACCACTAAGCCATATATGCCCCTCAGAAATTCAAACCTTACCTGTTCAGAACATGAGAGCCATTTATCATCACCTTATTTTTTTTTTTGTTGGGTTTTACATTGCACCAACACAGAATAGGTTATATGGTGATTTTCCAGCTTTACATGCATTATTTCAGGCACAAAAAGGCACCTGAATAGAACCAACAATGTTCTCCAAGCTAGCTCGGCCACACAGACGCCCCATCACCTAAATAAATGTGATATTACTTCTTGACCAGTACTGCAAAGGATATTGCCTTTTGAAATCACCAACATTTTCTAAATTAATTATAAAGTTCAGCAGGCCAACTGTATTATTTGAAAACTTACCTCGACCTGGTGAAACAACAATTCCTACTCCAACTAAAAACAAGACTGATCCAATCAATGTAAGCAAGAATGCCCCAATCACAACTTTCCAATTCTCTCTAATCTTAGGATGCTGTAGCCAACTGAAATACAATATTAAGCTGTCTGACCAAGATTCACTTGAATTGTACGCAATTTGAGACCACTACAGTAAAGACATTCCTAAAAGACATTCACTTTCTTAAATTTGAGCTAATAATCTACTTTTCATTTTTTCAACATAATAATCTTTTTTGAAAGCCAAAATGCTTTTTCATATGCAAGAAAGATAACTGTGCAAAACTCAATCAGTTATGAAAACAGCTTGAATAAATACATGTACATGGTGCATACAGTTATCATTAAAATGAAAGAAAAAAAATTGTTTAAGGGCCAACAGATCCGCTGAGGTCTACACATCTAATTTTAATATATAAGTTTATTACCTATTTCAGAACCCATATGTATCTGAATTTTAGATAGTGATGCCTTAGAGCTTTGTAGTCAACTAAACAACAGAAAATTCTATTTCTTTCAAGTAAATTCATTTGCACATTATTGAAACACAGAACTAACATCTATGTTTGGTATGTTGGTGACTTTCCAACTATTGCACTTTCTATATCCTTCAAAATACAGTCATCTTACATTTCTATGTTACCATTACAGTATGCTGATAATTACTATTTTATCTATTTTTATCAATATTAAAGACAGGTTTTTATCATGTCAGGTTGATTTCATAAACTATCAGGAAAAAAATGAAAAAATTTGAACACAGAAAGTGACTGAATTAAATATCTAAAAGTATCTGACAAAATTTTATTGACTAGAATAAAAAGAATGATGAATATACCTGGATGAATCAGCAAATGATCGTGTGGAAACATGCGTATCTGCGGAACGTGAACTGCTTTTTCGACTCACACTTGGTGATGGAAGCAACAAACTGACGTGGAAAAACAACACACAGTGAGAATATAATATGTTTTAACATACAGGTGCAGAATGAAAAAAAAACATGCCAAGAGATATATAAAATTTATATTTAATGAACACTTAATTTCACTTCTATATTGTATACATGTATATAACGACTTAACTTAATTTCACCATCTCATATAATGGAGATATGATATATAACAGATTCAAAAACCAACATAGTTTACCAATTGATACATGCTGTGCTTTTTTAAATCCATTACCATCTATACATATTTTTTAACCCATTTTCACCCCCCCCCCACACACACTTTGAGGCCCTAAAATACATATAGTGAGAAAAAATGCCCTATTTAAACCCAAAACACTTGGTTTTGTTAAAAAAAAGTTAGAAAATGTGATCACATTTTCAGCACCATCCTCTTCAAGAAAAATTTTGGACTTGTGAGAAGTTTATAGTTTCAAAGCAATTTGAACTTGTAACAGGAGGCTTTTCAATGAAAACAGCCATTTTTCACAAAAGTCTCATGCAGTAATGGATTACAGCAAGCTTCAGCTGATATGATAAACCACAAAGGAAAAATAGAGATAAGACAAAATTATATGCATGTACATGTATAAGTATTTCATATCAAGTTATTAACCGTAACCCTTACCAAATGGACTAGTGCATCTTTCAATATGGACACAACCATTTCATGTTTTAAAATAAGTACTGACTAAATAGTGAATAGCATAGACGATGTTCAGACAGCACAGATGTTATCATTTTCCATTTTCTCTTTTAGAAGCAATTTCAGGCATTTTATTATGCATATTCTATTTCGCCCAAAAGCAATTGTAAAGGTCTCTTGCTTTTGGCAGGTATAGGCATAGAAAAACTATATAAAAAAATTCACGGGCTACTTTTTGAAAAAAGGGTTGAGGGGTTTTATACATTTTCGGGAAATGGTTCCAAAATTTCAGCACCAAAATTCATGGAATGAAATGCTTAATTTCACTATTTTCATTTCAAATAGTAGTCACTCTTGCTTTTTTATATGTACATGTAAAGATCAAAATTAATGTATAAATAAAATATATAATCTTTAATTAATGAACATGTTTCTTTTATTTAAGAACAAACCAATGAAAGTTAATATACAAAAACAAACCATGATCATACATGTATCTAGAGGTTCATGTGAGAACAGCAAGCAGAAAAAAGCATAACAAGGGAAAATCAATAAGATAAAAAAGATAAATAACCTTGTTGCCTTTGTCCCATCCTTTCTATTATCTCCATATTCAGCATCCTAAACAGAAACATAACAATTATACATATACATGTGACATCATGTGTATGATGAAAGTTTCAGATAATTCATTATAACCACAGTCTTTCATTTGGAGCAGTCATATAAACAACACAAAAGGTATCTAAACTAAAATGAATACCTATATTTTAAAGAAATGAAGAAGTAACAAGAGATTAAAATTTCTTAGTGCTTGATAGTAAAAAAAAACCTGGGTAATGTAGCAATTAATAAAGATTTCATTCAAAATACATAAGTAAAGAATCTTGATAAGTGACCTGGGTCAGTTAAAATCTATTCTAGAGTTATTGGCCTTGAACAATGACTTCCTTGTATGATCTCAAGACATGAGGAAAGTTACAAGCAAACATCTTTAGGGGTCAGTCTATTTACCCCACGACACCCAAAGACTACTCTGGGACAGAAAGATTCCCCTTTTTTAGTCCCAGGACTACCCCAAGACACCCCAAGAAACCTATATATGGTGTACATGTATATTGGGAAAGTGTTATTACATACGTCAACTGATTATTTACGTGTCATCTTGTTAATTACTGTCTAATATATCAAATATTATGAATTATGTATGGACTTCTTTCATCACTAAAATATTTATTGATATGCTTTTTAATATAAAAAAAATATTTTGATTAAAATTAACTTTACGGAAACAACAAGAGTATTTTAATTTGTTAATCTAATGAAATATGGGGCAGATGAAAAAAATCAATATTATGAAACAAAACATGATCGATTTAATAATCAGGTATCAAAAATGTGTCATTCATAAAATGACATTGTCGCAAAATTTAACTTGCTGAGTTGCACTACTGCAGTATACACAAATCAAGCAACGTTGGCATCATTTCATTGTTGTAAACTATTTTGCATAAAAATAGAAAATATCTATAATCTTACATTAAAAAATACATGGAAATAAATGAAGAGAGATCACATAGTTTCCTCCCTTAAAAAAAGTAAAATTAAGACGTATTTTCATGTCAGTAAAAGTGTCTTGTGGTGGTCTTGGAGTGTCTTGACAATGTGATGAATGTCTTGGGGTGTCTTGATATAGTCTTGGAGTGTCTTGGCGTAGTCTTGGGGTAGTCTAGAGTTGTCTTTGGGTAGTCTTGGGGTAAACAGACCGACCATATCTTTAGTGGAAGATGAATGATGTGACATAATATAGTTGTACAGTTTGATATAAAAAAGGGAAAAGAGTCAACTCAGCCCTATACCAACTCGGCACGGGTCAACTCGGCCCACTTTACAAAAATATATAACATATTAACTTTGCTTTGCATGTTGTTAAGGTAAATGAATAATAAGAAATATCTTATTATTATATAATTATACATTGTACTTCTGCCGAAATAAAGTATAGTTAAAAAAAAATTGTTATTTATTTGTCTTATATTTATAAAACTCTCTCTGTCGAACTACGTAAATAACCGAGGTATATTGAGTGAAAAAGCAAGAGTTGTTTTCCTTAATTTCCCGAATGCAAATTTAGCTGTGTTTAAATAGCTAGTTTGGGGCGATTAAATGTCCGATTTTAAAATTTGTTACACAAATTTAAAGCTGGTGATCTAAGCTTCCTCTCAGTATATATTTCAACAAATTGTTTGACACTGAAGGTATTTAGATTTACGGTTAAACCTAACACGAGTCAGAAATACAATGAGATACGCAATCGGTTCTCTTTACTCGCAATTCTACTGATAAGAAAAGCCTGTCTGCTGCTAGTTCTGAAACTGTCAATCCGTGTTTAATAAATAATTACAATAATAACAATAAGTAGTGATAACACAAACCTAAATATTAATAATTAAAAAGTGGGCCGGTTTGACCCGTGCCGAGTTGGAATAGGGCCGAGCTGACTCGGGGGCCGAGTACGTTTTAGGGCCGAGCTGACCCGGATTCATAAAAAAGGTCATTTTCATACTCATAGAGGGCGTCAAGAAGTGGCGGTTTAGGTCAGGTGACCGGCGAAAGGAGGTGACTGTTAGTACAGTTTCGACTGTACTACTTCAAGACAGTGATATCAGAAAATAACAATGATTTATAAATGCTGCAAAAAATAATTTGCCATCCAAAAATTAGATATCCGAAATCATTCCACTTGAAAACATTAAACCTTTGATTGGTCGTCATCGCGGGACTTCGGCTTCGATGGTGATGTGAGTCGAGTTGAACCATACACTCTAATCTTTTCGTCATCATCTGAAAGTATATTTTCTTCTATAATAATAGAATCGCTCGTTGTTATCTGATCCATTTTGATATTTTCATTTTTCCATAAATTTATGTCGCTTATGTCAATCAATATATTAAAACAAAGGGAGATAATTAGGCCTTCAAAGTTGTTTTGATTCTGTGGCAGTAATCATTTCTCAAACATGCCGACATTCAACGTTTTTGTATCAATTTCACGCGATGAAATACCTGCAGACTTTGTTCTCGAGGCTTCAAAATTTATCGCAGGATTACTAGGAAAACCAGAACAAGTAAGATTATTTGTTTTCGCGATATTTGTAAGGTCAGGGTCAGACTATTGTATTGATTTTCCCCCCATTATTTTTTTTCATGTTAAAAATGTGACTCTTTTGAGGAAATAAACTCCCTGACACATGATAATGACCTTGTTATGTATGCAAGCATTCGGCTCATTTGAGTTGTTAATTATCATGATAATGATAAAATTATGATTAAATGACTTCCTGTTAGATACATGTATACCAAGATCAAAATTACTATCCGGCACCTGTTAACTAGCTGTGTATGATATACATAAGGTATATTACTGGCTGAAGTGTATTTCCCCACATATTCAACATAATTTTCCCGCATTTTTTTAAATGAGTCATATTTTCATATCTACATGTATCCTTGCAAACATAGCACAATAGATATTAAAGTCATCTACATGTACATGTATACCGGTACCTTCTTCCTTGTACAATAAACAAAATATCAAACTTGAAAAATTACCATCACATTGGTATGTTTTTTCCACTGTAACTTCCAAATTCACAAGTACAGGAACACTATGCCAAGTGTTTTGACATTCATTAGGTCATGTCAAAGGTATTCAAATTTATTTTCTTATCAGGTGTCCGCTTAATGGCTTAGTAGTAAGATTTGGTTGGGGACCATCATAGTTACCAGACTAACTGGCCAATGAGAAATGACTGAATTTCAGATGAAAAAAATCTTTAGCCTTGATGCACGCAATCATCTAATGTCATATAACTGATATAACCTGTCAAAAATTTGAAATCTATAATACTGAAAACTTCCACTTTTAGAGAGAAAAATGAAATTACTTCATAATTCAACAGCAGCTTGGTACATTTATAAATTTATATAACTTATAAGCATCATGATTATCCAATAAAAAGGGACATTACAAACTTGCAGTATTATAAATTCACAATTCTCATTATATTTGTACAATATTTCAGTATGAACTTATTATGTCCCCCTTTGAAGAATGGGGGTATATTGTTTTGCTAATGTCAGTATAAACTGTCCGTCGGTAGTCCAGATGTTTTCCGCTGATTATCTTGAAAATTATTTATCACAATGTCTTCATACATTTGTATTTCACATAGTGATTGGTCATAACTAGTAGATGACCCTTATTGATTTTGGGGTCACTAGGTCAAGGTCACAGGGGCCTTAAATGTCAAAATGGTTTCCGCTGATTATCTTGAAAAGAATTCATCACAAAGTCGTTTTATTTCACATTGTGATTGGTCATAACTAGTGGATGACCTCTATTGATTTTGGGGTCACTAGGTCAAAGGTCAAGGTCACAAGGACCTTAAATGTCAAAATGGTTTCTGCTGATTATCTTGAAAAGTATTCATCACAAAGTCGTCATATTTCAAATGGTGATTGGTCATATATAGTAGATGATCCCTATCGATTTTGGGATCACTAGGTGAAAGGTCAAGGTCACAGGGGCATTAAATGTCTGAATGGTTTCCGCTGATTATCTTGAAAAGTTTTCATCTCAAAGTCGTCATATTTCACATGGTGATTGGTCATAACTAGTAGATGACCCTTATAGATTTTGGGGTCACTAGGTTAAAGGTCAAGGTCACAAGGGCCTTAAATGTCAGAATGGTTTCTGCTGATTTTCTTAAAAAGTATTCATCTCAAAGTCTTCATATTTCACATATTGATTGGTCAAAACTAGTAGATGACTCCTATTGATTTTGGCGTTTCTAGGTCAAAGGTCAAGGTCACAGGGGCCTTGAATGGTTATATGATTCTGCTTATTATCTTGCTTACTATTTATCACAAAGTCTTCATATTTCACATATTGATTGGTCATAACTAGTAGATGACCCCTATTGATTTTGGTGTCACTAGGTCTAAGGTCAAGGTCACAAGGGCCTTTAATATCAGACTAGTTTCTGCTGATTATCTTGAAAAGTATTCATCACGAAGTCTACATATTTCACATATTGATTGGTCATAAGTAGTAGATAACCCCTATTGATTTTGGGGTCACTTGGTCAAAAGTCAATGTCACAGAGGCCTTGAATGGTAATATGATTTTTGTTTATTATCTTGATTACTTTTTATCACAAACTCTTCATATTTCACATATTCATTGGTCGTAAATATTAGATGACCCCTATTGATTTTGGTGTTGCCAGCTCAAAGGTCAAGGTCACAGGGTCTTTGAATGGTAGTATGATTTCAGCTCATTATCTTGAAAGATAATTATCACAAAGTCTTCATATTTCATAGTCATTCATTTAATGGTCATAACTAGTAGATGATCTGTATTGCTTTTGGGGTCACTAGATCAAAGGTTAAGGTTACAGGGGCCTTAAATATCAGAATGGTTTCCGCTGATTATCTTGAAAACTATTTATCACAAAGTCTTCATATTTCACATACTGATAAAGTGATTGTGATAACTAGTGAGTGACCCCTATTGAATTTTGGGTCACTAGGTCTAAGGTCAAGGTCACAGGGTTCTTGAATGTTAATATGGTTTCCGCTCATTATCTTGAAAACTATTTATCACAAATTCTTCATATTTCTAATATTGATTGGTCATAACAATTAGATGACCCCTATTGATTTTGGGTCACTAGTCCAAAGGTCTAGGTCACATGGGCCTTAAATGTCTCATTATCTTAAAAACTATTTATCACAAAGTCTTCATTATTTTTCTTTTTATCATAATTGAACACTTCCATGTACCAATTTATGGCAAGTTTCTCTTACATAATTACCAATAATGTGAGTCAAGGGCTAGAAAGGGGGGCATATGTGTCGTTCAACATTTCTTGTTATATTTATGTAACATCTCAGTATAAAGTTTTTTGTGTTTGTACAAACTTTCAGTATGTAACAGTGCGTGTAGTTCCTGATCAGTTGATGTGTCATGGTGGAAGCAATGATCCATGTGGTAGTGTTCAGGTATTAGTGATAATGTTTTATAATACTGTAATGCCAACAAAAAACAACTCAATATAACTTCTGTTTGGTTAACACAGAATTTATTTTAGTTTGATTGTGTAGGAAGATATAAGCTTATAGACACACCTTGAACCAACCAGTACTGAGCAATGAGTGTAAAGTTTCTTGCTCAAGGAAACAACAACTTGCCCCTGACAGTTTCAACCCATGCGGCTAGTGATCATTAGATTACTAGTCCAACGTGTTAACCACTCGGCCATGCAGCCACATTAAAACTTTTATTTGATCACAAACTTAAAGGTTCAGAGAAGTTTATTATTATTTCTTAGTAATTGTTCAAAAATGCTGTAAGTGGTAGATCTAAATAATTCAGTCTTATATTTACAGCTTATGAGTATTGGAGCCCTTGGAGATAAGAATAAAAGCCATGCCAGCAAAATAGGAGACTTTCTGGAATCAAAATTAGGTATCAAAAAAGACAGGTACGGCATCAAAAGTTGAACATGATTTTAATGCAAAAATTAGTTGAAAGTTTTTCTCTAGTTGATCATTTAAACTATAAAGCAATACTTTATGCATGGTCCTTTGTCTATTCAATTACACATTCATATCTGGAAAAAAAGCACGGATGGACACCTCATATCTTCCTCCACCAGTAAAGCTGGATTGTCACCATTTGACCGAGTAAGCCATCAAAGGTTTTCCAATAGAATTAAGTCACAAATAGTTTTTATGTTTCCCCTAAAAAATTAAGTAGCATATAGTCAGCATTTTACCCTTTCATGGCTCCTTGGTTGGTTTTGTAATTCTTTTGCACTTTCTTTTCTTACAGTTTGTCTTATAAACTTGTCTCACACTGTCTTTTTTATCAACTTATGTCTTTCACATTTAAATCTTTTATACTTTGGGTAGAACTTTATGTTGAGATTGGGGTCACCTGGGGTCAAAGATGCCAGTGCTAAAAATAGGTCACTCATGCTAAAAATAGATTTGCCTTTTATGCAAACAGCTTTATTTATTGTCTTACAGATGTCTTTCATATTTGGTTTGAAAGTATTTTGCCTGGTCCTTAAAACCTCTGAGGAACATCCATCACCTTTAGCGATATCTCTTGTTTTAAAGGTTTAATATTAAAAAAATGAATGATTGTGTCATGTCAGAATACATTGCTTTAAATTTGTGATAATATATTTATAAACATATTTTTTGCAGATTCTACATCACGTTTTTTGACATCGCTCGAAATGACTGTGGGTACAACGGAACTACGTTTGCTTGAAAAACTTTCACACTGTTACATCTATGAGGGCTACAAAGTACTGTATAACATTTTTGGGACTTTTCTTACATAAACTTTAACTTTATTTAGTTAAATCATACTTTTGTTGCCATAGTGATGAAAGACAATATATGTGTATGGTCTTTATGACAGTATGTATGTGTTACCAAAATTGTGTCCAGTTAACAGCTTCGTCATTCCTTAATAAACAACAGGATGTTCCTTTGTAAGCAACAGGATGTTCCTTTGCAAACAACAGGATGTTCCTTTGTAAACAACAGGATGTTCCTTTGTAAACAACAGGATGTTCCTTTGTAAACAACAGGACCTGTAGGAATATTAACCATCACAAGACAATAAGCTGAGTGCGAAATGAAACAGGGACAATACAACAAAGGTGAAAGTCAAACATAAAAGTCAAAGTTCAAAATGATAAACATTGTCAAAGGTCAAAATTGTAAACATTTCATAATTGTGTCTTTACTTGGTAAATTTTGATAATACTTTGCCAACATGATAATCACCTTCTTGAGATGATTTGTTACACCTAAAGCAAAAACAAAACAGAAATGAAGTACATTTTTGTGGTATTTTATTCTTTAACTTTGTCATTGATGACTCCATTGGTTTTCACCATTACTGGGAAATATTTCAACTATATGCACGGGATATGTCTGAAACTAAAGTTCAGGTCTAACTTTAGGTCCTGGCTCAAAACTTAAAGGTCAAAAGCGTTACATCCCCTCGCTTTCTTTAAGTTTTGACACATATTATTATGGTTCAATGTTAAAAATCATTTCTTAAAGTTTTACAGTGTCTTGTCCATCCAATAACTTTGGTCAGTCCTTGATGGATTCGACATTGATAATGATCGTGACAGTATCTGTCTTTAGATCAAGTTAAAAATTACACCTGAAAGTTAAAGGAGTAACATAAGCACTTTTTTGGCAAGTATGCGAAGTTAGGAAATTATATACATGTAACATATTCTTTAACCAATAGATGAGATATATGATACACACAAGACCCATGTCTGTAGATTATGCATAGAAGTCAAAGGCCAAAAAAATAATGCCTGCATACTATAACTTTGTTGTATGATTAGTATTTTTGTCTTGTTTTTTTTAAATAATGGTTATTTCTTCCATGACAAAAAAACTCACTTAGAGGTCAAAAGTCAAAATAAAAGTTTGTTTTCTAAGCTATAATTACAAATTCCGGTATATTTTTACTTGGACTTAAGTTCTATTAAGTTACATTTGATGTGTAAAAATGAATGATATTATGATGCTTTTATTATCAAGATCTCATTTAGAGAGCAAAGGTCAAGAATTTGGGTTTTATTTTCTATTTTCTGCTCACATTTTGTCTATAACTTATGACTGATTTCTGTGTTGCTTTATTCCATAGATTTGGCACCTTTAACATATGTTCACAGTGGAATATATAGGTGTTTATCTTTTCTATCATCTGCTAAAGTTTTGTTAAATTTTATGGTATTAAAACATAAATAATTCTTTTGTGAAAATGTCTTATCTCCTAGTTAGGTGTATTTAATGTGCATTTTGTGTGTGAAGTTTTTGTTGTGCTTTTTTGTGTGAAAAGAATAAGTGAAGTAAAGGACTTAGTCTTGTGCCATAATGCTTTTACATTTATTGTACAATATTTAAATTGTGATGGATATTATGATTTATTTTCCCGTACTAATTTCCTATGAAAACAGTGCTGGCTGTTTTTATTTAGTTTTCCAATAAAAATAATGTTTGATAGTGTTATTTAATTTTTCATGAAAACAAAAATGTTTTAATTTATTTTTTTCCATGAAAAAAAAATTTGGATATTCTTACTTAATTTTTTCCTAAAAATGGATGGGTTTTTTTTAAATTTTATGAAAAACAAAGATTAATATTTTATTCTTTGGGTATGACAATATTACTGTAAATTTTTAAATTTCTTTTTTTTCCCCATTAAAACAAGGTTTTTAAAACTTCTATGAAAAAACATTCTAGGAAAGGCAGATTTAATTGCTTATTAAAAGAGTAAATTTTTGAAATACATGATTTTCCCCATGATACTTAAAAATTTCTATATTTTGATTTGTTTTTTAAAGAATTTTTACTTGACCTCGTTATAAAAAATCAAGAGCTTTGGTTAAAAGGTAATCATAATGGTTTTTTTGTGATATTTTAACTGACTTGGTTGGTACCCTTTTAAAAACATTTTCTCTGCCCCCAAAAGAATTTGTTATGTCAATTTTTTGGTTTTTCATTGATAAATTCATGCCCCAGATTGAAAGTGTCTCACAATAGCACATAATGTGATCAATTGGTGAATTCCCTACAATCATTTAAATTTCCCTTCAACCAGTACTTTAAAAGCCCCAATCATGCTTCCATAACAAAATGACCCCATAGCAACCACTGACTTTCCAAAAAAACAGTGACACCTTTGCAATTTACCTTAGCAATGTTACCTTTCCTAAGCAACCAATGACTTTCCGTGAACTTTGTGATATCAGTTAAAATTTAGATCTTATATCTGCTTTTTATGCCCCCGCCATATAATGGCCGGGGCATATAGTGTTACCCTGTTCCATCATTCCGTTCTTCTGTCATCATCAGTTTCTGTTCATTATCTTAGTAACGGTTGCACACATTCAACTCAAATTTGACATATGGATATGTCATGAGAAAATACAGGTCAAGTTCGAATTTGGTCATGGTTCTATGATTTTTGGTAGAGTTATGCCCCTTTTACTTTGAAAATAATATGAAATTTTCATTTTCCGTTCATTATCTCCCCAATAGTGTTACGTATTCATCTCGAATTTGACATATGGATATGCCAATGGAATGGGCAGGTCAAGTTGGAATTTGGTCATGGTTCAATGTTTTTTTGTTTTTTTTGAGTTATGCCCCTTTCACTTTGAAAATAATATAAGATTTTCAGTTTCTGTTCATTATCTCCCCAATAGTGTTACGTATTCATCTCGAATTTGACATATGGATATGCCAATGGAATGGCAGATCAAGTTGGAATTTGGTCATGGTTCGATGATTTTTGGCAATATTATGTTGAATAGTTGAACAGTTTTAAATGAAAAAAATAATTTTTGCAAACAAATTTGGAATTAATATTATAACATCTGAAATTTTGGCTGCATGCGGAGGCATCCGTGGCATGATGACACACTTCAAGTTATTAAGGTATTAGCACCCTAATGCATTACCTCGGCTTTGAAGAGTATTCAAATAGGCTAGAATTACTGTTAACTACATTGAAAATGAGGGCCATGGGTTCAAATCCCCAGAAGGGTCAACTTTTTTTCTTTCTTTTTTTTCTTTTAACATTATTTATGTATCTCTCATGTCCCATATGGAAGGAAAAAAGTGTTTAATTTTTTAATTTATATAGTATTTTATTGGCTAAATTATGCTAAATCTAGAAATAAAATATGGTACCTGATATTTTCAAAGTGTAATAATTATAATCAAAACTAGACGGTAAAAGTATTTCATATTTTTACAAGATCAACCAATATACTTTTTTTAAAATTTAGGGAAACTTTGAAAAAAACAGGCACTCATTTGGGTAAATTTTTAAGAATTTTTTGAATTAGGCTCCCTAAGTAGTAAAAATGGTCAGACATGATGTAAAAATGGGTGTGGTAGGGTAACATTTTTATACAGATTTCATAAATTTTAAGAAGAAATCAATTTTTGCTAAGTGGAAATGTTAGCTGAATCGGTACTATTTTGTTTCTTACCAAAAATTCATGGGAAAACATTTTTCATTAGAATGTTATTTCAGTATTATTTTAAAGGTTCCCTCATTTCGAAAAACGGGCCCTCATAACATCCTAGCTTGAGTTCAGAAAAGCTGGCCATAACTTGATTTCCGTACGGTAAACTTTGTTTAAATTTTGCATACAGGTGTACTTTAAGGTATACATCTGACCTATGATGTCAATTCTTTAGTTCCTGATAGTGCCCATTAGGGTCCTAATACCTTAAATAGTTTACAACTTGTTCCTTGTCATTAAGAGCATTTATAATCAGGTGAGCAATATAAGGGCCATCATACCCCTCTTAATTTAATTGTCGTCTGCAAGATATAATTTCATCAGCTTTTTCTGAGTAAAATCTTAAGTTATTTTCCTGTGTTAATCTCTTCAATTGTAAAATATTGAGACCCGTAGGTATTTTGGATTTTAAAATCTTAATCCACACTTCTTCTTTTGGTGTTGACTGTCAGCCAGTGTCATACCAGTTGCGACCTGTATGCCATTTATAAAGAGCTTTACCACTATGAGTGCTCGGAGAGGGCACAACAATCCCCAATCTGACTATATCATAGTTTCAGAAAATCGTGTGTTTGACCCTTCTTCACTCCAATTACATTGTCCTCGTTATTTCCCTCACCCCCGGGGTTGCCTGAAGGTGGGGACGGTGTTTACAACGGTCTGGTGCATAACTCTTTCAAATTCCATGTGTGATAGCTATAATACAGAGAAAAATGTGAGTAAAATGTTATCGAAGTTCGGATCACTCAATTTGTATCAAGAGGGCTGTGTGGACATTTGCCCTACAAATTATGCGCCAGGGCTTTTATTATTTAACGACAGTCGCCTCCTTCGACACCTATGTAAAATATGTCGGTCTTGGAGTCGAAATATAGACGAGACTAGTGTCACGGTAGAGAATCACGTGACTTTTACGGTTACGCGTACAGACAATATGGCGGCCTAAAAACCTCGCTTCACATGTGTTTTTCAGGTAATTCTTTATTATATCCCTTTTACTTACATACGAGACCTGTTGCAGCCTACGCGGAATATAAGAATTATTGCCGCTATACCTTAGTTTTTCCACCCCTGTGCTCATAGCTTTTTACAAACACTTCAGAAATTCAACAGAAATTTTTCAAGAGTGAACAATTATATTTCGGGTAACATTCACGCAAAATTTGTAATATTTTTATGGAATTTGATTAAACTACGTCGTAGTTTAGCAAAGGATGAAATGTTCTATTAGAATTTCTTTTATTTGAAAATGTAATATTAGGTGCATGTTAAATGTTGACTAGTCATTTTTCTATTCCATTATCACGAGAGAAAAATGATTTGGGTAACTCCCACGCATACTTTTATTGTTGATAACTCCCCACTGCAATATTTTATTGTGCAGGCAATGATCTATGTCTGGTTATAGCCTAGAATATTGATTTGAAAAAAATCATGATTGATGCATTTAGCATCAAATTTTCATAGAAATTTTGAACATAAATTAAAAATATCCGCCAATAGAGGTCCTTGATAGAAGTAACCCAGCAAGGCAAATCAACGGTGAACAACGCTTAAGTTATGGTCAGATTTAAAACGTTGAAATATACGTTAGATGTTATGTTCGAATTTGAAAGTTTTGAAAAAAACGTTGAGAGTTCAACGTTGGCACAACGTTGAAGTTTCAATGTCATTTCAATAATTTACTGTTAATTCTAATTAATAAGCAAAGTACTGTAACAGAGTTTAACAAAAAAAAAATCAAGACACTATTAAATAATTCAGCTATTTCAATTTCAAAACTACAGGGTTCAAGTGGTAGCTAAAATTCCTTCAAACGATTTAAGAAAAGTCCATTTGATTTAACAATTAAAGCTACAATCTGTTCCAATCTACCAACTAGTAACTTCTTCTAGAGCTCTCTGGGTAATGTCTTAATGTGTTTCATTGATGGTGTTTTGAATACTTCTATCTTGCTTCTGCAAAATAAAATAAGAAAGTTACTTAGTTGACTTGGTCAATCTCAATTATATATAATTAATCAACTTAGTGATTTGTTTTTATCTTAAATGCTCATCTTCCTAAGATTTACATAATATATAAAGCATAGAAATTAAGATACAGCTGAAGTTTCATATTGACAGTAAATTATGTACAAAAAACAACAAAAACTTTTTAAAAAGAAGCTATTTAAATCTGACCTATGATTGGTAGGAAAAACTGCTCCCATCAGTTTACGTCAGCATTTTCGCAAGAAACAGTCCTTTCCATGTTAAATTTATGGTATAGAAGCTACAACTGTAATACTCTAAATTTCAGCCAGGACCAGGATCTAGAATATAAATAGACTTATTATTCCCTATTAAATTCACGGCAATTGAACTAAAATTTAACACTCATCTTTATTTATTTAACCTCAAAACAGTTTAATCAATATTTGTTTTGATAATGCAATGGATTTAATGTATTTCTCAAACTTATTACACATTTAATTTTACTATCACTAAAGATATAAATATTAATACAGCTAAATTGACGAAATCGTCTTGGGACGTAAATTAATATGGGGCGAACAACACTTCATCTGCTTATAGGTTACAATAAATATGTAAATAAATTTCAAAAAGGCATGGCTTGTAAAATCATATATTTGCCAAGGACATCAAATAACTTTCGCGTAAGGCCTTACCAAACCCAAATCATTCAATTAGGTTGCGTTTTTGATACAAAAAGTCTAAAATATTAGAAGGAGGTTTTGTATTTCTGTTTTAAATTTAGTAAAATTTACAGTTGTCATTTTTCAATATTTTTGCAGATATGGAAGGTTCCATCTCGGATATTGTTTTGCGATAAAATGTGGGAAACATTTCATTCACGGATAGGTCTCAAATATTGACCACATATTGTTCTGTTGTTGTGGATAATGTTGGACAAACATTTGTCAAAATGACCATATAAACTGGCTACTCGGCACAGGAACTGTGTAAATGTTGTGTGCAAGTCGAAACGTGACAGGTATGCGTTTATGTTATTCGTTTATATTAAGATTTTAAAGACATTTCAAGTCATTTTATCACTTAGTCTTTTATGTAACCAAAACTTTTTCAAATTAGTGTCTTTATTTAACATTATTATGTTGTGTTTTTTTTTAATCTTTTAAAGCATAAAAGAAAAAAAACCTTAAAGAATATTAAGAATGGGTCTTTTTATTTACAACTAGGTAATAAAATCTAGAGGACTTATGTTTTGAATGTCATCTTAATATCAACAGTAAAACCCGTAACGTTTTCCGATTTGCCTGGGCTATAGAAATTGTTTTTACCACCAACATTTATAAGGTTTCCTGTGCCGTCTGTAGACTGTTCATGTGGTCAATATTTGATTTTACAAGCCATGCCTTTTTGAAATTTATTTATCATATTATTGTAACCTGGCATATCAAGACCACAAATTAATTTCAGTTTTTCTATAATTTATGTTTCTATATAAACATTAAAACCCTGGTTGGCAATTTTACTAATCTCTCCAATCAAATCAAAGTCATTGTGCTTACAATTTTACCATCCAAGATAAATAATTCTAGCTATAGCCAAACTAGGGGTTATTTTCATCATTTTTCCACAAGCATTTTCAGTTCAAAATACATCAGTCTGACAGTTTTCAGTAAATTAGCCCGGAACCATGTGAGTTCTGTCATGTAGAAAAACACTAAAAAAAATACTTAACTCGCATAAAATCTGGATCAAAATTGGCATTTACCAACTATTTGAAATGAATTCTGTCAGGAAATGGCCTTTTTTCTATCTCTTTCATTCAATTATTCATTTATATCTGGCATTAAACACAGGCACTCTTTTATGCGGATTTACTTCCTTATTGTGGTCAACGAAAGGCAAATAACAACGAAAGGCAAATAACTGTGGACTGGGTCAACGAAAGGCAAATAACTGTGGACTGATTCCATAAGCAGATGAAGTGTTGTTCGCCCCATATAATTTACGTCCCAAGACGATTCGTCAATTTAGCTGTATTAATTTTATATCTTAGTGATAGTAAAATTTAATGTGAATAAGTTTGAAAAATACATTAAATCCACTGCATTATCAAAACAAATATTGATTAAACTGTTTGAGGTTAAATAATAAAGATGAGTTGTTAAATTTTTAAGTTCAATTGCCGTGAAGTTTTATAGGGAATAATAAGTCTTATTTTATATTCTAGATCCTGGTCCTGGCTGAAAATTTAGAGTATTACAGTTGTAGCTTCTATACCATAAATTTAACATGGAAAGGACTGTTCTTGGGAAAATGCTGACGTAACTGATGGGAGCAGTTTTTCCTACCAATCATAGGTCAGACTTTTAAATAGCCTTCTTTTTAAAAAGTTTTTGTTGTTTTTGTACATAATTTACTGTCAATATGAAACTTCAGCTGTATCTTAATTTCTATGCTTTTTTATTATGTAAAATCTTAGAAGATGAGCATTTTAAGATAAAACAAAATCACTAAGTTGATTAATTATATATAATTTGAGATTGACCAAGTCAACTAGTAACTTCTTATTTTATTTGCAGAAGCAGTAGAAGTATTCAAACACCATCATGAAACACTTAAGACATACCCAGAGAGCTCTAGAAGAAGTACTAGTGGTAGATTGGAACAGATTGTAGCTTAATTGTTAAACCAAAAGGACTTCTTAAAATCGTTTGAATTTTAGCTACACTTGAACTGTAGTTTTTTGAAATAAAAATAGCTGAAGTATTTATAGTGTCTTGATTTTTTTGTTAAACTCTGTTACAGTACTTTGCTTTTAATTAGAATTAAAGTATATTGAAATGACATTGAAACTTCAACGTTGTGCCAACGTTGAACTTCAACGTTTTTTCAAACTTTCAAATTCGAACATAAATCTAACGTTATTTCAACGTTTAAATCTGACCATACTTCAACGTTGTTCACCGTTGATTTGCCTGCTCGGTTACTTCTATCAAGGACCTATTGGCGGTATTTTTAATATTATTCAAAATTCTATGAAAGTTTTTTGATGCTAAATGCATCAATCATGATTTTTTTTCAATCAATATCTAGGCTATAACCTGCATAGATATTTGCCTGCACATAAAATATTGCGTGGGAGTTATCAACAATAAAAGTATGCGTGGGAGTTACCCAAATCATTTTTCTCTCGTGTAATGGAATAGAAAATGACCTGTCAACATTTAACATGCCTAATATTTACATTTTCAAATAAAGAAATTCTATGAACATTTTCCCTTTGCTAACTCGACGTAGTTTAATCAAATTCATAAAAAATACAAATTTTGCGTGAATGTTACCCGAAATATAATTGTTCACTTTGAAAATTTCTGTTGAATTTTTGAGTGTTTGTAAAAGCTATGAGCACAGGGGTGGAAACTAAGGTATAGGCGGCAACAATTCTTTATTCCGCGTAGGCTGCAACAGGTCTCGTATGTAAGTAAAAGGGATATAATAAAGAATTACCTGAAAAACACATGTGAAGCGAGATTTTTAGGCCGCCATATTGTCTGTACGCGTAACCGTAAAAGTCACGTGATTCCCTACCTTGAGTGTGAACAGTACCAGGTGGGTTTGAAGACCGCCCATTGTTTACATCTGCAATAAAATTTTAAAACAATATAAAATTATAAGTTCATCATGACGAAGCACTGCTTTGTAAAGATGATAATGGACAATAGGAAAGCGGCATAAATCACTTATTAATGTAATTAAACGACTAATTAGAAGCAATGTGGACACGAAATCTCAATTCAGACTTTGTATCTTATCTTTTTGTCGTCGTTAAGATTTTGAAATTCATTTTTTATCCACATAAAATGAATATAACAATGATATCAAATTTGAAAAAAAGCTTAGTGAGATGTTTTATTTCCAACGATCTGTTTTAATTAGAAGCTTTACTTTGAAATATCAGCTAGACATACTAGTTTGTTGGAAATCTGAGAACGGTCATTATACATTGTTTATTGACATTACATTACAGTTTTAAGAACGGGAAAGTTTGGTCTCAGAGAAATTAATGTTCACTTGTTTTTCGGCAAATTTTTTGGCCCTTTCCAATAAAAACCTCGAACGGAATAGTAAGAAAATACACAACGGATACGTCTAACCTACGCTATGACACAGACACTTGGGGTTTGGAGCTCAAAACGCCTTTAAAATCCAAATAAAATGCATATTTGTCAATCCCAGCACATGTACTGATCATATATATCAAAAAAACTTAATATAAGCCGTTTTGAAAAAAACTCATATTTCAACATCTATAATAATACACAAGATAAAAATGTTCGCCGGAAAAAATCCGCACCCCTACCGTCATAATCACCATGTATTTTATTCCATTTCCAATATTTTCACATAATCCTTTGGTCCATCGACACAGAAGATATGATTCTTCACGATGATGGTCAATTTTAAACTTCAACGGTAATATAAACAACGCAACAGCCGAAATAAACATCAATATTCTCGCCGTTTTTTTTCAACGACAAAAACTTTCGATAAATTCAATGGACCAGACGGCTATGGACGAAGCTATCCGATTATGTGGCCCCAGCTTTGCCGTGTGCAAAATGCGCAGCGCTTTTAAGTTTGGGAACCACATAATCGGATAGCTTCGTTCATAGCCGTCTGGTCCATTGAATTTATCGAAAGTTTTTGTCGTTGAAAAATTTTTATCTTGTGTATTATTATAGATGTTGAAATATGATTTTTTTTCAAAACGGCATATATTAAGATTTTTTGATATATATGATCAGTACATGTCCTGGGATTGACAAATATGCATTTTATTTGGATTTTAAAGGCGTTTTGAGCTCCAAACCCCAAGCGTCTGTGCGCTATGAAACTAAAACAAAAGAAAGCTAAACAAAGATCACACCCCCTGTTTTTTGTTTACATCTAAAACTACGTTACAGTATAGAACTACTTTCATAATGTATAAAGCCCGAGATTATTATGAATAATAGTCGAGGTGTTCCGATTGGTATATTTCAATAAAAATATTTGAAGGTGCAGTCACAGGCGCTAGTCACATAATCAAATATTTTACATAATCGGTCTATATATGTATATAAAGATATCTTTATATACATATATAGACCGATTATGTAAAATATTTGATTATGTGACTAGCGCCTGTGGGTGCAGTCAGATTTTGACTATTTTCATTACAAAAGCGACCGCAAGCCGTTTTAAATCGTCGCGCGAAGTTAACAAGAGACGCTTTCTCGCGGAAGTAGTTATGCGCATGCTCGTAAATCAACATCTCCCAAGTCAGTAAAGCTGAGTCATGCAACATAACTAAGTCATAATTGAAGAATGTAATGTAACTACTTTAATTAACTTAATAAATATGGATAATTATCGACTTGAAAGAATGTTTTTTTCAAAAAGTAAAAAATAAATTACTGCGTCCGGTGATAATTTATAACTATTGCCATTGGTATAAAAGACATGGTAAGTTAAGGACCGTATTTATTCAACTGAGGAAGGAAGTCAAAACGTGAGATGGCTGTTATTCTTATGATTATTTCAATTCAACATTAAAACAGGTAAGAGTACTCAAATGCTTAAAATGTAAAGGGTATTGTTTTGCAACATTGACCTGAGACTCATTAATTTTTGGAAGCCGTTTTGTTAGTTTTCGTAATTTACGGTTTACTAATTGATTTTAAATGATAGAAAAGTTCTCAATACTTTATTTTATACTAACACCCGATGGCAAAGTGGTAAAGTTATATGGTAATCCATCAGCTGCAAGTTCCGATCCTAAAAAAAAACTCTTTTTTTTCAGATTTCTTTAAAAAAAATCTTGTTATATACCGCATTAGAAGATGAATCATTTCTTTAAATGCGTGTGTCTTTTCTTTCAAAAAATCATAACTTTGATATTAAGATATACATGTATATGTAAATTTTCATGATTTGAATTGGTATAGTCTTACAATGGGTGATTCGCATGCACGAAAACTTAGTAGACGAGTTTCGAAATGATGTGAAATGAAATTATGTTTCATGTGTGACAACGGGAGGGCACGATGATGAAAACGCGATGGTACGATGGCGAAAGCGCATTGATACCATGGTGAAAACGCGATGGTACGATGGTGAAAACGCGATGGTACGATGGTAAAAACGCGATGGCGCGATGGTACAATGGTGAAAACGTGATAGTACAATGGTAAAAACGCGATGGTACGATGGTATAAACACGATGGCGCGATGGTACAATGGTGAAAACGTGATGGTACAATGGTGAAAACGCGATGGTACGATGGTAAAAACGCGCTGACACGATAATGAAAACGCAATGGTACGATGGTGAAAGCGCGATGGTACGATGGTGAAACCGCGATGGTACGATGGTGAAAGTGCGATGACACGATGGTGAAAAGGCGATGGTACGATGATGAAAATGCGATGGTACGATGGTGAAAACACGATGGCTCGATGGTACAATGGTGAAAACGTGATTGCACGATAATATAAACGCGATGGTACGATGGCGAAAGCGCGACGGTACTATGACGAAAACGCGAAGGTACGATGGTGAAAGCGCGATGACACGATGGTACGATGGTGACAGCGCGATGACACGATGGTGAAAGCGCGATAGTACAATGGTGAAAACGCGAGGGTACGACGGTGAAAGCGCGATGAAACGATGGTGAAAACGCGATATGGTACGATGATGAAAGCGCGTTTTCACCATCGTACCATCGTGCATCGCGGGTAAGGACGAAATAAAAAATCACGATTGTCCAAACGGAACACCTTAGAAAGAGCCACTGTTTAGTAGGGGTGCGAAAGCGGTTGGTCGTGCTGTTGTCTTGTCGTCCTGTCTCCTGTCACATTATCGCTCGGTTCAAATTGAAGGATTGGCTTATAAGCCAAGCGACAGGGCGACATCGCGAGAACGCACCGCACGACAACGCACCATTTGGCGTGCCACGCTAGAGACAAGACAACAGGGCCCCGTTTGGCGCTTTGTCGTGTTGTCGCTAGCGACAGGACGACAAGACGAAAGTCCGACATTGCGTCGTTTGGAGCTTTGTCGTGTTGTCACTAGCGCCAACTGGACACACAAAAGCGTACCAAATCAGCCACTATAGTTGTCGGTAATGTCATGGATTTACGCGAGTTCTCACTCGGGAGGATAGCGTGTTCGAAGAAATACCTTTTAAATATATGGTTTGCACAAAATAAAATAGAAATAAGGGTTCAACGAAGAACACAACAGCTCTCGCTATAAGATTCTCATTTCTAGTGCTATCGATAATTCCAAGCGTGTTCATTCATGTTTATAATGCTTTATAACATCAAATATACCTGTAATTATATAGTTGGCACACAATAAAATAAAAAAAAAAGGAACATGAATTACTATGATATAATTATGTATGTATGTTCATGACTGGATTTTACTTTATGTTTTAATGTTTTTTTCTGGAAAGTACTCTTCCAACTTATTACACACAAACGGTGCAATTAATTGCGAATTATTTTCAGTTTGACGAGGGGACTCAACATTCGCCTAATTTGGTTAAAACACGTGCGAATATCTACAACACGACCCTAAATAAACGACATCGCACCGTATGCATGATATTTCACAAAACAAGGGAAATTGTTATTGCCTGCTTATTAAGGAATTGACAAAAAAAAAAACATACTTTAAAATAATTGATATGCTTAAAAAACATTTTATATGGCGGACAATTTAAAAATTACTGAATTGCAGATGGATTTCGTAAGCATGAGGTCCATTAGAAAAGATCATGAATTAATGTATATTTTAAGTGAACAAAAAAAGTTTACTCTATCCTGGTTACTATAGCACAAAAGCCCTAAAATCTGTTTCGTTGAACGGGTTTTAGCGTTATTCATTCTTGCTGATTAGTGCATGGATGTCGATGTTATCATCAAGTACAGGCGAACGGTTGATGTCGTTATTCAAATTTAGCAGACATTCAATCTTAAATACCCTATACCTTTATTTTGAAGGAATGGTTTGGAATATTTAATGACAAAATGTTGACGTTTACGAATCGTATCTTAAAATGATTTATTATCATGAGAAAACGTAAGTTTTTATGTTATTTTGTAAATGCCGCATCTCATCGGAAAGTGCTGTTATTTTCAATCAGGGGCGTCAATGACCGAGTGGTTAAGGTCGTTGACATCAAACCACTTGCCCCTCACCGCTGTGGGTTCAAATTCCGACAGGGTTTTTGGATTCTTTCATGTGAGGAAGCTATCTAGCTAGCTTACGGAACATCGGTGGTTCTACTCATTCGTGCCTGAAATAATGTACGGACCTGAGGTCTTCCTCCACCAGTTAAGCTGGAGCGTCGCGATATGACCTATACTGTGTCGATGTGACGTAAAACCGAAAACAAAAACAAAACAAAAAACAAACAAAAATTCAATCAAAATTCACGTAAATTAAAGCTTGCACAGGACCAGAAAATTGTTAGCGGGCTCCTTTAGATGTTCACTGTTAATTCATAACATTGATTTACTCGAACACAGTTTGGATATGTTAAAATTAGATAAGTACTTACCGACCGTCATACGAGTACGGCTGTCGACGTATTGTACGTTGTCTACGCATTGCATTTGATTGAATGATTACAACGCAGACGGCCGTAGATTCGATTGCAACGCAGTGTGGTTGGCCCGATACCAAGGATGTATATTTTGAGAACTGAACTTGACATAACGCACTTATCAATTTAGTACAACCTTTTTCTTACTTTGACATCAGAGAAACGTGTTGTTGTTTTTTTGTTGTTGTTGTTGTTGTTTTTTGTGTTTTAAACAAAATAAAACAATTAGAGCAATGTCCGAGTTCCGCTTCCCTTTTCCTTTCATTGAAAATTCATTGAACATCTATGAAAACTGATATTTCTTTGACACATGTATGGAAGTTGATTTATGATATTTTAGTATCATTATTATGTCCGTGTTATATGTTTAATAGTGTGCTGAAATCCGTATTAAAAGAAATAACCCTTATAAATAAATCTGTGTTTAATTAATGCCTTCATATGATGAAATTGACAATCTGAAAAATATCCTGTACGTGTAAATTTGATTTACATGGTTACATTTTCTTAAAAAGAAACAATGTGAGAATTAATGTAAATGACAGTCTTTAAATGGCAGTCTTTAAAGCTTTCAGGTTTTACCCAAGCTAAATTTAGAACTGTGCAGTGCATGTGTTACGTTCGGTAATACATTCATTGAACAAGTTTGATAAAATGTTACATTTATGAAAATACGTTCTTACTTTGGTTATTAGTCCATTTTATTTTTAACACATACACCAGCCGAAATGCAAAATAGGAAATTTCGATGCCTTTCAAAATCTAGATACCGGCCAGCGGATGATGTCTGCAAATTTTTAAAGTATTGAAATAAATCCGGTCTCATCATATAGTACATGTATATAGTTTTACAACATAAGAAAGTCTTTGATATGGAGTGATCTGACGGACAAGTTTGTATATTTTACTGTAAAAATTCTTTCAGATTGCAGATCCTTTTTGAAGAAAAGTCACTATTTACGGATAGAAACGAAACAGATGCGTCATTGTAAAGATCTACGTCTTATTGACTCTGTTAAGATAAGGACTAAAGCTGATGTTTAGGACCGAGTTATTAACAAATGATCCATAGACGGCCGAGCTTTTGAAATAGTCCAACATGAAATCAGCTTAACGGAAGAGGACCATTTTTGAATGGCATAAACATTCGTTACCTGTGTTTGTTTCTAATCAATTACTGTGAAATTATTTCGAGGACAGAACAGTTCGGGTTTGCCGACAAAAAAAAACAACAACACACACACACACACACACACAAAAACAACAAACAAAAAAAAACAACAACAATTTCGTAGGATCGTAAATTCGTGGGATTTAAATGTCAGGTAAAAAGAAATATTGTGCCGTATATTCGTGACTTTTATGATGCTATATTGAGTAAATGTGCATAATTTACATTGTCTTGGGCACAATTTGTTACTCGGGACTTGATTTCATGGTTAACCTGGTCCACGAAATCCACGAAAATTAATCCCCCACAAATAATACGTATTTCACAGTTATACGCTGAAATCATTCGTCCCGTCAATAACTACGTATTCCAGAGCTATAACATAGATTGTGATCTATTTACTGTAAATGTACTTAAAGCAAAGAAAAAAAATTTTGAAATTTTTTTTTTTTAATAAAACATATTTCCCTCACTGGAAAATGAAATAACTTATACAAACAGGTATTATAAAATTATTTCAAAGATTCTGCCTACAGTTAATATTCAGTACCAAAGATGAAGATCATCCTACTGGTGTTATGCAGTATTTTCAATGAGAAATTTAACGTATATTCAAATCAGATAGACCTAGGTGAAGTTCTACGAATGGAGAGTTTATTCTGCAGGGGTCACAGATATTGTTTTGCTGAGAAATATAAAGCAGATGATCCAGTCTCCGCACCATATATGTCTTTAATACCGCTTGCAATATCGAAGGGCTTCAAAAGGAACTGTTGTGAAACAAGATGTAGCTGTGATTTAGACAGTTGTATCGCAGACGATACTTGTTGCCCAGATGCCGATGACAAATGGCCCACGTTTTTTCAATCTAAGGTTAAGCTGTTTTGTATGTACCCACAATTACGCCCATACAGTAAATTATACCCAAATTCGAATACGACCGTTCAGATATATACGCGATGTCCGGAGTCATTTGACGCAGGAAGTGAAATATTTCATAAATGTGAAAGTAAAGAATTGATGGATAAACCGGACACTTTTGTCCCTGTCACAGACAAGAAAAATGGGGTTACATATAAAAACCGATTTTGTGCACTTTGTTACAACAGAAGCGAAACCGATTTTATAAACTGGAGAGCAAGAACCGAGTGCTTCAAATTTAAAGGTACATCAGGACCACCAAATAGCTTTCACGAAGTATTTGAAACAAAGGAATGCAACGTATTATTTGAAAGGCCGTTTCCTATGGTTTTAGATGGCATGCATTGTCCGCTGGTTATAAAAGAGTGTAATGTAACCGGACTTTGGAAAACATATGAGCCATTGCTTGAGATGGCGTGCTTATCATACACTAGAATTTTCAATTTAAACTACAACAATGTATTCTGCTACTTATGCAACACAGGGGATACTGTTTCGCCATCAGTGTGTAAAGTTAACGACCACATTGTCAACTTCTCCGACCTCTTGAAAGTGAAAGATATCAAGCCGACGCCAGACGTATGTGGGCCTAACAAAATACACGATCCAGTAAAGGTACAAACTTAGTTTCTATCGATATTGTGTGCATTTGAAAACTATATATTATATTCAACTATAAGGGTTTGAGTTTAGGATTTTGTTATTACCCCGTTGTTCGAAACTAAGTTAGTCCTATTTTTTGTTTTCCCTCCATCGAGACCCATGTTAGTTTGGGTAGGGTAGTGAGGTAGGTAGGTAAAATATTTTTATTGAACACACAAAATGTATTATATAAATGTATATCGATTCAAGGTTTAGAGACAAAGTTTAAAAGTTTTATTAAATATGAATATTTAATATGTTTATTTACAATGCAAAGACATGACACATATATAATGATGTTTTATCACACCAAGTTTACATGTATAAATGTGAGTAGCGGCCGACCAACGTATACAATTAATTGTCTTTTAACCCTAAAAATATTTCATGCTTAATTTATTAAAAAAAATCAGATATACGTAGCGTTTATCAATCTATTTTAATTTGTGCTTGTATTTATTGAAAATATTCGCAATTAAGCCTTAATCTTTGTAACTGGGTCTATTTGGTGTGACTCTAAAGCATTCTAGATACGGACCTCGGACATAACAGTTAGAACACCTTGACAATTATTCATAATATTCCCGGAATTAATAAAGCAAACTAAACCACGTGACTTTATGTTAATAGTAATGCTTTATTTCACGGCTGTATTTATTTTTACATCCAACGGAAAATATAGTCAATTTTGGATAACTATGAAAAAATATATGTGACAATCTGAATCAGTTACAGAATTTCCATTGTCAATAACTAGAAATGTAAATCCCAAATATTGTCAAGCGGTATATGTACAATTTGTACTTTCGGTTTCTAAAACATATGTAAATATAATGTACTGTACTTTTTCCTGCAAATGCAATGACCAAATGAGAAAATGCGAGTATATTTTTAGTTTGTTTACTCAACTAAAGTACAGTTTATGTTTATCAAACAAGCAAAGTAACGTGTTAAGTGTCAAATTATCATTAGAAATATAAATGTTAATGTATTTTCCCTGGTTTTAATTCCATCTGTCACATCATAAAAACTTATTTCGTTAATTATTTTATCGATATCTTAGTTTTTATTTGATTTTTTTACAGAAAATCTGCTATGAAATCATGTGCAAATTTCCCAAAATACTTCAAGACGGCAAATGTGTTTATCATACTGAATACATAGGCGGAATAACATATGTACTGGTTCTAAAGTTGATACCTTCAGACATAATACAGTTATCTGATACCGTCGTTAACAAGATTGAAGAAACTTTTCGAGATTGGCTGACGGAGAAAATTGGCGCAGCTTCAAGCGTTTATCTCGAGATCAAAGCAAAAATAAACTCTTCTAACGAAACCAGTGAAAATATTACACATTTTATCATTGATGTTCGCGTAACTTGTGATGTATTTCCTCCGTCTAAAACCGATATTATTGATTATATGCTGTCAGTTAAAGACGTATCAATGGAGACATTTGTGTCAGGTAATCTTGTGAATTACACGATGGTCCTACTTGCTTATGAAAATGGATTAAATCCTTCATTATACGACCCAACTCCAGGACATACGAAACTCGTCTTCAAAGATGATTACCAGCAAAGGTTTCCACATATTTATCTTGATCTTTTATATGCTTGCCCCTTCGTTAGATTAAACAGAAGTATTTATTATATAGAACGAGAGCAGCAAGTTGTCACCATCGCAATCTTAAATGCCGCCATCAACACGTATAGTGTTGTTCTTCAAGGTGAACATAATGAAATCTCACACCTCTTTATGTGTATCCAGACATACAAGGACGTTATGAGCCCGTTTATTGAGTATAATTTTTGTGATGAAAAAGTTTCCTTTCAGTCCATCTTATCGCTAATATGTATCAGTTTATCTCTAGCGTTCGCCCTTGTAACACTCTTCTTTTACCTAAGATTCAAGAGACTGAAGCACACACAGCCCGGTATTAATAACATAATCTTGTGTATAGCATTGGTAGTAGCACAAGTGTTATTTCAAAGTGGAGATCCTTGTATCATATCAAAGGAAGCTTGTAAAATTATCGGTATTTTCATACATTTTTCCTGGCTTTTTCTGATCTTCTGGATGAACATTTGCTGTATTCATATGGTCCGCGTTTTCAGATTAAGTCAGATTAGGCAGACCTTTTACAACACCTCTAAAACAACATTTATTTATTTCTTGTACAGCTTTTCAGCCTCGTTGATTCTGGTGATTGCCAATATTATCGCGGCCTTAAATCGAAGCAAAGGGATTGATATTGGATACGGCGGCGCCACGTGTTATATAAACGATAGGTCTATGATCGCGTACGCGTTCGCGTTGCCGGTGGCCGCTATAGTTGTCATCAATATTATTCTCTTTATTGTCGTGATGGCACAGCTAAGAAACGTCCCAAAGATACAGAGCGACAACGACAACCGAAATTTCGTTCATATTTACGCCAGGCTCTCCACCCTGACTGGCGGTACCTGGTTGTTCGGCTTTGCCAGTTTTTTTCTAAACGTTGATGCATTGGACTATATCTTTCTTCTACTTAACGCTCCGCAAGGTTTGTTTCTGTTTTTCGCATTTGTCGCTAACAAACGGTCGCTAAAATCATTGTTAAAAAGGGACACAGATGACAGGGCAATCTCAACGATGACTTCTACCTATAAGCATGGCTAAATATATATTTAAAAAAAAAAACAAACAAAAAAAATCTGATTTGTAGAAAACGGAACAAACATGGCAAATACATTTGTTTTTACAAAAATGCATTTGGAATGGCATGTTTTGATTTTATTGGGTTGTTTTTTTTTATTTTTGAACATTTGTCGTCAAGGTACAAAGGTCAACAATATTCACAAGCAACAGTATGTCGCGAGGCATCTATTTCTTACAAGCAAAAACTCCACCCGGGACAATGTGTTTATTTTTATAAGCAAAAACTCAACGCGAGACAATGTGCGAAAACGTACCACGATGCAATTTGTTTATTTTACTTGCTTAAACTCACCACGGGACAATGTGTTTAATTTTACAAACGAAAACACACCACGGGACAATGTCTATTTTAACAAGCAAAAAAGTAGAGCAGGACAATGTGTTTGTTTTTACAAGCGAAAACGCACCGCGGAACAATTTGTTTATTTTTACAAGCGAAAACGTACCGCTGAACAATGTGTTTATTTTTCTAGCTAAAACTAGCCACGGGGCAAGCGAAAACGTACCGCGAGACAATGTGTTTATTTTTACAAATGATCTCAAACGTAATTTTATTCTCCCTTCAAACATTTGTCACGTAAATGACGTTAACGTCTGTAATTTATCCTCTCTAATTAATGTTTGTCACACGACTCGTACCAGAATGTGACCTATCACACAAGCGTACCTGAATGTGGCCTATCAGCAATGTTCATGTGTCGAACAGTCATGTCATTGTCGATCGTGCAACTTTCAAATGTCTTGCAAACTGATATTCATTATGCTCACATTCTAACATGGCTAAGTGGCGGCGTGGCCGAGTGGTTAACGCACCGGACTAGTAATCTAAGGATTGCTGACCGCGTGGGTTCAAACCCTGTCAGGGGCAAGCCGTTGTTTCCTTGAGCAAGAAACTTTACATTCATTGCTTAGTACGGGTTGGTTCCAAGAATGGATTGTTTCAATAAGCTTATAGCTTCCAACACAATCGAACTAAAATAAATTTGTATAAACAAACATGGCTTAAGCGTGAGTTCTGATTTCACTTTGATTTAGCTGCAGCATCATTGGTAATCTTTTCCTTATGGCAGATTTATAAAAAAAACTGCACACATATATACGAATAATTCACAAAATGAAACCACAAGGTATTGGTGCAAAGAGCGCACGAGCAAATCATGACGGTGGCCTTGGTTTGAGCCAGTTGTGTCATAATAATAACATTTGTGGGTGTTCGCCCTGCCGGCTCGGGCTTTAAATTGAGCCCTTTTGTTTTGCAAATGTTAATGCCCCGTAAAAGGTAGATTAACTTTTCGTGTGTTTTGTGTTTAAATATATGTTGTGAATAATGCATAATAATGCATACATACTGTAGATAAATGGTTCTGTTCTATGTTTGCCTTTCCTTAAATGTGATTTATTGATGTTATACTTTGTTTTTATTTGTTAAAAATGCGCTCGTACTTCATATAAGAGCATGTACATAACTTTTGAGGGTGAAAATCACTTGAATAAGCATTAATCTGACTTTATACACTTATTTTGAAAAGATAATTCTGTGTGTATATCTGTGTGTATTACATGTATATGTGAAATTGGTAATAAAGTGGTTACTTTCCAATTTTTGTATTTTAAATTCGTAATAATATGCTAATATGTTTTTAGGCTTGTGTGTAAAATTCGTAATAAAATTGTTTTTACATTTTTTTTTGGCATCTGAGCCATTTTTAACCTTTGAAAATGGATATGGGTACCTAAACTTGCAAGTTGGGTATGTATCTTAATTTCAATCTGTACTAACGGTTTGTTCTTTAAATTTAAACACTTATTTAATAATATACAAAGAACATGATATTGCCAAGTATTAAACTGTGCCATCCATTTTTCTCAGATAGTTAAGTGTTGTAATCCCATAACATGCAATATTGCACTCAAGTCCAAGAACTATTTCCTATATAACTGGAAAAAATGGATGACATAGTTTATAACATGGCAATTTCATGTACTTTGTATAAGTAATTGTGAAGCCATAAGTACAGTTAGAACTTAAGATAGATCCACATTGCCAGTTTAGTTAACCATGTCAATTTTCAAAGTGCTTAAACGGGCAATAACTTGGGGAGAATGGAAGTCATAGTAATGTCACTTGCCACGATAGTGTACGGTATTTTTTATTGATAAGTGTATAACTTATGAAGCCACTGCTACAGGTAGAACTTAGACATACTATATCTTATATCCAACTAATCAGTTTTAGGTTTACCTCGACAGACAGATGGTTCAATTACTATATGCCCAGGAGCATATGAAATTCATCAGATTTAATAAATTAAACATTAAATAATATAGCTGTAAACGGATATTTGCCACCCCCACTCCCTACAGATGGTTGTTTTTTTGTAATGGCTGCCATTTGCCCCCTCATATATTTGAAAGGGAAACATTGCTAATATAGCAGTTTACAATTATTATAGAAACAAGTGCTTCCAACTATAATTGCAAAAGGTAGACTTCACAGGGTGTCACATATAATGTAAAATACAAAATCTGTCAAAAATGATTTTTTATTAAGAATGTAGAAATCAAAATATTACATAGGACTATATAGACTTTGTGTATAGGTATAAATTCATGGTAAACAAATAACCAATCACTAACGCACAAGTCATTTATAACTTAACAACTCATTTATAACTCCGCCAAAAACCCTTTATAATTTCACCCCAACCCTTTATAATTTCACCCCAACCCTTTATAATTTCACCCCAACCTTTATAATTTCACCCCAACCCTTTATAATTTCACCTCAACCCCTTCAAAATTGTCAGGACTTAGACTTTGAGAGGAACATACATCCTTGTAAAATATCATTACCCTACAAGACAAATGGTAAATTTATACTCTAAACACTGATGTACTTGTTATTGAAGAGTATATTCCCAACTATTATTTTAATGTGAAAACAAAACCCCTAGAATTACAGTTAATTCTAAGCCACACAATTCCAGGACTATGGTTAAATAAAGATGACTACTTTGTAACAATTATGTATATTGTATTACCAAATATTATTATAGACTATATATAGTGTGTGACCTTGCTATGTCAAAATACACAAATATGCAAGTCTCTACATTCAACATTATTTTCCCTTGTATAATTAGGAATAATCAATTTGGGGAAAAATATTTCAATTGGAATATAACAATAATAATTAACCATCAATCTTCTTAAGATGAAAATTGTAGTATTTTTTTAAGAAAAAATAAAAATAATGAAAAAGGATTCTTTTTTATTCCCCTCTGCTTAAATTTAATTACCAGAGTTAGTGCTTCATTAAACCTCAATCTCTAAGCTTATCAGGAAATATTTTTGAAAATTTTGGCTTGTGAATAAACTTAATTCCCTGCTATATAAAGAATGGCATCAAAACATGTATGTTAATGATTGTAATAATCTTGAGCATAATAAATCACAACTTTAGTGAAGAGGCAGTAAACAAGTAATATACAAATTGATACTTAATCTAGATTTACAGTAAAACCTCTGTAAAGAAGTCCACTGTAGAGCAACCACTTTTTTCAACAAGAGGGCCATGATGGCCCTGAGGTCGCTCACCTGTATATAGGCCCCCCAACCCCCCGCCCCCCCCCCCCCAACGTTGCAGGGCCAATTTAACCCAAGGGCTTTTATTTGCACAAACTTGGTAGACACCCATAAGAAGATGTTTCATGCTAAACATCTAAGCTCTTGCTCATTGGGCTTTTTAAAAGAAGATTTTTTTTAAAGTTTTTACTTTACACATATAGTTAAAAACAATGACACCCCTGGGGCGGGGCCAGTTTTGACCCCAGGGCTTTTATTTGAACAAACTTTGTAGACACTTACTAGAAGATGTTTCATGCTTAATATCTAAACTCTAGCTATTTGGGTTTTTTCAAAGAAGATTTTAAGTTTTTGCTATACACATAAAAAGATAATCAATGACCCCCGGGGCGGGGCCAATTTTGACCCCAGGTCTTTTATTTGAACAAACTTTGTAGACACTCACTAAAAGATGTTTCATGCTTAATATCTTAACTCTAGCTATTTGGGTTTTTTCAAAGAAGATTTTTTAAGTTTTTGCTATACACATATAAGGAAAATCAATGACCCCCGGGGCGGGGCCAATTTTGACCCCAGGGCTTTTATTTGAACAAACTTGGTAGACACTTATTAGAACATGTTTCATGCTAAATATCTTAGCTCTAACTCTTTTGGTTCTTTAAAAGAAGAATTTTTAAGTTTTTACTATATGCATGTAGGGAAAATCAATGACCCCCTGGGGCGGGGCCAATTTTGACCCCAGGGCTTTTATTTGAACAAACTTGGTAGACACCTATTAGAACATGTTTCATGCACAATATCTTAGCCATAGCTCTTTGAGTTCTTTAAAAGTAAATTTTTTAAGTTTTTACTATATGCATTTAGGGAAAATCAATGACCCCCCGGGGCGGGGCCAATTTTGACCCCAGGGCTTTTATTTGAACAAACTTGGTAGACACCCATTAGAACATGTTTCATGCTAAATATCTTAGCATTAGCTCTTTGGGTTCTTTAAAAGAAGATTTTTTAAGTTTTTACTTTATGCATATAGGGAAAATCAATGATCCCCCGTGGCGGGGCCAATTTTGACCCAAGGGCTTTTATTTGAAGAAACTTGGTAGACACTCACTAGAAGATGTTTCATGCCAAATATCTAAGCTCTAGCTCTTATGGTTTTTTAAAAGAAGATATTTAAAGTTTTTTCTTTCGGTTGCTATGGCAACCAGAGTTATGGAATTAAATTCTTTGAACAATTTTTAAAGGTGACCACCAAAGGAACATTCCTGTGAAGTTTGTATGAAATTGGCTTAGTGGTTTATGAGGAGATGTCATTTAAAGTAAAAGTTTACGGACGGACGACGGACGGACGCCGGACGAAAAGCGATCACAAAAGCTCACCCTGTCACTTTGTGACAGGTGAGCTAAAACAGTTTCATATTTTGAAGAAAGTAAGACTTCACAATGAATTTAAATTGTTTACTTCACCTCTCTGTCAAGCATCCACCTCTGCAGCGACCACCTCTTTACAACAACAGTATCATATTTTCACAAAGAAAGACTAAATTTTACTTCTGTAGGGCAACACCTCTCAGCCACAACTGTATTTTTTGGTCTCCCACAGGTTGTTGCTCTACAAAGGTTTTACTGTATATAATTATCCAAAATAACGAATACAATAAATAAAACACTTATCAACATCTGTATCTCGGGTTTTACTGATCTTATTTTCGTCACATCATGACATGGAATATCCCTTTAATGAAGGTTTCCCATTAAAATAACAAGATTTCAATATAGGAACAATAATGTGTCTTTGATCAAAATGCACTACATACATTCAAAATAATTTACACACTCTAACCCTATTACACTACACACAGGAAATATACATATCTGGCACTCCATACATCATCACAAGTACTAGAAGCTAACCTAGAAACAAATAACTTTATTTGAAAATATGCTCTATCTGAGGACCAACATCATTTTATCCAAAGAACAATATTTAACACCATTAGTTTATCTGAGGACTAATGAGACAACCAAAAATGAGGATAAACATTTTATCCAAGACCAATAATTAGACAAGGACTGATAACCAGGATCATCATTTTATCTAAGGATCGACATTGAGGGCAAATATTTTATTTGATGAACAATACAGCCGACTAATATTTTATCCAAGGAGCAATCATGCAGAGTATTTTATACAAGGGCCATTAATGAGGACTATTATATCATACAAGGGCCACAAATGAGCAAATATCTCAATAATATTGCCATTTCAGTACACCAAATATTAAATGAATAAAGAATACATGTTGCATAAAGCAATGAGGTAAAGCGCTTGAAATGTAAATGTAGAAATGTTACAAAAAATAAAAATTGTTAGAAGGATATTTAAAAAAACTTAACATGACAAGATTTTCTGTAAAAATAACAAATAAATGGAGGACAATGACAAAACAAATAATATCAGATAAACATCAATATCATGCATGGCTTTTTGGATTAAACCTTGAACAAAAATCTATGAAATTACACAAAGGGTAATAACTCATTAAATCAGTTGTAAAATTCCCTCATTTGTTACTTACAATGTTAAAAGATACCAAATAATTGAATTTAAGAGCTTTGCATTTAGACTAGACTTAATCTAGTACTTTATCACTTTAAAGTTAATTTACATGTACACTGATACAGAATTATGAAATAATATATGTAAGTACAAATCATTATGAACTAAAAGTAGACTATACAGGTGCAATAACAACATACATTGTATGTTACTAATACACAGTTTAAGAATGTGATTAACAATGGCATTCTAAATTTATGGATCATGCATGTTTTTATTTCTGTATCAAATCATTATCTGCCCAATTTCTTTATTAAATTTGATAGGATTTGACATTGTAAGAGACCATATGAATTGTAAGGAATTTAAATATCTAAACACAAATCTATAATGGAAATTATCACAATGAACATAATGAAGCAACATACAAATGATGATGTCTTGTGTTGAGTTTTCTTTATATACTTTTTTTTTATTTGAAAAATATGTCTTAACTGTTTTCTAATTTCTGCTAAAACATATGCAGTAAACTAAATTATATGCTTTCAAATTTCTCATTTCATAAATTATAAAAAATATAACAACTTATATGAATTAAAATTCCTATATATGAACACAGATTAAATTTATACCTATGTTTTCTACTTGGTGCATACTATTTCTAAGGTAATAGGTTTAATATAGTACATTTGCATAGATAAGATTATTTTGCATTTTCATAGAAAAAAATCATTTTCCATTCCAGAATTTTTGAATGAATATAAATTGCAAATTTCTTTTATCTTAAACTCTTAAATTTAGTATTTTTATAACCGTAACACAACCCATGGAACAAATTATTGATACATAAAACAAAACAATGTCAATTTGTTTTTTTCCCATTCGCACTTGTCATTTTCATCAACTTTCTGGTTTCCTTGGTAACAGCTGTGAGGTCATTGACAAGATTTCTATGTAGAATTCTAGATGCTGTAATCACACCAGCATGTAAAGCACCACTGAATCCACATGTGACAATGTCCTGTCCTGAAATATTGAAAAATCTTTGAATAAACATGTAAAAATGTTATGTCCTAAAATATAACAGGACCCCTGAATAAAAAAGTAACAAAGTCCTGTCCTAAAATATGAAAGAACTTTGATTTAACATGTAACATTTTTCTGTCCTGAAATATATAAGAGATTTGACAGTACCAATGTCTTGTCCTCTCATATTATGCAAACATTTTTTTTACTTCTTGGATCATTTCTGTCTTACTAATATTGTCATCTTTTTTTTTCAAATTACCGTATAAGTACTTATTTCTGCGGGCTTAAAATTCTGCGATTTTGGTTAAAATAAGGGGTTTTAAATTTCTGCGTTTCTTATTTCTGCTGTGGCATCATATTCGCATTGATGATTTTAATTTCTGCGTTTTAATTTAGCTATTATTACAAAATTAACCGATACAAACAGACACCATTTCAAGATATGTTGATGTTACATGTACATTACTTCCGGTAAACATGCAGACGACTTATAATGTGTGTTCATCGTGATCACCATGTATCGGTATATAAATATGATAAACAACATCAAAAAGGAAAGGCGGCGTTCAATGAACGCAATAAACAAAACGTAAATAAACAAAAACCAACAACGTTCAATGACAACAATTAACTGCAATATTGCATGTGTATAAATATGAAGTGTGAAAAATAAATAATGGTAATATCACACGCAGACACAATATATTGTACAAATACAAAAGGGTATGTTTATTGCACCTGTCAAACTATAATTATAGTTTTATTTTCAAAATAAATCAAGCATAGGGTGAGCGAAAATCATACAAACATGGTATTTTTTTAAACAAAAAGAACAAGTAAAGTTACTTTTTTCTAATACTTTATTCCTGACGGATACATAAAGAAAAATTATTCCCATCTACAAAAGCTGATAACGGTACATGGTAATGTAAGTATACAATACAGGTAGTTGACATATTCCGACATACATGTAGACAAAGCGAAAGGCTAAATTTTCTGTGGTTTTTAAATCTGCGGTGTCGTTTCAAACCGCAGAAATAGCAGAAATAAAGTTCCCGCAGAAAAAAGTACTTATACGGTAGTTCATACCATGAGTTACAATAGTCGTAAATGGTCCCTTTGGTAGAAATACAAACTTTACAAAAACTCTTTAGACAGCCTCTCTACATAAATAGAGGATATTGAATGAGTGTAAGTTCAATAATGAATTTATTGCACAAGTTGAATAAAAGAACATTATGCGAGCCTCTGGCGAGCATACTATTATTTTATTCAACAAGTGCAATAAATCCAGTAATGAACTTACACAAATTTAATATTCTATTTATCATATACCCAAAATAAAGACTGTTTATAGTGAAAAAAGAGAAATTTTTCATTGAAGCGCATATAGTATAATGCTAACATTTAGCGCGTCTTTACACTATGAACAAGATAACATGATAAACCAATTTGCAGCTAAATGTATTACAACAACAAAGTGGTCTACCATAAAATTTACATTTTTACCAAATGAATAGAGCCTACTTTCTTTAAATATAGTTATAGATGTAACAAAATGTAGATAATGTAGGAGTAAAACATAAATCTTGATGATAAATGAATCAATACCGGTAAGCCAAAGTCCTGGGATCCCTGATTCAGCTCTCAGGTGCATGGACATTTCTGGATCAAACCTTTGTAATCCATGGCCAAGACCATACATTTCGCCTTCTGGCTGTCCAAGATAATATTTGTTGGACAATGGTGAACCAACATCAAGATATGCAAGCTGAAAAAAACAAATAATTCAAAATACATTTTCTATCAACAACTTTTTTGTTTGTTGAGATAATTATTGCAACTTGATCAAGATTCACCTTTGTACAGTGGACACTTTTGTAGAACCTAGGACCTTGTTAAACTTCTAAAACAGATTTATAATAATAAATCAAATTTATATTACATAATAACAGGTTGCTATAGCAAACAGACTAGTTGTCATTGGCAAAATAAAATACGAAACTCTTGTATTTTCCTTAGATTTCATTTGTAGCAAAAGAAGGCCCCAAAAGAAAAAAATATTGACCTTATTTCTAAATCAAATACTACAATACTCCAATTCATTTTTTCCTTTCAAATATAAAATGCTGTCGGAAAAGTAAGTAAATCCAACATCTGTGAGTCAGTATGACTCCCTCATATGATTTACCTTTCCCTCTAGTTTTGGGAACAGTTGCTCGCACTGCCGCCACATCTGTTTGGCGATTCTCTCCTTGAGATCATTATAATCATCCCCACGATGCTTTACTCTCCCACCTTCCCATTTGTTGAACCATTGCCATGGTAACAAGGTTATCAACAAAGCTACTGATTTTCCTTCAAAGATAAATATTTACAAATACAAATAGTTGTTTGCAGTCTCAGACAACAAAACTATTGCCATGGTAACAAGGTAATTAACAAAGCCTCTGATTATATTAACAAATCAATAAACTGACAGATTTAAAATCAAAGTAAAAGTAGAAAGTGATATTAAGTCAGAAAACTTTTTATCACTAGTCGAGAAATTATATTTTCAGATACAACTACCGGATTTAAATACCTGGAAATCGGTCCTCCCAGGCTGAATCTTTAGCAGACGGGAATGATATAAACATGAGGGGACAGTCACTATCTGCTGCGTCCTCTACACTCATTGAAACATATGTCTTTAACTCCTGTTCTAGATCATTCCTACAATAAAATATAAGTTATGTTTTGTTGTTGTTGTGTTTTTTTTTTTGTTCTTTTGTTTAAATTTGTATGCGAGATTGTTATTTTTTCAGTCACTTTCACCACTTCAGGGCTTATCATATGAACATTCAAGCTTTTTAATGGTAAAAGCCATCATACATATAATTACATAAACAAGAGGATGGGGGGGGGGCATACTGGTATAATAATAGGTTTATACCAACCATACAGAAGTACATTAAACACATAATCATAATTATGCAATGAGGATGAATCAAAGTAAAACCACCAACTTTGCATAAGCTAATTGAATACCATTACATGGAGAAGTTCAACATTCATATAAACAGTGGTGAAGGAAAAGTGCTTTGAAGTTGGACACCAAGTCTCTTAAAGGTCAAAGAATAACATGACATCATGTATTTTTGCTTCTATTCAGAAAATTTCTATAAGAATCTAACATTCGTTCTAAACTGTACAATTTATGAAGCATAACATGCGCTACATAAATTATCTTAATTAGAATGCATGAATATACCACTAATTGTGAAGCCATTCATTTTTTCCCAAAATCAGATTTGTAAAATATTTCAAACTTACTGCATAAATGCCCAGGTATTCCCTTTATTAAGCCCTAGCTCTGAACTTGTACCCTCGAAACCAGCGAACACAGTAAGGCATGACACACTTGGACCAATTCCATTGATGTATTTGTATAATGCTGTAATATTGATACATCTGATATCAACTTTGATAAAACTTGAGATACATGTAGTTCATGATAGTGTCTGTAAGTATAGGTTATAGGTTATTTACAGTTTTAAGAAATAAATTTTTGAACGAAGTAAAGGGAGAAAATTAGTTTCTTAAAACTCTATATAACCTATAACAGACTTACAGTTAGCCCTGCCAATTCAAGTCCAAAGCAGTATGTAAATAGACAGAGTCCATTAAATCAGCTCATTTAATGTATAAATTTTTAATTTAATGCACAGCACCGTATGGTAAATATTTCAGCAAAATTCAAACGAAATAGAGCAATTTCATTTGCAGACAAATTCCACAAACTGAAATCTCTGGACATAATTAATCTAGTTTATGGTACAGATTTTGAGACTTGCTAAAAACATATCATCAAAAAAAATTACAAATTATTGAAAGTCTGTTTAGTACTTTTCACTAATTTTTACACCATCCTGAGCAAACACTGCACAATTTTTATGTATTTGACTCGGATCATTCTTATGAATTACAGAAATTAACTTTAACAGATGGATGCTTATTTTTCATATGTAAAATATTTAAAACATATAGACGACTTTAATGGAAGAATACTAAATGAAAACATTTAAGAAACATATGCTATCCTCAAGCCAAAACTACAATAAACAAGAGCTATCACAAGACAACACACTTGACAATTGTCAGTTCTTAAAAAAACCCACAAGAACCTGGATAATACAGAAATTTCTAAGTTCAAACTAGAAATGTGTCATCATGCCACGGATGCCCCCGCATGCAGCCAAAATTTCAGATGTTATAATATTTAGTTCCAAATTTGTTTGCACAAATTATTTTTTTCATTTGCAGTTCAAAGCCCTTAAAACTTTTCAATGTTAACACAAACCATTTTCATACAATGTTCAAAGCACTGAAATTATTTAGTCTTAACCTTTTGAAAATAGCATATTTCATATTTGTAGCCAAAATAATGGCTACATACATTTCACACAAAAGTATGAGTGCTGAAAACTGAAAGTTCAAAATTTTTTCCAACATTCAAGAAAGATAAGTCCAAAATCATTGAACCACGACCAAATTCAAACTTTCCACAAAAGTATGAGTGCTGAAACTGAAAGTTCAAAATTTTTCCAACATTCAAAAAAGATAAGTTTGTCCAAAATCATTGAACCACGACCAAATTCAAACTTAAACTGCTTATTCCTAAGATGTATCTATATTATTTTCAAAGTGAAAGGACATAACTCTGCCAAAAAATCATCGAACCATGACCAAATTCCAACTTGACCTACCCATTCCTTTGACATATCCATATGTCAAATTTGAGTTGAATATGTAACACTGTTGGGTAGATAATGAACAGAAACTGTAAATTTCATATTATTTTCAAAGTAAAGGGGGCATTACTCTGCCAAAAATCATTGAACCATGACCATATTCGAACTTGGCCTGGGCATTCCAAAAACGTATCCATATGTTTAATTTGAGTTGAATGTGTTGTACTGTTGGGGAGATAATAAATAGAAACTGAAAATTTCATATTATTTTCAAAGTGAAAGGGGCATAACTCTGCCAAAAATCATTGAACCACGACCAAATTTGAACTTGACCTGCGCATTCCTTTGATGTATCCATATGTCAAGTTTGAGTTGAATGTGTGTTGTACCGTTGGGGAGATAATGAATGGAAACTGAAAATTCATATTATTTTCAAAGTGAAAGGGGCATAACTCTGCCAAAAATCATCGAACCATGACCACATTCGAACTTGACCTGTATTTTCTCAAGACATATCCATATATCAAATTTGAGTTGAATGTGTTGTACCTTTGGGGAGATAATGAACGGAAACTGAAAATTTCATATAATTTTCAAAGTAAAAGGGGCATAACTCTGCCAAAAATCATCGAACCATGACCAAATTCGAACTTGACCTATATTTTCTCATGACATATCCATATGTCAAGTTTGAGTTGAATGTGTTGTATCGTTGGGGAGATAATGAACGGAAACTGAAAATTTCATATTATTTTTTAAAGTAAAAGGGGCATAACTCTGCCAAAAATCATCGAACCCATGACCAAATTCGAACTTGACCTGTATTTTCTCATGACATATCCATATGTCAAATTTGAGTTGAATGTGTGCAACCGTTACTTAGATAATGAACGGAAACTGATGATGACGGAATGACAGAATGACGGAATGACGGAATGACGGAAGGACGGAATGACGGAAGGACGGAAGGACGGAACAGGGTAACACTATATGCCCCGGCCATTACATGGCGGGGGCATAAAAAGGCCATAATTCTGACTTATGGGCCTCTGACAGTGACCTACTACTGTTTCAACTTATTCACATCAGTATTTTTTAGATACTAACTTGCATGCAAAGGCTTAAAAAAAGAAGGTTTGACACAGACGCGGACACCAACACCTGGGTGATTACAATAGCTTTCCCTATTCTTAGAGTAGTAGGGCTAAAAATCAAATAAATGGATCATTTCATTTCCAAATGTGGGAATAACTGCCTTGTTGATAAATATACGGAACCTTGATGGTATACCCATCTTTTAGACAACAAAAGGTATAACGTTCTATTAAACTTGAACCTGTAGTTAAATTACAGTCTGTATATATAAAGTGTAATTCACTTACGAGCTTTAACGGCCACTTCCTGAGGTAGCAAATGTTTGAATGTATTGATTACACCTGCGTCTGATATTATCCTCTTAGCAAACAAATCTATGTCATTGTTATTTCTTCTTATACGTACACCTGCAGTAGAAATACAAACAGAAAATAAGACCTTACAATACTCACACTATTGTTTTATATAAGTCTACAAATAATTTATTGTCTGTTATCTCGTCCTAGGCACAGTAATTGTTAATTTGTGAAGGTCATGGTCACTCACTCACTGTGACATTAACCTTTAACATACTTTTATATTACAAGAATTAAGCAGGTTATTGTTGATCCAATGAAATTTTGAAAATTCGTGCATTCTCCAGTTCTTTGTATCCAGAATTATAATGATCTTCATCCCTCACCTTTATGAATACTTATAGAATGAGGTAATCTCCTAGCCATTGTCAAACATCTTATTCAACTTAAATTACAGATACGAATATTGAACCAAAATAACAGTATCTATCTGTCATACACAAATAAAAAAAATCTTACATACAAATATCAGTAAAATTCAATACAAACATACCATGTGCTTTTCCTTTATCATTTAACAATATCTGGGTGACAGGTGCATCAACAAAAACACGTCCCCCATACTTCTCTATGATTGGAACAATCTGGAATGCGATCTCACTAGTACCACCTAATGGATAGAAGGCACCTGGCAGGTAATGGTTGATCAAAGCTGCGTAGTTCACAACACTTAACTCACTAGGCAACACACCTTCAAGGTAATCATAACTTTATAAAACATAGCTGAATTGTATCTATTATTAGGTTATTTGTGAAACTAAGTTCTTAACCACTTTGAATCTTTATTTTGGACTTCCCTTTCTTATATTGGTATCATTTGAGCAAAGTTCATGATGATGTTAGACATGACATTGGTTTCAGAGACAGATATTTTGACCATTGACATTTTAATACCTCACATACTCATTAACTACTTGCAGTGAACAACTTTTAAATCAATATTTTCAATATCGGATTCAATAGTTTCAGTATTGGATTGAAATAAAATGTTTAAAAAGTTAAACAATACTGAAGTTAACATTTCAAAGCAGGATGCCTTAAGATTTATGTATATTTTTTAAAAGGTAAAACATTGACAATTTTGAAATTGTTTGAAGTGCATGTTTTGCATGTTTCTGAGAAATGGGCATAAGGAAATGATAAACAAATGGTGGCACCAACAAGAAAGTCATACTAATACCCCCATTTTTTTCAATTAGAAAAATAATGAAAACAGCCGAGCGTTATTATATTGTTATTATTCTTACCTATATCACCAAATATATATGACACAACCGCTTTAAAGTCTGCATCATCAGTCATGCCATCCAGAGCGTCCTTCAACGTTAGTTTAGAGAGTTTCATAAACTTGCGCATAAAAAGCTGATATATCCCTGTCTGTATCACAAACTTGGCTAACCACAACGGCATCATCTTGGGAATCATTATACCCATAAACGCCCCTCTACAATCCTACAAGTATGAGATAAACAAGTGACGGCATGTACTGTAAATTTACTTTATTTTGTGGGCATGAAATTTTTTTCTTCATATTAATGAATATTTTCGTGGGTTCTTAAATTTGTGGACTGTTCATTTTTCTCAAAAGGTAAAATGCAAATAGTGCAATGTAAAATAATCTAACAGCAGACATTATGAAATTTTGTAAGATCTTATATTCATGGATTGACCTATCCACCAAAAACACGAAAATAAGATTCTTTTATGAAAAATAATGATTTTGCAGTACTTTACAGAGATCATTACATCCCGACATCCAAACAACTGAAAAGAGCAGAGTTTAAATAATATATTCAATCAGTTATCAATAAAAAATATGCTGATAACTATTTATAACATCATGTTTAGACCATTATGTACAAAATGACTGATACGAGGTATGTTCAAAAAGTTCGTGGACTTTTGCTGTCATTTTTTGCTTGATTCATAAAAACACCCTAAGTGGATATGAATCGAAAGAGTGTTTTTATTTCTACAAGTAAGATTTACTTTTATTTGTAAAACTTATATTTCCTTTAAACGAGTTATGTGCACTTTGAATAACCATGGCAATGCAACATCGGCGGCACGCCAAAATTTTCGTATAATGTTTAAAATATAAAACAAATGGGTGAAACAAACTGAATGATTGTTTTTTATGAAGTAAAATCCAGTAATCATCTACTAATATTTAAATAACATAAATCTGAAATTTGACATCGTTTGGACGTTGAATAGCTAAACAAACAGGTTTGAGTAGCAGTAGACAGACGGGTTAGTTGGGGAGATAAAGCCCATTTAAAAACTAGAAATTCGCTCTTTCAATTTTACCAATAAATTTTGGGACTAATCCGTTCATATTTTTTATGAGGTGATTAAATTAACAAAGAACAATAGTTTGGCGAGCAAATTTGGTTGGTTTTCATGTCTGCGCAAGCGATTCAAATACGGCAAATACATGCCTCACAGACAGAAAGGGCGACGGGAAATTTTTTTAGGCGGGCAATTTTTGGGACGTTTGTAACGTCAATTGCAAAAAAATTCTACAGAAGTCCAAAGTATGAAAGATTTGCGAATGTCCGACATTTTTTTAATTTCTGCATGGGTCTATGGATTCAATTCTGACAAAACAATTTAATTTTTAATTTTAAATACAATTTTTTTTTCATTTATCAGGATATATGCGTATCTACAACCAATAATTTTTATTTGTATTACGTGTGTTTACTCGGTCTGTTTTTAATTTAATGCTAGCCGGTGTTCAGAGATTTACCGCATAGAATTATTGTCAGTTGGTAAAATATTTTTTCTTTATCATTGAATATTCATTTTTTTCAAAGATCAGACGATGGGCGGTTTCAGGTTGATATATAAATCAACAAATTAATTTAACTTAATAACACTGTCCTTTAGGTTCCAAAATACTCAAAAAATTCCCGATAAAGAGCGGTGAAAGTATGCGGCACTCGGACCTTTATACGGAGAATAGCAAAAAGATTACCACTTTAATATCTCGGGTCATCAATACAAACAGAAACATGGTTTTGGTATATGATCCGCAGATATTGAACAATAAAAAGTGTACTTTCAGAAACAATGCGCTGGTAAAATGTTTCATTTATTATTGCGACGTCACAAAACGTCATTTTGTTTCAATCATCAGCGTGCGCCGGTTTGTGCACCCCTTGTGATTCGTTACTGTCACAGAATTGTTATCTTAAACATATTTATTGAATTTTCACTGTTTATTCAGGACATATTTTCATATATATCTCTTGTAAAATCATATACGCAAATTAAAAGATGTGAACAGTAGAACCGCAGTCCACGAACTTTTTGAACAGCCCTCGTAAGATCTCAGTTTGGCTTGTATTTCTCTTATTTACACAATATACTATGAATATTCAAATATATTTTCCCTATTTTATGTAATACTATTAAAATCACTAATAATTTTACACTGACATTTAATTAGATTCAGTTTATTACTCCTTATTAATATTTCAATATATAACAATTAACTCACATTCAACAGTGTCATGAATTTCTCTATTGCCGCCTCTTCATCAGGAAACTGTTTTTTAAGATGGTTGGCAAACTCTTGCCTAGAGCCAGATGTCAGTGTGAACCATTTCAGTGTAGATTTACTTGGGTCTCCAAGGGCAACCTGAAAATAAGAAAATTCAGACCCCTGTATATACATGTACATGTGCAAAGATAAAAATGAGTTATCAACTTACTTTGAGACGGATCTTAACTACAACTTAAGTTATCTTCAATGATAAATCAATAATATTTAAAAAAGCACCATATGCATAACATTTTAATATAATTAATAAAAAAAATTAGCATTTATTTCTGATGTTTGAAGCTTTACATACGGAGTCAAACTCTTTATCCATTGGTTCCCAGACAACCTGTCCCTCAGTAATCTGGTCAGTGAGTACTCTAGTCATGTCTCCATCCATCATTTTACCAACATAATGTATACCTTAAATAACATAACAAATATGATAAAAAATATCTTCTCAGAAAAGTTAATGAAGTCAACAACTTTAACAACTCAAACACTATAATAACAAGATATGTTTGTAAAACATGTATGCCCCCTATCAGCAGCCAATTATTCATGTGATAAGGTAATTATGCATGACTTCTAGGCCTAAGCGTTCTTTAGTTATTAATCAGAAACCATTTTTACTTACAAGGTCAATGTGACCCTTGACTTTGACCCCTTGACCCCCAAACTCAATAGGGGGTTCTGTTGGTCCATAAAACCAATCATCATACAAAGTTTTTGAAGTTCCTAGGCCTAAGCGTTTTTAGTAAATTGATCGGAAACCGTTTTTTCCTACAAGGTCAATGTTAATGACCTTTGACCCTTGGACCTAAAAACAATAGGGTTATCTGCTGGTCATGACCAATCACCCATACCAAGTTTTGAAGTTCCTAGGGCTAAGGGGTTCTTAAGTTATTGATCGGAAAGCATTTTTACCTACAAGGTCAATGTGACCTTGCCCTTTGACCCCAAAAAACTAATAGGGGTCATCTACTGATCATGACCAATCACCATACCAAGCTTGAAGTTCCTAGGCCTGAAGGGTTCTTATTTATTGATCGGAAAACTTTTTTATTTCCTAAGAGGGGTCTCAATTGTGAAAACCTTTACTTTTGACCCCTTTGACCCCCAAAATCAATAGGGTCATCTTACTGATCATGACCAATCACCATACCAGTTTGAAGTCCCTAGGCCTAGGGTTTTTTTTCGTATTGATCGGAAACCGTTTTTACCTACAAGGTCAATGTGACCTTGACCTTTGAACCCCTTAACCCCAAAATCAATAGGGTCATCTACTGATCATGACCAATCACCATATCAAGTTTGAAGTCCCTAGGCCTAAGGGTTCTTTTGTTATTGATCGGAAACCGTTTTTACCTACAAGGTCAATGTGACCTTGACCTTTGACCACTTAACCCCAAAATCAATAGGGTCATCTGCTGGTCATAACCAATCACCATACCAAGTTTGAAGTTCCTAAGCCTAAGGGTTCTTTTGTTATTGATGGGAAACCGTTTTTACCCAAGAGGTCAATGTGACCCTTTGACCCCTTGACCTCAAAATCAATAGGGGTCATCTACTGATCATGACCAATCACCATACCAAGTTTGAAGTTCCTAGGCCTTAAGGTTCTTTACTTATTGATCGGAAACCATTTTTGCTTACAAGGACAATGTGACCTTGACCTTTGATCCCTTGACCCCAAAATCAATAGGGGTCATCTACTGATCATGACAAATCACCATACCAAGTTTGAAATTCCTAGGCCTTTAGGTACTTTAGTTATTGATCGGAAACCGTTTTTGCTTACAAGGTCAATGTGACCTTGACCTTTGACCCCTTGACCCCAAAATCAATAGGGGTCATCTACTTGTCATGACCAATCACCATACCAAGTTTGAAGTTCCTAGGCCTAAGGTTTCTTTAGTTATCACTCGGAAACCATTTGGTCTACGGACCGACGGACCGACAGACCGACGGACCGACAAGTGCAAAGCAATATACCCCCTTTTCTTCGAAATGGGGGCATAATAATAATAATAATAATAATAATAATAATAATAATAATAATAATAATAATAATAATAATAATAATAATAATAATAACTAGAACTATCACTAAATGTGATTAATACCCCCACAAGACTGCTTCGGAAATGAGGATGTTACTAGTAACAGAATACCTTGTAAAAGAATTGAAATATAGAGTTATGGTTGTGGGCAATTAAAGATAGTTGTGGTTCTTGTATGTTGCATTTCCTTTCAATGTGGTTGGCCATTGATGAAGTTTTATTGAATTACTCTGTAATAAGTCCAGAAAGACAAGGAAAAGGAACAAATGGCAATAACTCTATAAATACTGAAGATGGAGTTATAGTTCTTGTGCACTGCACTTCCTCTTATTGTGCTTGACCATTGTATGAAGTTGTTTTGAATTCCAACCAGTACGTTTTAAGTTATGCTCCGGACAAGGAAAAGTATCAAAGGGCAGTAACTCTGTATTTTGTCAAAATGGAGTTATGGCTCTTGTGCACTGCACTTCCTTTTAATGTCCTTGACAACTGTATGAAGTTGTATTGAATTCCAAACAGTAGTTTTCAAGTTATGCTCTGGACAAGGAAAAGTAACAAAGGGCAATAACTCTGTAATTAGTCAAGATGGATTTATGGTTCTTGTGCACTGCACTTCTTCTAAATGTGCTTGACCATTGTATGAAGTTATATTGAATTCCAACCATTAGTTTTCAAGTTAAGCTCCGGAAAAAAAAGCAAATGGAAAAGTAACAAAGGGCAATAACTCTGTAATTACTTTAGATAGAATTATGGTTCTTGTGCACTGCACTTCCCCTTATTGTGTTTGACAATTGTATGAAGTTGTTTTTAATTCCAACCAGTAGTTTTCAAGTTATGCCCCGGACAAGGAAAAGTAACAAAGAGCAATAACTCTGTAATTAGTCACGATAGAGTTATGGTTCTTGTGCACTGCACTTCCTCTAAATGTGCTTGACCATTGTATAAAGTGATAATAAATTCCAACAATTAGTCTTCAAGTTATGGTCCGGACAAAAGAAAGCAATGGAAAAGTAACAAAGGGCAATAACTCTGTAATTACTTTAGACAGAGTTATGGTTCTTGTGCACTGCACTTCTTCTCAATGTGCTTGACCATTGTATGTAGTTATATTGAATTCCAACCATTAGTCTTCAAGTTATGCTCCGGACAAAGAAAATGCAACAGACGTCTGGACCGACCAACCGACCGACCAACGGGTGACTCCTATATACCCCCCCCACCAAACTTCGTTTTTGGGGGTATAATTATAATAATAATAATAATAACAAGAATTTGTAACAGAGTTACCAACGTCCCCCGCCTCGGGAAATTTTATATGAAGCATAAAATTGTGCTATTTCAAAAGATTGAGGTTATAATGGATCTCAGGACATTTACTCCAAAATTATGATCAATGCTAGATCTGCAAATGTACCAATAAATTTGTTAAAAAAATAAAATGAAACACGGAATTTAAAAATCTATCATGTTAAGATTTGACCTCTTAGTGTGACCTTGACCTTGGAGGTAGGGAAGCAGGTGTTGTGCATGACATAACGTCTTATTATTGAGACTATTTGTGCCAAGTATTTTCAAAATCCCTTGAACTATGAAGAAGTTATAGATTGGACACAAAATATACCCTTATAATAACAGACTATGTAAATCTTTGATCTCTAAGTGTGACCTTGACCTTGGAGGTAGGGACACAGATGTTACGCATGACATATCGTCTAATCATTGTGACTATTTGTCCCAAGTATTTTCAAAATCCCTTAATCTATGAAGAAGTAATGGACGGGACAAAAAATATACCAAATAACAGACTCTGTTAACCTTTGACCTCTAAGTGTGACCTTGACCTTGGATGTAGGGGTGCAGGTGTTGTACCTTACATATTGTCTTATTATGGTGACTATTTGTGCCAAGTTATTTTAAAATCCCTTGAACTATGAAGAAGTTCTAGATTTGACACAAAATATACCCTATAACAGACTATGTTAATTTTTGACCTCTAAGTGTGACCTTGACCTTGGAGGTAGGGATGCAGGTGTTGCGCATGACACATCCTCTTATTATAGTGACTTTTTGTGCATAGTATTTTCAAAATCCTTGGATCTATGAAAAAGTTATGGACCGGACACAAAATATACCCTGTAACAGACTATGTAAGTATTTGACCTCCAAGTGTGACCTTGACCTTGGAGGTAGGTGACCGTTTTTTGCGCATGACACATCGTCTGATTATTGTGAACAATTATGGCAAGTATTTACAAAATCCCTTCATAGATAAGAAAGTTATGGACCGGACACGGCATATACCCTCAAATAGACAATGTTAACCTTGAATGAGCAAGTACGACCTTGACCCTGAAGGTACGGATCTGGTTGTTGCGCATGACACATCCTCTTATTATAACAAACAATTGTGCCAAGTTATTTCAAATTCCTTTGATAAATGACAAAGTTATGGACCGGACACGAAATATATCCTGTAACAGACTATGTTAATATTTGACCTCCAAGTGTGACCTTGACCTTGAAAGTAGGTGACTGGTTTTTGCGCATGACATATCGTCTGATTATTGTGAACAATTATGGCAAGTATTTACAAAATCCCTTCATAGATAAGAAAGTTATGGACCGGACACGACATATACCCTCAAATAGGCAATGTTGACCTTGAATGAGCAAGTGCGACCTTGACCCTGGAGGTAGGGGTCTGGTTGTTGCACATGACACATCGTCTTATTATAATAAACATTTGTGCCAAGTTATTTCAAATTCCTTTCATAAATGACAAAGTTATGGACCGGACACGAAAGTGTGACGGACGGACGGACGGACGGACAGACGGACGGACAGACGGACGGACAGACGGACGGAGCCTTTTTCTATATCCCCCTTTTTTCTTCGAAAAGGCGGGGGACAATAAAACTGTTGATGATGATGATGATAATAATAATGATAATAAACTGACCCACTATCTACTTATGATGTGTACAAATAAATGGTAAAATCAAATCATACTTTCAGAAACAAAGAACCAGAAAACTGAAGTATAGGATAATCTAGAATGAGTAACTAGGTTCAGTCCAATGCTTTGACATAATGGGTTAGGTCTTGCATGTAATATACTGTCTGATCATATCCACCAATTTATGATGAAATTCAATCCTGCAGCAGACCTGAAAAATCTCATACTTCACTTACATGTACAACTTCATGGTATATTATGAATACACTTTAGTTCAATCCCCTGCTGTGACAATGACCTTTGACCTAGGGACATAAGTCTTGCATACAACACATACACATAGTTAGCATATGATGATTGTATAAACCAACTTATTTTGAAATTCCATCATGCATGCATCATTTATGAACAAGACAAGAACCAAAACTAAACTGATATGACAATATGAGAAAACATGAGGGCCATGATGGCCCTAAAGTCGCTCACCTGTATATAGGCCCCCGGAGCGGGGCCAGTTTAAACTCCCGGGCTTTTATTTGAACAAACTTGGTAGACACCCATTAGAAGACGTTTCAAGCTAAACATCTAAGGTCTAAGAAGATTTTTTCAAGTTTTTTTCTTTACACATATAGTTAAAAACAATGACACACCTGGGGCAGGGCCAGTTTTGACCCCAGGGCTTTTATTTGAACAATCTTTGTAGACACTTACTAGGCAATGTTTCATATTTAATATCTGAACTCTAGCTATTCAGGTTTTTTCAAAAAAGATTTTTAAGTTTTTGCTATACACATATAAGGAAAATCAATGTCCCCTGGGACAGGGCCAATTTTGACCCCAGGGCTTTTATTTGAAAAAACTTGTAGACATTCACTAGAAGATGCTTCTTGCTTAATATCTAAACTCTAGCTATTTGAGTTTTTTCAAAGAAGATTTTGTAAGTTTTTGTCATACACATATAAGGAAAATGAATGACCCCCGGGGCCGGGCCAATTTTGACCCCAGGGCTTTTATTTGAACAAACTTGGTAGACACTCACTAGAAAATGTTTCATGCTTAGTATCTAAACTCTAGCTATTTGTTTTTCTTTCAAAAAAGATCTTTTAAGTTTTTGTTATAAACATATAAGGAAAATGAATGACCCCCAGGGCGGGGCCAATTTTGACCCCAGGGCTCTTATTTAAACAAACATGGTAGACATCCATTAGAACATGTTTCATGCTAAATATCTTAGCTCTATCTCTTTGCATCCTTTAAGTTTAAAAGAAATTTTTTTATGTTTTTACTATATGCATATAGGGAAAATCAATGACCCCCTGGGGCGGGGCCAATTTTGACCCCAGGGCTTTTATTTGAACAAACTTGGTAGACACTCACTAGAAGATGTTTCATGCCAAATATCTAAGCTCTAGCTCTTTGGGTTCTTTGAAAGAAGATTTTTTAAGTTTTTACTATATGCATATAGGGAAAATCAATGACCCCCTGGAGCGGGGCCAATTTTGACCCCAGGGCTTTTATTTGAACAAACTTGGTAGACACTCACTAGAAGATGTTTCATGCCAAATATCTAAGCTCTAGCTCTTTGGATTTTTAAAAGAAGATATTTAAAGTTTTTTCTTTTGGTTGCCATGGCAACCAGAGTTCTGCATGGAATGGAATTCTTTGAACAACTTTGTTAAGGCTTCACACAAGGAACATCCCTGTGAAGTTTCATTATGATCTGCCTTATGGTTTCAGAGGAGATGTCATTTTAAAAGTGTGCAGACAACATACGACGGACGACAGACGACGGACGAAGAGTGATCCTAATAGCTCACCCTGAGCATATGCTCAGGTGAGCTAAAATAACAGTTTAATTCCTTCCTGCGACCTTGACCTTTGACTTTAGGACTTGGTCTGACATATTGCATTGATTTAATATAATAGTAAAATCATTTAAATTAATGTCATCTTAACCCTGACGTCAATATCTCTAGGCATGTTTTTCATTTTTTTCATAAAGTCAGTTATATGGTCAAAATGTTAAAATTATATTTTTTCCCGTTGACTTACATTGTAACCTGACGTGACGTCCATTTCAAAATGGCGGCGCCCATATAGACGTCATTTAGGGTTCGTCTCACAATTACGGTGAAATGTACTAGGTAATTATAAAAATTTGATTATTCTTATTTACTTAATGATCAAAAGCTAAATGTTATCATTAAAATGAAAAATGAGAACAAAGTTGGTTTCAAAAAGGCACTTTTACTAGCAAACTATTATTTAAAATAAACAAAATCATTTAAAGCTAAAATATCGCTAACCGCTTTATAAATTCTAACTCACAAATATTAAATTAATTACCATGATACACTGTCGTATTTTTTTTAAAGATAAAATGAACAATGAATTGATTTGATTAGATAGCTTTCCAATAAAGTGCGTATCTTACCGCAACATGTCGTAGGGGATCGGAAACACAACTAGAATATGATAAACAAGATCAACAAGGAAAGGCGGCGTTCAATGAACGCGGCCCCCACATGACTCGATCAGCAAGAAGACTATAAAAAATGGTTCTTCGCTAAAACTTTCCGTAGGTTTCAACTTTCACAAGAAATCGCCAACAGATACTACTTTATCATGCAAATCTGACAAGAAATATATAGAAAGGAAAACTGATTCACTATACGTTCAGAATTGGTTTGCTTGTTACCACAGTGACTACTTTAACTAACTCCCTCGCTAACGAGAGAACACAGACCCGTGTTGGCGGAAAATGTAAATTTTAAGAATATATAATATCTATAATTTCTAGTTTGAGCAATCAAACGTAGGCCTATACACTTTAAGTTCGTAAATACAAATTTAACTTCCCATCTCACAATTCAACAAATGTCAGTGATTTGATATTATAAAGAATAAGTTTGGATTGGAGTGTTCAATAAGCGACAATAAGCGTGTTTTTTAGACTCAACGTTTAACATATAATTATCATGTTAAAATGAAGGGGAGATCTAGTCAAAGGGAAACACCGAGTGACTTTCTCAATGATTTTAGCCTTCCTAAAGTTTAAAAATATTCAGTGAAAAAACAATTGATCTAGCATATTTTTCGCGGGAGAAAAATACGGCGTATTGTATATTTTGTAGTTAAAAGAGTAAGATTTACAGAAGTCATGAAAAACGAGTTAATAATTTTATTATGTAGGGAAATTATTTCTGAGAATTATGTAAAATGGTTTTTAAACATAAAATCAAAACAAATGTTATATGTAATTAATGGAAGAAGTATTGTACTGTTGTAGATTCATGTCATTTTGTGTTTAACATTATTTAAATGTTATCAAAAGCTTTATTATTAATATATGAATTGAAGGTGTATTTTGTAAAGTTAAGTTGCAAAATCTGGGTAAACAAAAATTATTTTAAATGCCAACAAGACAAATTCATCTCAACGCTTAAAATTATTTGTTTGAGGTTACATATGCCTTACCGCTCTCTGTCAATGCCGCAACTGGAATCGCGAGACATATTTGTTATGTCATATATTTCGTATATTGTTGTTGACGTAATAAAGATTGTTTTCGTCAGGAATCCATTTTCAAGAGTTATAAACATTGTGATATTGACAACTAAAATTGATGGGCCGTTCTTGAATTATGGATTTGGAACATGCTGAATTATGATGTGTTTCATTTACATATTTCATTTGCTAACCCAGATAACTCCACAAATTGAACAATGTTTTAATAATGAGACGGATTAACAGTCTAAAAATCTGGATCATCATAAGTGTAGGAGTAATGTCATTTAGGAGTTTCAAAGTAGAAAAAATCGGATCTACGGAACTGTATAGAAACTGGCAATGAAGGAATCTTCAGAAGTGATGTTTATAAAGATCTATTCCGATCATAGGAATTATATTCAGCTTAAAGGTAAGTGTAATTTCTAGATCTTTTATCCATGTGACACGGTGTTCTTGTTGCATTTTTTTCTTTTTTATTTTAAGTTTTCTATCATGCATTGCAACTAAACTGTTACATCTTATAGATCCGTCTTTGTAAAATAATCATGAAACGACCCCGAGAACCTCATGTATATTTTAGAAAAATGACACGTGCTTTCTCCTGTTCATCTTCAAATGAAGAGTACTTCGGCAATGGCTACGGAAAATGAACAACATGGATTTTCCATAGAGAAATCAAAATTTGCTTTCACGAGAAAAGTAGACACTTAAGCGTAAAATCCTGAAAAATCTCGAGGGTGACTTTTTTTTAGTTTACAAAAACAGTTAAATTTTTATTCAATCTCGTTTTGTTAATTCACACCAGGCAAAAGTTCATTTCCATTTTTAATGGGACAGACTATAGAAACAAACTTCAACTGTATCAAAGTCTATATGAGAAATACACAGAAGTTCAATCTCCTGACCTTGACCTAGCGGCTTGGGTCTTGCGTAAAACATATCATCTAGGATACTGGACACGCGAAACCCGCAAAAGTCGCGTTATGCCGCGAGTGTAGTCTATGACGCGACGGGACACTACGCGGTAAAACATCACCGTGTGCAAGTTCGCCGAATTTCATGGCGGTTCACGAAAAATCGCCGGGATGTATCGCCGTAATTTTCGGCGAATCTTCAGCAATAATTGTATTAGAAAGTACTTCTTGGTCATTCCCGTGGTCTTTAATTTTGAAAACTTTAAAAAAAATCTTGTAAATGTCATGTATATTTATAAATATTTAGCATTTGAACATGTACAGCGTATACATTTTGTATACTAAAACAAAGCAATCAGGTGCTGGTGAAAATTAGTTAACAATAAAACGAGATTGAAATTACAAAAGGTAATTGGAACGCACGATAACAAATTGTCCAATTGTTATTTTGAAAATGATACAAATGTAATTAAAATCCATTGTTTACTTTCGCACATATTCTATTTTTAGAACAATGCAAAGCGACATTTAGCACCGATTCACAGGTGTAACTAATTATTACGTCTAATATGCTAATTATGATTGTTGAAAATTGTAAATTGTAGCAGCGGGGATTCTGTCATAAAATTGACCGAAAAAATAAATTTTGGGAAGCTGTGGTCCTTTCATATGCATTATTGTTTTGATAGCAGACACAAGTATTGCACAATATTTCTTGCATCTCAGACAGGATTATCTACCGTTTACACCGGTGCTAGAAAATTCTGTCTTACACCCCCCATGTAAGACAAGTCGCGTGCTTTAAATGACGTCATTGACGCCCACCTTTTATCGATGAATCGCGTTCTTAGGATGACGTCACTTTTCCGTTATGAATGAAGTTGTAAGTTCATACGCTACTATAAGAAATAAGTGCGTAATGAGAATATCAGTTTTCATAATTTCTGTTCCGAAAATAATTGACACGTAATATGCAAGAAAAAGATTCAAACACCGGCTGTTGGTACAGACGGGAATATCTAGCTCTCGGGTAACTGTTTAGCGGAAACTCGGCAGAGCCTCGTTACCGCCATAAACAGTTACCCTCAAGCTAGATATTCCGGTCTGTACCTGCAGCCGGTGTAAGATTCTTATACTTCAAGATCATAAAAATGTAAATAAAATATCACAATCAAAATGCACTTACCATTAATAATATGTCAATAATTGACACAATCAATATCCAACATTTTTTTTTACTTGAGCAATAATTAAACATGTGTAATCATTCCTTGACAAAAAGAAATGACAGTTTTTTTCTGATATATCAAAAAGAGGTAGAAGTCAATCGAGTGTCGGCATTTCTTTGATGATTCGGCAACAACTACAGGTGTGTAAACATCAAAGATTCACAGATTCTTCAGAAGAGCCGACCAGTCATTTGTCAGAGGTCATTTCGTGTGTAAATTTTGTATTTATTATTTAACAATGGAAACATTATATTCCTTTTATTTATGGATGCTTCTTTTTGCGCGAGTGTTTTGTGTCTTTTAGCGCTATGGAATTTCAACAATTGGCGATAATTTTCGGTAACTAACAATTAAATATTTTAACATTTTTAAAACAGGGGTGCAAATATCCGCCATTCAGAAATTATAGGAGACAAATCTTGCGTGTGTTATTTTTTACAGACGTGTAATAAATTGAGTAATGATCACCCGAGAGAACGAAATGTCCCGGTGATCCACTATAACTCTTCCAGGTCGTACGGGAATATTTACGCAGGATTATTTTATCACATCGGTAATTTGACCATGCTTGAATTTATGTCTTATGTAACGTTTTCAACATGGGGATACATTTAGAAATGAACAAGTTAATGTCGTATCAATTATGTATCTTTTTATGTAACTAAATATCTTTTTACACATATATTATATTTATATCTCTACTTTAAACTCAATATGTATCCCCCCCTAAAAAATATTTTTACACGTGTACATGTACACTATTTACCTGCCGATGGAGCTGCATACTTGTAGTGCGTCGCATTTATACATTGAATTTGAGGTCATGATTCCGCCATTCACGGAAAGTTTTTAACGGTGTTATTTGATTTCGCCGTGGTTATTTATATTTGCTGTTGGCATCAAAGATAAATAGAGAAAGGGCAATTTAGCAAATTACAAGATTTTCTTGATACAACTTCATGTAGATCTACTAATTAATTTTCGTACTTGTACATGTATATCTGGTTTCAAGTTCACAGAGTACAATTATAAATAGATCTACATTTATTATACAAATGAACATGTATTATTCCCTGCGAATCACGGCAAATGTTCACGGCAAAATCGCCGCGAGTTGAATTCGCGGCTATTGTCTCAAGTTGCCGCGAATTCGCTCGCGTTTTAAAGCATGAGAGTTTGCCGCGAATTGTGCGGGTTTCGCGTGTCCAGTACTGTACTTATGTTGGTCCTGTAATCACTTTATATATATATACACATGCATGCACACATGGACAGGAATAACACTTAATACTTTCCAACCTTTTCAATTTTATGAAGACATAAAAAATGACATCAATATAAATGTACATTTATGTGTAGCCTCTTGCAATAACATGCACCTCTGCAATGAGTCACTTCTGTTTATTTTGAATAAGAATAACCTTACCCGTTAATCTTGAAATTAAGATAAGACATTAAGGTAACTTCCACTAAAAACAGTCTTCTTATTAAAAACAAAATTAAATACGCACACAGACAAAAAGGAGGGCCATGAGGCCATGCATTGTTCACCAAACTATACATTGAAATAAAATGAATCTATGAGCAGTTTTTATAAAGTTTTGCCAAAATCTGGTAACAATCCATCATCAATCAATCAATCAATCAATCAATCAACTTAAAGTAAGTAATCCTACATAGTTATCCAACATTTCTTTACAACAGTTTTCTGACAATTCAATCAGGGCTCGAGCTAGTGGGCCATTCGGGCGAAATAGTCGCCGAATTCCGTCTGACTTCGCAAACATCCTACATGAAAGCGAAGATGAAGTCGCCCGATTTTATTGATCCATTATTGATAATTACCAACAATAACAATAACTGTGAATAACATGTTGTGTGTGTTTGCTTTGTTTACCCTCCCCGCCGGAAAAAGGGACTGCCATGCATCTCAATCAACGCGAAATGTCATTAATCCGTTTGTTTACCAACATGTCATAAAAGTCTAATTAACAGACGCTCGAGGAACAATTAGACTCCGCCCACGGCGAGATTACCGATACGTGCGAGAAACCAATCGTAATTCACGTTTTAATCGAGGCGACATTATTTAACCAATCATTAAATCGCTAACATACAACTACCCGTAACAATTATTTATGATGGACGGATCAAACGTCAATTAAATTTTCACTATCGAATGATTGTCAGAATTAAAGGACCGCTCGACATATAACTGTAACGGTAATTTTAAATGAAAGTTATGATAACCTTTTTTGTTAAATTTGATAAAATTAACGGCATTTACACTGTATTTATTACAAATGAAGTTAAATTAAAGATCGTTTCTTTTCAATGTTATCTACTTTCATTTTCTTTACAACATAAGTGAATATGAATATAATGTCCGGCGCAAGCTTTTTAATAGTAAATCAGAAGGGAATAACTGTTAATGCACCCATAATATGATCCATGATAGGAATCAACTATGGCTTTTTTATCTTCATTTAATGCAATGGTTGCATTACAAGATACTCATTCTTATTACTTGTTTCAAACTACTTTTAAACAGAGACATAGATAACAATAGTAATAATAATAGCTATCTATGTCTCTGTTTTAAATTAAAATTGAATATTCAGTTGTAACACAAATCCAATTCATTTGATAAGATATGTACAGTGAGTCAACATAATTGCGATAACATACAACAAACATCGATAAATGAATCTCCTCACTTCTCCCTAAAGTCTCCCCACTTCTCCCTAAATCAGCTGGAGGGAGAAGTGACTTCTCCCTAAATTTTGAACCTAGCTTGAGCCCTGTTCAACCATTTATTCAATCAATCAATCAATCAATCTATCAATCAACTTAAAGTAATCCTACATTTCTTTACCTGTATCAAACTCATAACCTTTATCCACAAAGGTATGGCAGCAGCCCCCAGCCTGGTCATGTTGTTCTAAAACTAACACTTTATATCCTGCCCTTCCTAGTAGCACTGCTGTAGATAGACCTCCTATACCACTACCAATGATGATTGTGTCTATATTTTCTGGAACTCTCTGGACTTTAAATCCTGCAGATTTCAACAAAACATATCAACAAAACAGTAGGGGTTTGTTTAAAGAATGAAATATATATAATACAGTCTAACTTGCCCATGCTACCACGTGTATTAAGCGACTTTTGTCTTAAACAACCACTTTAAATTCCCCCCGATCATTTTCTCTCTATATCTTTAATGTATTAAGCGACTTTTGCTCAACGCGACCAGCGACCGCTAATAATCACCTAATTGAGATCAATCTTTTCATTAAACGACCACTTTTACCTGTCAAGTACAGTCAAACGTGTATTAAGCGACCGGGCAAGGGAAACACCAAAAACGGTCGCTTAATGAAACGGTCTCTTAAGACAGTCATCATGATATAAAAGTCAAAATTTATAAATGACATCTTTTTTATTCGATGGGATTGTTTTTCAACTTCATTTTTATATAAATGTTGAATAATAAGTACGCTCCGATAATCTAAACGGATGCAAATGTAAAAATAACGTTCTGATATTTATTGACAAAACAGTTTTGATCCATTATGTACATGTTTGACATTTTTTCCAGAATTTTTTAACTTCTCCGTTGTTTTCCCTTGTCTCCAACACGAAAACCCTATTAGTGAAGATGTTTTCTGTTGTGCATTTTTTCATTTGAAATAAACAAACTACATCTATTTGTTACGATTAATTTAATGGCTGATCAAGTTCAAGGTCAATTCAATGCAGTCTAAATGTCAACAAGCGAAGCGTATACACCATCTCAGTATGGGCGGAGCGTTGCGTTGTTTATCCGATATTATTTGATAATACACGTCACGCGTATACTTAGCTTCATTTGCATACACTAAAACGGTATGGGAAATGGAGTTTTTCACACGTTTATTGTTGTGTTTTGATTGCTGACACTTGTGACATAACGAGGTAGCGTTCTCTAAAAACTCAATTACTTGACAGGTAAAAGTGGTCGTTTAATGAAAAGATTGATGCCAATTAGGTGACTAATTAGCGGTCGCTGGTCGCGTTGAGCAAAAGTCGCTTAATACATTAAAGACATAGAGAGAAAATGATCGGGGGGAATTTAAAGTGGTCGTTTAAGACAAAAGTCGCTTAATACACGTGGTCGCATGGGCAAGTTAGACTGTAATTGTGTTTTTAGAGAACGCCACCTCGTGATGTCACAAGTGTCAACAATCAAAACACAACAAATAAACGTGTAAAAAACTCTATTTCCCAAACCGTTGTAGTGTATGCAAATGAAGTTAAGTATACCCGTGACGTGTATTATCCAATAATATCGGATAAACAATGCAACGCTGCGCCCCTACTGAGATGGTGTATACGCTTCGCTTGTTGACATTTAGACTGCATTGACTTGACCTTGAACTTGATTGGCAATTAAATTAATCGTAACAATTAGATGTAGTTTGTTTATTTCAAATGAAAAAAAAGCACAACAGAAAACATCTTCACTAATAGGGTTTTCGTGTTGGAGCCGGAGAAGTTAAAAACTCTGGAAAAAATGTCAAACATGTACGTAATTTGTCAATAAATATCAGAAAGTTATTTTTTTTACATTTGCATCCATTTAGATTATCGTAGCTTACTAATTATTCAACATTTATATAAAAATGAAGTTGAAAAACATTCCCACTTCATAAGAAAGATGTCATTTATAAATTTTGACTTTTATATCATGCTGACTGTCAAAACAGACCGTTTCATTAAGCGACCGTTTTGGGTGTTTCCCTTGCGCGGTCGCTTAATACTCGTTTGACTGTATAGACAAAATCAAGTAATGGATATATATGATGTTAAAACAGTCATATTCCCTGAACAATGCAGGAGGTAGATCCCCTTGGTAACATCTTTACAATGGACTTGTGCATTAAATAGCTTTAGGAAATGTAAAGATGTGTGGATACTGTACATAAATAAATTGTTGTAAATACTTACTTTGTTTTAAAACTTTATTTCTCAGGTTATGATCTGTTACCAATGGTTTGGGTGGGCGAACATGGCCGACCGAAAATGGATTTCTTCCAGGTTTAGGTCCCGAAATAAAAATTGACAATGCATAAATGAAACAGTACAGTAGGAATAGAAGAAACAAAACCCATGGGTTATATATAAGGTAGTTGAAAAAGCTGACTACGCCAGAAAATCCCACTGCCATTTCTGCAAATATTTTGTTGCTCTAAGTTACTAGACGCTTTAAATAAAAGCGCCTGTTCATCGTGACTAAGGGCTTAACACCACTAAATTATGAAAACCACTAAATGTTTTCCTAAGGCTTTATAATGATGAATTCAACTAAACTGAACAAGACCGGTATCACGTACAGAGGGATAAACGAAATCATCAATATACTTGTGTAATATGGAATACGAATGGGTCCTAAATGGATACCTATATTATACGGATCTCATGTGGGCCTCACATTCGTATTGCATCTTAATTATTCCTATCTGCATGGGTGGATGTATAGGGGGGGACCCATATGGACTGCCCATATAAAATATATCGTTTAATAATATCTGTAATCTGGGAATATGTACGGCTTACCAGCTGCAATCCACTATTAAAGCACTTCTACTAATACAATTTATATATATTTACTACTTTTTTTGGTTTGTACTTGTGTTTGACTTTTCTAGGTTTTATTAAGTCACTTTATGACAACTTCTGATTCTAATATTCTCTTTGTATACTTTTATATATGATTAAAGCTGGTCCCTATATACGATTCAAACATCTAGTCAGCGTCATTATGTGGACTGTATCAGTAGATAAACAGTTGCATTGGCGGAAGATTTCCTAGAATATTAATATATATATATAATGTTTTAACAGGTACAATATTAGGTCATGGAAATTTACAGAAATGAGATGTTAGATTATATGATTATAAATGAACTCATCATCATGAAATATCATAGATATACTTTTATTATGTTTTATCTTAGTGTTTTAATACCATTGCATTGTTTGTATCAGACCACCCCAGACAGTCTTTGTGCTTGTATAAGTGCAATGTCTTTCACGTTGGCTCATTGGCTCAACCATTTGTCTGCCATTGTACTTGATTCTTAGATAAATGTAAAAAAAGCATTATTTCTTACTCATTTTTACAAATGAGTGTTTCTAGTTTTATCTAATGCTGCTATTCGGAATAACATTATATTTATTTCATGCAAAACTTTTTCAATATAACGGCCACAATTTAAAGTAAACATTTTGAATTCTTCCCCTTTACTATTATATGCTTCGTATAATTACACTGACTCTGTAACTTTAAAAAAATTCTTTCCTGGCACCTAAATTCATGACGCACTTATTTTTGAAAATTTATGATTATATTTGAAAAGTTGCGCCACTTTTCTTTTTTTATTGTAATACAACTCATCATAATAATAGAATGGTGCCTCGATTTCTTTTCAGAGAATCAAACTTAATGATATAATTATATTGGTCGTAAGTCTCTTTTCACTTCCAGAGTATCTTTTTTTAAATTCCATATTGGACTAGTGCCTCTTCTCTTTAAATTTATGTGTAGTAACACAATTCATGATTTATGAGAATAGTAACTCTTTTCAGAATTTTCTCTCTAAAATGATAACATTATTCATGATTATATATTGAACTTGTGCCTCAAATTTCCCTTGATAACTTACCTTCGTTAAATAAAGAGTTTATTATTATTATTATTAATTTCTTCTTAAGTAACGTTATACATAATTATATTGAACCAGTGCCTCCAATTTCTTCTAATCACAGCCATATTGGACTAGTGCCTCTATAATCTCTTCTAAACTAAAATAATTCATGATACCTGACTAGTCCTTCTGTTCTATAGTAACAAAATTCTATATTGTTTTTGAAAAGTTGCCTCTTTTCTTTTTCCAAGTATCAAACTACATGATATTGAACTTGTGCCTCCCTTTCCATCTTAAGTATGAAAATTCCTATACTGGAATTGCAAGTACCTCGTACTTTTTACAATTTTGCGAACTGTAGTATTCTGAATAGAACCAGGAACATCACAGAGCTATATTTGTATATAAGTCTCTGATAACACAGAACCGAAAATACTTTCTAGCTTTTTAATGCTTTCAGAGAAACAAAGCATGCATCATGCATAGGAGGTGGGGCTTAATTATCACAACTGACAGCAGCACACTACACTTACGTACTGGGTAACCTCCAAAACTTCCCCTTAACTAAACGAAACTATTGATTCCTTAGTTTTATAGTTTTATATAGGAAATTGAAAATACAAAGGACTGTTAATATAAATAAAAATCTTTTAAAAATAAAAAAATGCACAATTCTAGTTTTGCAGCAAAATATTAGAAATGAACAAAACGTCTGTTTTTTTTTCTTTCCATTTATTAATTCAGACTATTTTACATGTAACCATAGACAACACCGGATCTTGTACACTTTGGGCTTCTGTAAACTGGGTAGAAAAGTGCATGTGACTTGCTGATATAATGCTTGGGATACATCAAAACCTTTGACACTTTCACTACCATACAATTGAGCAACATAAAGAGAAACGAAAACACTCCGAATAAGATGAGGAAAACAGACGGGTCGATTGAGGTTAAGTAATTTTTGGACATCCAGCAGAGTAAAGACTTTGACTCGTACAGTCCTAATGTGAGCATGAGTGCATAGTACACGGACGCTCCGAGCAACTTCAATGTTACTCTCTTAAGTCGTCTGCCAAATCGTCTGCATGTGGCCATATGGATGACTTGTTGAGCTTTTGATCTGCAAAGAGAAAAATATCATTTATAATTTACATGTATTGAAATTGGACATGTTTGTAGTTTCCTTTGAATTAATTTTTTTAAAAATTAAATTTTTTCAAAAAGTCGAAGGAACAGGTTAGCCCGTTTCATACCTTAATGTTATCCTGCTTAGATATACACACATTTAAACATTTTAAATCATGCTATATTATATTTATTTTCATCTTATTTTCTTCTTTCTATGAAGAAACGCTGTAGACAGACTATTATTCAGAAACGAATTATTTTGTCTTGTTTTAGAAAGGTCACGTGTGGGATTCGTAACTTTTTAATAATGGGTTTTAGACCATGTGTGCTGCTTATCGCCTGAGAAAAGTAGAGGTGAATGATATTTTGCCATATTAACAAAGTAGTTATTTTGACATCCATACAAAATACTTAATCACTATTTATCTTCTAATTGTCAAAAAGCAACAGAAGCAAAGGGTCTTTCAGGTAATTACCTATGAATAATGTTTGGAAACTACAATAGGAGATCAAAAATGAAAGTTTTTTTTTTTTATTTTTTTTTTTTTATTAAAGCATTTCTGAGCATATTGGGTCTTTATTTTTGATAGTTTAATGCAGTTTCTTTTTTCTTTATCACGGTCGATATATTTGTTACTTTCAATGTTCATTTTGCCAAGCGCCGTTTGTCAAGAAGACGCGGGAAAATTATATTTGATGATAATGATGTATATATGACGGAAATTCACGGATACCTCGAGACATTTCAACTCCGTTTGTATCTTATGAACTTTTTCTGAACGTCTAATAGATTTGCACGTTGTATGAAAGGGATTTGAGAGAAAGTTTACAATGGTTTTTTAACATTAAATTTCCTTTCTCCAAAATACCTATCTCCAGGTCACCTTGTCGTTATTCTCACATGCACAAATATAGATATTAAATATATTCTAGTTACATTCAATACTATATATTTCACTTTATAGAATTTTCATTTAAAAATATAACTGTTTTCATTATAAATTGAGACGCTGTGGTAAGATTATTTTCAATTGGTTCAATTACTGGAAATAATGTAATTTCTATCGCTCAATTGTTGTAATGTTGTATTATATACATGTTTTTAATTAACTTGTATTATAATTTTAGAGCCCCCCCCCCCCCCCGAAAATTTGTTGAAACATGCATGGTATATATAGCATTTAGTCTGAAACATGAGTATGTATAATAGCTAGAACGGGTATTTACGGTAATCTGTTATACTAAAGTTATGAGTTATTCTCTGTTATACTTATTCCATGATATTTACAGTGTAAAAGTCAACCAATCAAATTAATTGTTGCTGTGATTACTGAGTTGGATTTGGCATTATTAGTTAGTCCTAAATCAAACGTCTACCGTTTACTTTAATCAACCTTATATAAAATATCTAATATTCTATATAAATAATCTAAACTGAATAATAAGTAAAGCTGTTCTTAATAAAAATAAATAATATGTAATAAGTATATATAATTCTTTAATTTGTTAAGTCTCGAATAATTAAAGTATTGATTGAAATTATATTTACTAGTTGTTATTGTTTAGTATCTAGTGACATATAAATCAACTGAGCCCTCTAACAAATTTGTGATCGTTTGGTCTCCGTGTAGAGCAGAACCTCACCACTATTGCGTCTGAACAATTAATACTCTCTTATGCTCTTTTTATATGAAAAAATATTATGCTTTGTATATGGAAAAGTTTTTCTTTTCTACATGCAGATTCCATATGAAATATGATTGTCTAAGTTTATGAAACAAAGCTTATTCTGCTAGTTTTAATCAATATTTCATTATTTTTTTCTTTTCAGATTAAATAATAAAAGCATTTACCCCATATTTTGTATCTGTTGAGTGTAGAAACTGCTTTGCTTTATGTTTCGGCTTATTCTGAATAGTTGGCACGTATTTAGGGTGGATTCGGTGGATAAATGTCTGGGCGAATTGACGCTGTTGCCGGTATCAACGACGTCCAATATGACGTCACCACAGGCAACGTTAATTGATGGTTAGATGTTTAGCCTTGACCTCCTTAAAACATATCTTGATCAGACTTCTATTTTCATGACCTCAGATATGTAAAGTGAATTATTGATCTAATTTTAACATTTTGTTAAAAAATTTACGGCCGATTCTGATTTAGATCTATTGAAAAAATATGAAATGACTACAACGATATGAAATTTGTTCATTCGTATTTACATTATTTGTTTTGATGATGATTACTTCCTGTCTTAGTAAAATATAAAAATAATTTAATTATTTCAAAATATTATTGATTTCCGGCAATCATATGCATTAAATTCCGTCGAAATACCAAGGAAAGCTAAAAAAGGTAACCAAAAAAGCTTTGTAAGTGTTTATATTGGGGGTTTGTGTTAGGCTGACAGCTGTCATAAGCCTGTTGAAAAGTAAAAAAAAGGAATAAAATTTAAAGACAGCTACATTCAAGCTGGAAATTTAAAGGGGTATGGATCAAGCTAGGATCAATAACATATTTTACTTTCTTTTGATTTTATTTGTTAAACTTATCTATAGAACATTAGAGATTTTGACTTTGAGAACATTATTTAGTGATTTTAAGCCTAGCCCTTGTCAGAGACATATAAATATGTATTTTAACGTCTCTGCCCTTGTCTAGCCTAATGATGATGTTGCTTAGTCTAAGTTAGAGATATTTTTTGCTTTGGTTTTGACCAACATAAACTAATATGAAATAAGGCAAAGCCTGTGAACGAGGAAGTTGTTTAAAAAATTCCTTTCATTTTTCTGTTTTAAAGGTGTCATTTGGTATTTCATGCACTGGTTTCGTTTTCACTCGGAAGACTTGATGAATATTATGCAGTGTTCAATCTAGAGCGCGCCATTGCGCCATTGACCCCCTGAAAAGACCGCCGGGGCAAAACAAATTCAACTGTGGGCCCGACAGGTGCACTCATAGAAAATGCCAATTAATGATCTTAAACCTGATTAAGTACATAAAAAGTTTCTTGTGAAAAATATTAATAAATACTGAATTCAAAACTGAAGTTTGTATAGAAAAACAAGAGCATGTTGGTAAGATAGTTGCCGCACTCGGTAACCCTTTTAAAACCTTGATCGCTACGCTCTCTCGGTCCGGGTCTGTAAATACTATGCAGACCTGTTCTTCGTACCGTAACTATTACTTAAGTTACTTTTGATAAACAAAACAAAGCGTCACATGCTTGTAGTTATAGTTTTTTAACGGTCAAAACAAATTAATATGCAATAACTTTCCGGAGGATAAAAAACTATATATTTGTGAAAAAGTGCGAGTAAATTATAGAGGTGTGCATAAATTATTACGAACATGCCTTCAACCAGTTAAAAAAGTCTTAAAGATGGAGCTAATCAAACACGATTGGCTAGGGAGTGTCTGACAATTGAGTAAATAGACTTTGATTGGTCTTTGGCTGGTCGGCGCTAAAACATTGTGCATATCATTAATCAATACAGACATCTTAAGCGTGACGTAAGAACTGCTTCCCTGACAAAAGATCAAAGGTACCGGTTAGAGGTGTAACGATTCATCGATGCATCGATGCATCGCGATCTGCCTTGTCCTCGATGTATGCATCGTAATGAAATTACAAATTCCAATATATTGCGATGCAATACATATTTCACCTCCCGATGTATCGATACAGCGGGAAGTATCGCAATACAGTAACAATATCTTCCAGGAATACAAGGACAAACGTATTTTTTGAAAGACTGAAGAAAGAAAAATAGCTCGAATGAAAACAATGAACAAGCGCGACTATTATCATATCATCGTTGTCATCTCGTTTCCCCATGTCCGCAATCATTTAACGGTCACTAACAAAGTTTTATCAATTCCATATAAATGGGCTGGTGTTGTTTGAACTTGTTTATAATTAAAAAAATAATAAGTGATCTATGCATTTTCAACAAACATGAATTTGTATTTTTATTTAGTCGCACTTGATGTCGGATTAAAATAGTGATGATGACAACATTCCCATTTGATATTCGTCACGTATTTATACTTTCATTTCCGTTGACATCATTTTCCCGTTAAAAAAAAACAAAACAAACAAAGAGAAAACATGACTGTAGACTGCAAAATATTTAGAATGAGAAACTATAGTTAATCCTCCCTGGTCATACAATTCACGAGTTTTGGGAACATTGTAGTTTTTGAAGAACAAACAGACAGTGTTGTATAATGATGAAGACCGGACGTCGAGTGTTTGCAAAATTTGCAAACTCAAAATAAAATACTCTGGGGTTGAGCACAAATCTTTCGAGAAAAATGAGAGTGTAACTGATTAACTGTTATGCCGGCTCGCCACGGCGAGCCGGTATTACGTTAGGATTTTACTGAGAAACAACCTAAAACTCCGAATCCATCCGAAAATTTAATCGAAGCTTGGCTTCCAGCTTTCTATAAAAATTTATCTATCAGGGCTAGGATCCAAATTTATTTAGCAAATCAAATTTAATCTTACATAGCGTCAAAAAACCTTCAATTTTCACGCCATATTTAAAAAGCAGCAAGTATTGTTTTGAGCGCAAAGATATTATGATGATTAAAAATGTTTGTTTTCATGAATTCTTTTCAATAAATCATATCAACACTGACTTTTGATTTAGCGATTTCACCTGTTCCTCTGTAGTAAGTTTTCGTTTGGTTAATTAACATAAGTGTACACCTGATTCTGTGCATTTTTTCTTTTTCCTTTTTTCCGGTCATTTTATCCTTTCTGGTATTTAGTGTATATATTTACTGGCCGGGATCCGGGACGCCCGGACTGGCCGGGATCCGGGATCGTATATGATATTGAGGAAAAACTTATAAACTATATTTGTGTTGATTATTGTCGTAATGAAAGGCCATTAAACGTTAAGTTTTTTTATTGTATGTAATGAACGTTAAATTAATTAAACTTTGGATATAAATATATATTTAGAGCTATTTATCAACAAACTTAAAAATCACAATACTTACAATTATATGCCTAATTAATTGGAAAAATCAAAGACTACATTCTTGAATTGGTCAAATCCCGGGATCCTTTTATCTTTTAATGCGATCCCAGCTTTTCTGAAAACTATTCTTGAACTGGCAAATTCCTTGGATCTCTTAAGACTTTAATATTATCCCGGCTTTTCTGAAATCTATATTCTTGAACTGGTCAATTCCCGGGATCCCTATATGTTTTAATAGGATCCCGGCTTATCTGAAAAGCATCTAAGACTGGTTAGTTCCCGGGATCCCTATATTTTTAATAGGATCCGTGCTTTTCTGGATGAATTAATTGACAACTTGTGTTTACTTTAGGACTTGTGTCTGTCACTCATTCAAATACTAAATATCATATTACAACTTAACTTCGTATAAAGAGACATCTTTATGAATTCTACCTATCTAACATTTATTTGGTCAAGGTCAAAAGGCCATATAGTAAATGTGCATAGACATAGGGACTTCATTCTATCTGTTTACATGCATCTTCATATATACTCATATTCCTCTTTGTTAAACTGAGTGAAGCTGGCTTCCATAACTTTATGTCACTTTTATTTTGATGTTCGCTGAAGTCTCTTCAGCTAACAGAACTGTCATTTTTACATTTAAAAGCACCCCTGGAAAAAAATTACGAAGCGAGTCGCTACTAGCTTTTTTAAAAGCTAACCTTGTTTTCACCTAATAGTAAATCACTTGTTACTATTTTTTCACAAGAAAAATCTTTAGTGAAGTATTGTAAGACTGATTTTTTTAAACTGCAATATTTACAGTAGAAGACTTTAGTGTTAGACTAGTAGATATCAATTTGCTGTTATGGTATAATTACCAATACCTTTAATCCTTAGGTAATCAGAAAAGTAAATTGTTGAAAGATCAAAATCAGAAACCAAGTTATAACAACAAGTTAAAGAGTTTATTTTTTGTTATTGTAATAATTTTATATTAAATTCGTAATTATGCTGTAAACAAATGGCCAAATTTTATGTACTAAGTCTGAAAGTCAGTATCGTGATATGTATCGCATCACAACATAAGAATCGCAATATGCATCGCATTTTTTCAAAGTATGCAATACATATCGTGAATCGCATCGTTTTGAAAAACAAGTATCGTGATATGTATCGTTACAGAAAAAAATGGCAATGCACAGCCCTAGTACCGGTATGTCAATATACATTGTCTTAGCACCTGTTGACACTTTTTAGTTGAGTTGATTGTTATGGAATTTTGCAACCGTTTTTGGTCTATATATGGTACGTGAACAAGTAACTTAAAAAGATACAATACCTTATTTGAATTTGATGTTCATTTTAAGTGTTGGCCCCCTTTTTTCTCAAATGACCCCCTTTTGAAAAGTTTATGGGCCCGAAGGGCCCCCTGGTTTTTTTTTTCAAGATTGAACACTGTTTTGTATGCGAAAAGTTGAGATTTGTTCCTTTATCAGAATACCCTGCCTATTATCATTGAATAACATTGAATATGGTGGTGCCCGACTAGAATTGACACTGAAAATTTCATTGATAGGTATAGAATTCTATATATTTTCTTATTGTTTTTTTAGCTATTAGGATCACTCTTCGTCCGTCGTACGTCGCCCGTCGTCCGTTGTCCGTTCACACTTTTAAAACGACATCTCCTCTGAAACCATAAGGCAGATCATAATGAAACTTCACAGGGATGTTCCTTGTGTGAAGCCTTAACAAAGTTGTTCAAAGAATTCCATTCCATGAAGAACTCTGGTTGCCATGGCAACCAAAAGAAAAAACTTTAAATATCTTCTTCTAAAAAACCCAAAGAGCTAGAGCTTAGATATTTGGCATGAAACATCTTCTAGTGAGTGTCTACCAAGTTTGTTCAAATAAAAGCCCTGGGGTCAAAATTGGCCCCGCCCCACGGGGTCATTGATTTTCCCTATATGTATATATTAAAAAATCTTCTTTTAAAGAATCCAAAGAGCTAGAGCTAAGATATTTAGCATGAAACATCTTCTAATGGGTGTCTACCAAGTTTGTTCAAATAAAAGCCCTGGGGTCAAAATTGGCCCCGCCCCAGGGGGTCATTGATTTTCCCTATATGCATATAGTAAAAACTTAAAAAATTTTCTTTTAAAGAATCCAAAGAGCTAGAGCTAAGATATTTAGCATGAAACATGTTCTAATGGATGTCTACCAAGTTCGTTCAAATAAGAGCCCTGGGGTCAAAATTGGCCCCGCCCCGGGGGTCATTCATTTTTCTTATATGTTTATAACAAAAACTTACCGGAAAAAGATCTTTTTTGAAAAAAAAAACAAATAGCTAGAGTTTAGATACTAAGCATGAAACATCTTCTAGTGAGTGTCTTCCAAGTTTGTTCAAATAAAAGCCCTGGGGTCATTCATTTTCCTTATATACGTATGACAAAAACTTACAAAATCTTCTTTGAAAAAACTCAAATAGCTAGAGTTTAGATATTAAGCAAGAAGCATCTTCTAGTGTGTGTCTACAAAGTTTGTTCAAATAAAAGCCCTGGGTCAAAATTGGCCCCGTCCCAGGGGACATTGATTTTCCTTATATGTGTATAGCAAAAACTTAAAAATCTTCTTTGAAAAAACCTGAATTAAGCTAGAGTTCAGATATTAGGCATGAAACATTGTCTAGTAAGTGTCTACAAAGATTGTTCAAATAAAAGCCCTGGGGTCAAAACTGGCCCTGTCCCAGGTGTGTCATTGTTTTTAACTATATGTGTAAAGAAAAAAACTTGAAAAAATCTTATTTTAAAAAACCCAACAAGCTAGACCTTAGATGTTTAGCATGAAACATCTTCTAATGGGTGTCAACCAAGTTTGTTCAAATAAAAGCCCTGGGGTTTAAACTGGCCCCGCTCCCGGGGCCTATATACAGGTGAGCGACTTTAGGGCCATCATGGCCCTCTTGTTTTTTTTTAAATTTGATTTTGTTTTAAATATACACATGTAGTCTATAGCCGGGCAAGCAATAGCCCGCACATGCTTTGCTGGCCCATTATTTGACTTCCCCGTATAAAAAGCCCATAACATCTGACTAATATTGGACTAGTGAAAGTCGGACCAGATCCACTGAAAATCAAATAAACTAATGAATGAAATATTGAACCTAGAACTATTTCTCATGGAGCAGGAGCTTGAATGAATTTATTGAAAATATAAAAACATGGTGGTACTTATATCAAAATAAATTGTTTGAAGAAGCTTATACCTATAATGCTCGGATTGTCAAATTGTAACCAGGGCTTACCCAGTACCCACCTGTGAAAATTTTAAATGGCAGGTGTACAGCTTCTGTCCGTACACTTTCCATTCACTTTGTCGCAGATGGGTCCAAAATATCAGTGCCAGAGCTTAAAGCAAAGATTTTTTACATTTGTCACCCGACAAACTTGGTGTTTGAAATATCAATTCAAAGTCCCCACAGTGGGACACCATTATATTATTTGGAAGAGTACATTTGTTTTCTAAAACAGGTCAGTTATATTCAGGAACACTTGTTTTAAAGCGGCCTTCAGTTGCTGGATAAACAATTCTTTGTTGTTTCAAACTATGTACATTGTATTTCAGTCATTTTTATCTTGGAAAAGTGCTTAACATCACTGTTAAGCCATCTTCAAAACAGTACCTTGAGCTAATTATAGCGTGTGATATATATTACATCAGTGACGTTCATTTCTAAAAATACCTGATCAGGAAATGAATTGTCTGTTTTACTTATTTACATACACAGAGCGGACCGGTAAATTACAGGTATCAAGGAGTTTCCTTACTGTTTATGCATTTTTTTATTGACGGACAAATTTCATTTTCCATTTTAATTTTTTTGTTTTGACAATTATATGGAAATGATTAATCTAAAATTTAAAAAATTAACCTTTAGAAAAGCTGAAGGCCGCTTAATTAGGTAATAGTCTGCTCAGAATTGTAAATACATACATGTGAACTTTGTTCGATGATCAAGTGGAAGATTTTTCTTCAAAAAAGGGAGATTTTAGAATTTGTAATAAACAAAGAAGGAAGTTCTGACATTAAAAATAAGGAGATTTCTTTAATTTGTAAAAATACCCCTTATTTCAAGAAAAATCTTTGAAAATATGGCTGCAGCTCCCGCTTAAAGTGGGAGAGTACACATGTATGTAAATAGAAGTTGAACTAATTATAAGATGATACATGCTTTCAGTTGGAGCAAGATTTGGTAGATATTGATGAAGTATGTACAGGGAGTTTCACCGACACGAGAGTGAAAGCAACATGCATCTAGAAGCTCCAAAACTGAGGATGGATGAGAATGCGGCAACAACACTGTTACAGTATATGACTAAAGAACAGTTACAAGAATTCATAGATCAGCCAGAAAAAATAGACATGCATATTGCAGACTTAGAACAGGTGATTTTACTGGTTACAGTCCTATTAAATAGTATTACAACAAATATGTATGGCCAGACACTCTTTTTCTGAGTCTGACCACTTGGGGAATTAGCTTTTCTGAAATTTACAAATGTTTTTAAGATTTATTTTTAACAACAAGTATTCACATTAAATTTTCTTTTATTCCTGATAATAATCTAAATCTTAAACACCAGTCCACCTAATAAATTATTATCTATCATCTATCACAATATCAAATTAAACCCTTTTATTTATCAAAACTTCTTCTACTCAATGTATTTATTTTTATTATCCTATGCTTTCTGACCTAGACTTAAACCTAAACTGACTTAACTTCCTCAGCTCCTCAAGAACCAAAATATGTTATTACATCATATATATAAACATAGTACAAGAAATTGCCTGGCTATATACAAATGTATGTCTGTAGTATTGTGATGTAATACATGTATGTTTCTTTGGAATGGGCATTTTTGTCTTTCAATTTTGAATATTAAAAAACAAGTGATTCATCCTCTCTTCATATATTTTATGCATATTAAACATTTCAATTTCCTTGTTATTAGAATTTCGGCATGGGATTAATTTAAGTGAGGTAGCTGTTTGGATGCCTCAAATAAGGTTGATGGGTCTGTCTGACCAAGTTATCCCTTTGTGTCTGAAATGATAGAGTATACCAATGGACACCCGGGGTTCTCCTTTATCATGCAATATAATCTGTAAATGTGATCTCAACAGACTTGACCCAGTGATTTTTATGCCCCCGCCATGTAATGGCCGGGGCATATAGTGTTACCCTGTTCCGTCCTTCCGTCATTCCGTCCTTCCGTCATTCCGTCCTTCCGTCATTCCGTCCTTCCGTCATTCTGTCATTCCGTCATCATCAGTTTCCGTTCATTATTTTAGTAAAGGTTGCACACATTCAACTCAAATTTGACATATGGATATGTCATGAGAAAATACAGGTCAAGTTCGAATTTGGTCATGGTTCGATGATTTTTGGCAGAGTTATGCCCCTTTTACTTTAAAATAATATGAAATTTTCAGTTTCCGTTCATTATCTCCATAACGATACAACACGTTCAACTCAAACTTGACATATGGATATGTCATGAGAAAATACAGGTCAAGTTTCGAATTTGGTCTGGTTCGATGATTTTTGGCTGAGTTATGCCCCTTTTACTTTGAAAATAATATGAAATTTTCAGTTTCCGTTCATTATCTCCATAACGATACAACACGTTCAAACTCAAACTTGACATATGGATATGTCATGAGAAAATACAGGTCAAGTTTTCGAATTTGGTCATGGTTCGATGATTTTTGGCAGAGTTATGCCCCTTTTACTTTGAAATAATATGAAATTTTCAGTTTCTGTTTATTATCTCCCCAACAGTACAACACATTCAACTCAAACTTGACATATGGATACATCAAAGGAATGCGCAGGTCAAGTTCAAATTTGGTTGTGGTTCAATGATTTTTGGCAGAGTTATGCCCTTTCATTTTGAAAATAATATGAAATTTTCAGTTTCTGTTTATTATTCCCCAACAGTACAACACATTCAACTCAAATTAGACATATGGATACGTTTTTGGAATGCGCAGGTCAAGTTTAAATTTGGTCATGGTTCAATGAATTTTGGCAGGGTAATGCCCCTTTCACCTTGAAAATAATATGAAATTTTACAGTTTCTGTTCATTATCTACCAACAGTGTTACATATTCAACTCAAATTTGACATATGGATATGTCAAAGGAATGGGCAGGTTGGAATTTGTCATGGTTATATCCCTTTCACTTTGAAAATAATATAGATACATCTTGGGAATAAGCAGTTTGAATTTGGTTGTGGTTCAATGATTTTGGACAAACTTATCTTTCTTGAATGTTGGAAAAATTTTGAACTTTCAGCTTCAGCACTCATACTTTTGTGGAAATGTATGTAGCCATTATTTTGGCTACAAATATGAAATATGCTATTTTCAAAAGGTCAAGACTGAATAATTTCAGTGCCTTGAACATTGTATGAAAATGGTTTGTGTTAACATTGAAAAGTTTAAAGGGCTTTGAACTGCAAATGAAAAAAATAATTTGTGCAAACAAATTTGGAACTAAATATTATAACATCTGAAATTTTGGCTGCATGCGGGGGCATCCGTGGCATGATGACACATTTCTAGTTTTCCCCAGTTTTTAAAACAACCTGTGGCTTTCTCAAGGGGAAAATATACCGCGATAAATCAGAAAAAAGGGAAACCTGAGATCAAATTCCAACAACTGAAAATGGGATTTACCCGAACATTTTATGAAAAATATTGATTTCAATTAAGGGTAATTTAACATGCATGGTACATAGCAGAGGCTATCTATAGGGACAGATTTCTGTCTTCTAGCTGATATAAAACAGATGCTATTAAGTCATGGTTCTGGTAAGGAAGAGCATGAGGCATTTTAGGGGAAAATATTAGCTTTTTAGGGGAAAATATACCTATTTTTGGCGAGGGGAAACAGCCTTTATTTGCCTGTAAAATACAGTGAAAAAATTCACTGTGACCCAAATAAAGACTTTAAAAATAATATGAAATAATGGGCTTTTCCAATTCATTGCCATTATGATTAAAAATTTATATTTTCATTTGAAGTGGATTTACCATTTATTTCTTTTTTAATCTTTAGAGGTAGAACTGTTGTTTTTCTTAAAGTCTTAAAAATTTTTTACCTAAGAAATGCTTCTTTTTAGACAAAATCTATACACAAGGAGCGAGAGAATGTAATAGTGAAAAACAAAAGTTTAGCCGAGTACAATATCAGCTTGCAACCACACTTTGATAATCTGAAACGAAATGTGGCAACAGCATATGAGGAAGTTAATGCATTGAAGATGACACTGTGTACAGATGTTGCCAAACTAGGTAAGAATGTGTTAGAGCAGCACGCCTCCAGATAAATGCTAATTTTCATGAAAATTTTGAAAATGAAATTAAATGTATATTATTGTATTGTTACCAAAAGGAATGATTTTACACATTATCAATGGCACTTTCAACCCATGCTAACTTTATTACAAAAAAGGTTCAAAATATGCAAAAAAATGAAAATAAGAAATATAATAACATATATTGAAAAAAATTCACCATTAATCGCTCATAACATGTAAATTATTTCTTGAATCTTTCTGCACTTTGCCTTAAATCTACATTTTTCACAAGTTTGATTTATTGAAATAATTTCGCTCATCTGGGGGCATGCTGCTGTAACTACGGTATATTTTCTGATATTTTCCAAAAGGGTGGCATTGATTAAAAAGTTAAATATTGTCAAAATAAAAAGCATGTTTTCTGTTTTTGTGTTATTTTCCAGTGGATTTTATAAACTGGAAGCACAAATATGTAAATCTGTGTTAATTTCTTTAGATTTATACTATGCTGTTTTCTTCAAAGTCAGATTTCTTATTGTTTGTCGAAAAAGAGTGTGAGGGGTGTTTATTAGTGGAGGGACATTTATTAGATAATATGTTTAGGTTTCACAGTAAAAATGGCTCTTCTGGAAAAACAGAATCAGCAAATGATCTGAAATTTTGCGCGCAAGATATTGGTCTAGACCTACACAAAATGGAACCTTAATCTTGAAAAATTATTTTGAGTCCAGTCATGTCTAAAAACCTCAGTGGAGTCCTTTTAAACATTGATAATGTTTGATATGTAGAAAATAGGCAGTGTTGCAAAACAGTATATAAGATTTTGAAAAATACCCAGACAGTTTTTTCTTGTAAAATGATAAATTATATAGATACCCGGTATGCAATCTTCGCGAAAAGGATAAAGAATTGTCAGTCATCTGGACTGGTGATAATTTTTTTCTGCCAAACCGAAAAAAAAAATCTCCGAGACCGAAAGATAAAACATCTATAGCCACTGAAAAATAACTGCCAGTCAATCAGGCCAGCAACTTGATATAAGTGCCAGACCGGATGTACTTTACCAGACATGACTGGCACTTTCGCGAAGACTGGATATGTAATTAAATTGATGTATATGTTTTAAATTCTGCTTGTGACATTGTAGACAATACTAGACATGTAATATCTTTAATAATCATTGTACAACTTAAATAATCCATTGTATTTCAGATTAAACAGATTTGTCATGTTGATAGTATGGCTATATCCTGGAATAGATCTCGGGGGTCTAAACCAGGAGTATATATAAGGTCCATTCCATTTTCTATAGTGTATTATATACAAGTTTTACTTCTGAAATATACATAGGGGGGTCTAATCCAGGAGATCGCCGAAAGTATTTTTTCTTTATTGTGCATTATTACATGTTATGCATCAAAATATTCTAGAATGTTCATCATTTCATTGGTCTTATATTTTAGATAATGCACCTGGATGCCAGTCACATGACACACTGTTGGCAATCTTCCAAACAGAGGCTGCTGATGCAGACGACAAATCAGAGGTAAAATATTAATGAGCCGCATCATGACAAAACCAAAATAGTGCGTTTGCGACCAGCATGGATCCAGACCAGCCTGAGCATCCATGCAGTCTCATCAGGATCCATGCTGTTCGCTATCAGTATCTCTACTTGCAATAAGGTTTGTAAGCAAACAGCATGGATCTGATCAGACTGCACGGATGCGCAGGCTGGGTTGGATCCATGCTGCTCACATACATACTGTATTGGTTTTGTCATGGTGCGGCTAAATTTTATGATTGTTTACAAACCAAATCTCTGTCAAAATTTTTTTATACAAATTTCAATATTAGTTTAACAGCCAAAGAGTCAAGTGATTGTAAACAAACTAATATTCATTCGTGTAAAATGTTTTGGGTTTGTTGATAACCTTTTCTCCATATTGGGAAATTTACTACTGAAAAATTCCTAATTTTATAAGGTACCATTCTCTGAATAAGCAGAAAAGGCCTGTATTAATACTGTTTCTCATTCTAATATGAAAATAATGCTCTTATAGACATTTTAGAATGTGTTGAAGAATTAAAACCCGGCAATGTCATGTTCACACTAAATTTGGGTCTATTGATCTTCTAGACTCAGGGGTATGATAGAAATAAATCTTATCTAATATACTTGCAGTAAATAGTCAAGGTGTCAAATTGTTCTTAAATGAACACCTTGAAATGTACAAAATAAAAAATGTAGTTTCTGACTTGTCATAATGAATGTAATTTTCTTAAATTACTTTTTTAAATTGTTTTTGTCATTATTTTTTTAACAGGAATTGGCAGAGAATTTGTTAGATGGAAAGATGGATTTGGACAGTTTTTTATCTGAATATATACCAAAAAGAAGTGACGCTTTCTCAAAGAAAGCAAAATTAGAAAAAGTTGGTGAACTTTTCAGACAGTTTCGTTCAGATTCTGCCCCATATTCTACAAACTCTTCCTCACAGGACACTTACAATATACCACAATCCAGCACCGCGGCTCCTGGATATGGGGCTCCAGGGTATGGAATGGGAAATGTGCCACCTTACCCAACACCAGGGGGATATGGAGGAAAGGGAATGCCACTGCCCACGTATTATCAGAGATGAGAAACTGGTGTAAATAGTGAATTAAATAGACTAGTTATAGCTCATTGTGATCCATTGAACAAAGATTTAGCTCCTTTGGTTGTTTAACTTTCCTCTGTCTTAGAACTTATTGTATGACCTTTTGATAAGGTTGTGCTCTAGTTGACTAACGCCATCACAATCTGATTTAAGGAGTAAAATACTGCAGTTTGTGTGTGACTGCTTAAATCATTTGTATGTGGTGCATTATCACAGTTAATACATACACATTATGTAAGCTTTAATGTACAAAACTTTGAAAGCATGAAATAGTGGCTATATATATAAAAGCCTTTTCTCAATGGACAAAACTTTTAAAAATACCCAATGGAATCATAAATTTTCTAAAAAGTGTGACGATTTTTACTATACAGCCCAACTTTAATGTATATATGGATTATTTTTAGGAAATACACATTTTATAAATAAAGAATATTGTCAGCATAAGAGAAAATTTGAATGTTTTATTCAGTTCGTTAAATTTTTCTAATTTTCATTTAGTTAAAACTGAAATCCTTTCGTCAGAGATACATAAAAAATCAGAAAGATGAAAGCTTTTGAAAATGTCACTGAAGATGTAATTGTAGTATAAAATTTTGAAAATGTGTTAAGCAGTATATTTAAATAGAAATTTTTATTTACGATACAATCAATTATTTAATAACTTTTTTTAATCAATTTTTGTTCATGCTATATGTTTTATATAATGGACTTGTCTTGTTTGTAACAACCTTTTGGAAATATAGTTAAATTGAAATCGGTTACAAAAATGATAAATTAAACTTGGTTTGTCATATTCTATGCAAATGAAAGGATATTTGTTCAAATATATCAATTGTATTTTTTAAACGTCGAGGTATGTCACTGTAAAAAGCAAACAATTGGGAATTTTTCAATAAGCGGTGTCCAATCTGGTACCAAGCAGTGTCCAATCTGGTACCAAGCTGTGTCCTGTCTGGTACCAAGCTGTGTCCGACCTGATACCAAGCGGTGTCCAATCTGGTACCAAGTGGTGTCCAATCTGGTACCAAGCTGTGTCCTATCTGGTACCAAGCGGTGTCCGGCCTGGTACCAAGCAGTGTCCAATCTGGTACCAAGCGGTGTCCAATCTGGTACCAAGCTGCATTCAGTGGCTTCAAGTTGTGTCTTGTTTATTAATATTTTAGATACAGTACAATCAGTTATTTTCATTGAACTTTTTACATTTGTTAGATTCTATGGGCACTTGTTCAATTGCTGAGTATAGTGGCTTTGTTGTGTGACAGCTGTTCTTGTGTTGTTTTTTATACATTTGATGACAGTTTTAGAACACTAGAACTTGCTATATAATTCATTTATTCTAAGAATTGTTTACACAATTTTTAAGTTGGTTCATGTAAGTTTTTATCTGCTTAAAGTAGAATAATGTGTTTCTTGTTAAGAATAGATATGATCTGATTATCCTAAACATAGTTTAGAACCATATATGAAACAACTCAAACAGGGCTGGAGGTAATAAAACTGTTTCCCAATCTCAAACTTAGATTTCAGGAATTTGATTGGTCAGAAACTGGCACAGAAAGCATATTGACCAATGAAAATCTTGAGAATAGAGTCCTAATTCAAAAAAAAAATATTTTATAACCTTGAGGCCAAACTGAATTGCACTTGTACATCAAAGTAAATTACATGTACAAGATTTAAAAGAATTATGGCAAAATGTAAACTTATTTTGATCTTCACAGGTTCGCTTACTGTATACCCATGGATGGACATAATGTCATTTTAAATATTAGGCTTTTCCCTGTTATATACATGTAGTATTACATAGGCTGTTAATGTTTAAATTCAAGTAAGTTTAATGCTATATGCCTCAGATCTACAAGTATTTCAAAATGCTCAATATTGTCCTTCATTACTCAACACTACCATGATATCTTAATGTATACATTGATACATGTATTACATTAATAAGGTAATCCCATTTCCCTATTTCAGTTAAACATTTTTTTTGCATGATTTATTTCACCAATAATCAAATTTTCATCATATTTTGTATGTTTTTCATTGTAATTGGTCAATAGCAAACTGTGTATTTCAATTATATATTATGATGATATAAGAAGTAAGAATTCTGCATGATTGCATTGATGTACCATGGGTATTGGTGTTTAAAGATATACTATGCTTATCCTTGAGTAAAATATTTTAATCAAAGAAATTTATTGAAATCTATGAAATTCTTACTGAATGTCTAATTTGAATAAAAGAATGAATAAACTATATATGGGAAGCTGCTTTCCCAATAACAGGTTGAGTAAAGTTGGTCTTTTCTTAAAAAAAAAATACTGTTTTTTTTTAATGACACTATATATATTCTTATTGTGACCACTTATAGTGTGTAGACTCTTAAACATAACACATCTACATTATGTGAAGTCAAATATGTTTATTTTATATTAACAAAGAGACTGTGTAACAAACTATCATTTTTTTCCTATATAAAATTTGAGCATAGTATATCTTTAAACATACAGGATATACGCCTTGCAATGTTACACAAAGAATGCATAAAGAAATGTTTTTTGTGCTTTTTTTGTGTGCTGAAAGGTATAAACAGTCCAAACATTAATATTTAATGCTTGTGAACTTTTCGAATCCACTCTACTTGAATGTTGTGAATGTTTCCTTCGGACATTACATCCCGAAAATATTTGAACCTCTGGAGGCAATCTCCTGCTGTAGAACCATGATTATTTTATAATAACATGTATGTAACCTATTATTTTATTTACATGATTTGTTTAATGTTTTGTAAACAGGATTTAACCCTTAACCTGCTGAATTTCTTAAATGGACTTGTCCAGCTTCCAGTTTTGGAACAATACATTTTCAATTTTAGGGATATCAAGATGAAAATTGAAGGCAACCAATAGTATAAAGCTTGATCAGACTGCTTTGATCTGTAGGCTTGCCGGGCTTTATACTGGTGGTAAATGCTGATCATTTTCACTCCCAGCAGGGTATGGGTTTAGCCAAGCATGTATTTTCATTCAAAGACAAATGTAAAGAAAATGTTTACATATTAAATGATAAATTATTTTACTGACATTGTTGCTTTTATATCTATATTCCATTTCTTAGGGTTGGTATTATTATATAAACATGACTTTTCTTGAATCAACATTATGTTCTTAGGGGTATTGTTTACTTGAACCAAATGAAAATCCTTAAAAATTTGCAAGGCTGGGAACAATTTTTTTTCCAAGATTTTTTTGTGAGACATTAATGTTTCTGAATGCCTGCCAGGATAATTTTGTAACTCCATCTATTTTAAGACGCACATGGGTGGGGGGGTTAAAGTGTTATATCACAGAGTGGTATTGTAAATCGTGACATGATGCACCTATGGCAATTAAAACTGGCATAGTCACATGATGTATAATCATTTATTATGTTGTCTAGAGACATTAATAAGATGTCTGAGTGGTTAAGGTCACTAACTGATCAATATGCCTGAAGAAAAAAATCCTGCTTAGATCTCTATTGCAGCCAGACAACCAAAATGCCTGTTTGAAGAGATCACTTTGAAGCATAAACTCTTGAAGTTTGAAAACCAATAAAAATCTGGATGCTAAAATGATCCTTACAAATAATACCACGGAGGGTTCGAATCCCGATTTGGACATTCCATTAACTGAAATGAAAAAAAGGTAATGTTGATATAAGGAAGGTTGGCGGTTGTATACAGATGTTCAATTGTGACAATTTACAGCGGGGGACACCTTGGGTCTTCTCTCACTAATGAAGCTTGAAAGTTAACAATACAATGTACATGTATTTCGACCATAATGTAAGTGACTTGTAAAACCATTTTAAAACTAGAGCTGTAGATTGTAGTTACTTAAAAAAGTCATGACCTCTTGTCTTGCAAGAGATACGTGAATTGGCAAGTCATTGCTATTTGATGATACGGAAAAATATTCGTCTTGTTTATCAAGTATACGTATAATGTACATCAACTCAAGTCCTTGACCTTGCACCCAGTGACTCCAAACTCCACCCAAAGTTAAGAGAACCAACAAAGATATGTTCTTTACCAAATATGAAAGACATCAGCATATCAGTTAAAGGCTGTGTAAGCAAGTCTTTTTTTTTTTAACACAAGTGACCATGACTTTGGACCCAGTGACATCAAATTGTGTCCTTATATAGAAAACTACCTAATATGGTTTCTACCAAATATGAATGATTTCAGTCAATAAATAAAGACTGTAAGAGCAAAAGTGTAACAAGACCTGTTTGCAGACAGTGCGCTCAACTTTTCTCACTGCTGGATAGTTGATAAAAGGCAACATAGAAAAGAGGGCATAATTCTGCAAACATGCTCTTAATAGAAAACAAATAAATCAAGTTTTAACTGGTTTTGTGTCAAAGGCAAATAAGTTAAAAAGGGAAATGAATTCTGAAATGGTGTCCTTTTATTACAATAAACATGTATGCCACGTTTGGAGCGAATAGCATTTATACTTTCTGGGTACCCAAAAAAGGTTAACCCTTGGCTGATGCTGACAAGAAGGTCATGACAATAGCACCTTCCAATTTTAGCAAGAGTGATCTATTTAAGCACCTATGATGTTGGCCCTAAACTCCTCACAAAGTTAAGGACCATCAAATGTATCTACCATCAAAGTAAGTAATTTATCAGTTGCATGTAATAAATAAATTTCTAAGAGAAACTTTTGATATATCCAACATTCCTAAATAGGTTAACCATATCAGGGTTTATTTCAAAAGAAATAAAAAGGGAAATAACTGGAGAAAAATGGAGACTACAGTAAAGTTACTTGCCAAAAATGGCAAAATCATTTACTTTGTATTGATTAGTGTGTTAACCACTGGTGCAAATCAACAGAAATACAGTATATGGAAATAGCTTATCCCTTATTTCAAAGTGCATAAAGGGAAATAACTAGGAGAAAGTATGTAACTAGAAATCATCAAAACTACCTTTCTGACCAATTTTTAGGATATTCGGGCTGAAACAGAAGCCATTAGTGTTTTTTTCAATTTTTGGCCCCTGTGATCCAAGATGACCCATGTACAAGTTGTCCCAGCAGTTACTAGGACAAACCTCCAAGTTTTGTGCCAATTGAAGCATAAATGTGACCACTAGAGTGTTAAAGAACTAAATGTGAGACGAAGGACATTTAAAGATCCTGAGCCAGCTCATGAGAGCTGTAAAAACACTCTTTATTCACAAAAAAAACAATGTTTACTTGTCTAGTTGAACTTATTTGAAATTGAAATGCGGCGCATCTTGTCCCAACATTTGGTTGCTAAGAACAACAGGACAACCTACATGCCAGGATCTCCTAGTTTCATATAATAGTGCATTTAATGGTGATAAAGAAATAAAATGCTGTTGAAATGGTTATTTTTATTGGTCAACAACTTCCATCACAGAATGAAATATAACAAAGTAACAATTCACAGAACAGAGATATACTGGTACTTACAGTTACCAGATTACTTTTGTATTATCAAAAAGTGCATGATAAAGATTATTTTTTTTAATTGATCTAAACTGAATAATAAATATAAAATAAACAGTGCATGGTGCATGAAATAAAACCAACACAAACAGTTTAAAATATCTGAAGATCAAATGTATGACAATCATCATCAATTTCATATATCATTATTACATGTATCTAATGTAGTAATGTAATTGGTGAAACATCAACAAGGTATTCTGTCCCACAACACATAGGCCTCTGTTACAGCCCAATGGATCAATATCACAGTTAATGAATTGTAATATCAAAACATCTTTTATGAATATATATTGTTTCAAATAATGGATATTTCATGATTTTACAAAAAAAAAAAAAAAAAAAAATCTACACTTAAAGGTTGGTTTAAAAACTGTAAATCCTGTTATGACAAAGTTTTTTATAGTGAAATGCTAGCCTTTGGCATTTCTCTTCAAGTATTAATTCATTAAAATATATACTTCAAAATGAATAAAAATCTAAAAATAAGTTTATACACTAAAAATCTTTATCTTATCTTATTTGAAATTTCCCTGCTCTGACTAGACAAGGCTTAACTTTCCAGCCATAAAAAACAAATCTATATGACATAAAAACTGCTCACTCTTATTTAAGCAGATGATCAGGTAATTTTTTTTTGAAATCACCAAAACTTTACAGTATAATTATGTTTATTTAATATGTTGAAATTTATTGTGAATGCATAAGGTTTGAAAATTGATATAACAATTTAAGCAATGATTTGTAAAATAGAAGACAAACTATGTGTAATTTTCAATTTCCTTATAATATTAAAGAAACAGTTCCCTGACCCTCATTTAAATATTCCAGAATAATATTACCTTCCTTAAAAGTGGTTGGTAATAGGTATTGTACTCCAAAATGCATTGTGCAACTTTTATTTGCTATACATGTATAATTTATTTTACATTTTTCTGTATAGTTGAAGTTCAAATGAAAATTGTTGATACACTATAAATGTCATCCGTTTCAATCTTGGAAGCGAAAATATTAGCATATAGCAATCTAAAAGATGTTAAGGGCTGTTCGGACAGTTTTTGGCATTTTGTGTGTTAAAAAATCAAGCAACTTAGCATAATTTATAATACATGTTTGTAATAATGTATTCCAACAAAAAAAAAAAAATTTTTATGGGAGACATAATTCATTCTAACATTCCATTTTCTATTTTTTTCTTAATATGCCTACTATATGACTTGTTATTAATCCAAATTTAAAAACGGAATAACTCCCAAAAAAATAACAATGTGCTATATATTCTAACGTTAGGCTGCGATTCATATTCTGGCGTCCCTGGCTTATAATGTTTAATCTGGCATGTGATCTCTTACAAATCCTCTTCATATTTCCTTTTTTGCTTTTCTTTAAAAATTTTCAGTGTAGTGGCTTTTTAACCATTCATCATGATTATAACTGTCAGTTTTCCTATATTGATGAGGACCGCTTGCATTAAAATTAACTGATGAGGGCGAACTCCCCTGTGTAAAGCAGCATGGCCATGTCCATGTCTCCTACTGTCATAAGCATGTTTCAAGGGAAATGTTCAGACAGTATTTCATATGCCTCGCTTATTTCATGAAATTTGACTACTGCCGCGTCTGATTTGTTCACATCTGGATGATACACTTTAGACAGTCTGTAGTAGGGCCTGTTTAATCCGAGCATTGTTGCATTTTGGTGTAACACCTAAAATTTGATAGTAGTTTTTCTTGTGATCAATCTTAGCAGTATACTTTTTTGCAGGAAGTCGAAAAATATTCGAACAAAACGAAAAAGAATGCAATTTTCCAGGATAATTGCAGGCTGTGTAGTTTCATTTTGACCTTGTTCTAGATGAATGTTTATACCTTTCTTGACAAGCATGTTTATGTTGCACTTCATGTTCAATTTCTTTACTATTCAATAAGTCAAAAGATTTATTCACATTATTTCTATTTTCTAGACAAAATCTCTCCCCTTTTTGGCATATAGATACGAAAGAAGTCGGTCTACGTACGTTGATTGTGCACAAACATCGTATTGTTTGTAGAACCTTGTTTTGTAAGTCATTTCAAGTTTCCTAACTTTTTAACCGATCGAGCGTATATCAATTAGGAAAGATAATAAGTCCTACATTAGAAACATTTAACAACATATTTTGTTAGATATTATCATTTTTTTATAAGATAGTAACAAATAAAGGACAAAAAATAGTGAAGCTTTGTTTTTTCAGAATTAATTAAGATTCGAATATACGTCTATCTGCATATGTCAACTTCCGGTTAAATTCACTATCGTAATTGAAAGTAGGTGAACACATGGCAAGTGGAAGACCAGAGAGGCAGGCGCCGCCTGAGATTGTAAGTTATAAATTGAGACCGCATTTAACACACTTACCATAATTCCATCCCATGTCAGTCACCCCAGCACTTAAATTTCTCAAATATTGCCCTAAAATTTGCCCTTACTTTTTGTCAGGATGTGCTGGACAGCCTACTGGATTCAGAGTCAACTCGTCCCCTGGTCAACTCGTCACCATTTTGGTCAACTCGTCCCTTGGACAACTCGTCCCCTGGTCAACTCGTCCCTATATTTCATTATTATTTGTTTTTCATATATTCCATAAATTATTATAGACTGTTAAAATATATTATAAAATTACTGAATTGGACATATTTTGACGCTTTTTGTATGCGTATATTTGGAGTTTTTTTATCTAATAATAAGTATATTTATGCATAAATCTGATTAAATTACATACAGAAAAAAACAACACGAAGACGATCAATAGCAACAACATTTACTGTATAAAAACATGTTTCATATGCAATGATGAAATATCATATAGTATATGTCTTTTTTGTCAATATTATATCATATATATTCACTTTCATTGTTTTTTGCATGCACATATTTCATTGTCTTTTTTTGACATCTTACAACTCTTGGGGATTATATAAGTTCCCGAATTCTCTTAGAAGTCCCGTTGATGACAACTCCCCATTCCTGTACCTGTCTCACAGCTGGTGCGTCTGTCTCTGGAGAAAGGTGTATTTTTTACCGTTGGTAGCGGCATTGGTCAACTATAATAGATATATTTATCTCTTTAATGCGAGGACATGGAGGGTGTATGAATCCATGAAGGCATTTCACAAATTCGCTACAAATTTGTCTAAGACATATACAGTCTAAAAATCAAAGAGTTGGACCTAATTTAAGTTTTAATTAACATTAAAAATCCGATAGAGTTGGACCTAATTTAAGTTTTAATTAACATTAAAAATCCGATTGATTAAACATTAATTGAATGCTTGCAAATTTTAAAATTTTACGTAAAAAAGACGTTATTTTATTAATATTTCGATATCAATCAAATTCATTATTAATTCTACATAAAAAGAACTATATAAAGACATTGGTTTACAACATAATAGTGACGAATAGATCGAAAGTAGGGGACGAGTTGACCATATTAGGGACGAGTTGACTCTTTGAGGACGAGTTGACCAAAAGTAGGGGACGAGTTGACCAAAAAGGTGACGAGTTGACCAGAGGACGAGTTGACCAGGGGACGAGTTGACCGGATTGCGCCTACTGTATATGCTGGACAGTCTACTGTATATAAACCGTCGTAATTTACTACAAAAACAACATTTTGAGTCAAAAGATATGCAGAATGTAAATTTAACACATTTTTGCATAAATGTGCAACAAAAGAAATAAATGACTTGCCTTCGAAATTTTATGTAAATAAATCCAATAAAATATATTCCACTTTTACTGCTATGTTGGAGTGTATGTAGTACTAATGGAAACGTCTGATGTTATAGAACTAGGTCTGCCCTGTTTGTTATTCCTCTTGTCATAGAGTGTAAATGGGAAATATATTGACAATATGAATAACATGAATGAGGTGTTATTTCCAATTTTTAGTTATTTAGCAGTCATTTTAAATGAAGAACAAAATATGAAATGATGGGTGAAAATAAGAAAAAATCAACATTGAATTTTGCAGACAAGTTAAGTAAAGAACAAAATATAAAATGATAGGGTACAAAGTACTTTAAAATCGCACATTTTCCATAGTGCCATAGTGGTGATAAAAGGATTAAGGGTGATGAAAGGACTAAACCAATACACAAAAGATTCAACACCCCTTGTGTAATCTTTATTAATTGTCTGCAACATCTAAAACTCCTAAAAATAGCAGACAATTATTTTTCAAGTATTCAGTCGCAAATTTCTATTTTAATTGACTTTAAGATAAAAAAAACTAGTTTAACTACATAGATCAAACATTGAAAGAAAAGAAAAAGAAGGAATAAATATATTCTATACTATACAAATCAAAAAAAAGTTTGAAATATTTGATATTCCGGGGAATAAGCGACTGAAACTTGAAATGAGTAAAACATATGGCAAGGTACAAACTATATTCTATAACCTGAATAAGTGAATAAACAATATTAGTGAAATATCTGACAATAATGGCAGTATTTATAATGATGATTAATCCTTAGTATTAAATAGCTTATGTAATAAATATTAATCATTGTAGTAAGAAAATTGTTTAATAAGTGGTGCTTCGCAAAACTTTACGTAACAGATACATCAGGACTTATACAAGTATTACATTTAGTTCTATGTATCTCAGATAATTTTACTAAGATGGAATTTTTGGATAATAATTAATATACATGTATCAACTATTTGAAATTACAAGAAATAGATGACAAGTAAGGTGACAAGTTTACCATGTGACTAGTTGACTAAGGGATGACTCCAGAATTACAGTCAAAACATTCACAAGTTAATCGGGCCCCAGCCAACATTGTATTTGTTATTTCAAATTCATTTCATGACTTAATTTGGTCTCTGTTTTGAACAGGTACCTGCACCTGAATTTTCATGTCATCATCCTTTGGAGGGAAAATTTCAGGCAAACTTTGCCGCACATACATTACAATAGTTTGTATTAAAAATGTACAAAACGGTTCCTGTCAGTGTCAAGCTTTATTGAATACAGATTAAATTACAATGTCTTAAGATATTCAGAATACAGACAGTTCAATTAATTACCATTTAACTTTGTTTCCATGTTTTCCATTCAGTACCACAAGAGTTGAGAATTTCTTTAGATTTTGTTTGGGGCTGGTGATCAGTACATAGATATACAAAATGCCAAATCTCAAAAGATATGTTTTACAATTACAACATGAATATGATTTAATTTTTCTTTTCTTGCAGTTTTATAATGAAGAAGAAGCAAGGAAATACACATCAAAGTAAGATATGTTTATTATACATAATCTCATATTTACTATTCACTATTTATTTTATTTTAAAATTTTGCAATAAAAACAAACCAAATAAATGGCTGAGTGGTTAACACATCAGACTAGTAATCTAAGGATCACTTAATATAACTGCGTGGGTTCAAAATGAGTGCAAGGCAAGCAATTGGCAACTTGACACTCATTACTCCATACTGGTTGGTTATAAGCATGCATTCAAGAGTGTGTGCATAAGCTTCTAGCTTCTTACAAAAACTATAAAAAATTCAGTATATTAAACATAACCAAATCTGCACACCATGACAAGAGGTTCGTCCTAAAAGGTTGACATGTATCAATATTTAAAAAAAAATTTTCCTTTCAAAAATGAATTTTTGGTAACCAAAAAAAAAAAAAAAATACTTTTGAAAAATAAAAATGCTAACACACAAATGGTAAAAAATATTTAAGGTCTTTAAGAGCCTTAAACCTGTCAAGTAAAGGAAGAAGATTTGTATACATTATCATTTGTGCTTTAAAGTGGCATTATGCCCATCCAAGGGTATATAGTATATAAACAGGTGAAAGTCAAATTACCGTAAAATTCCTAATAAACGCCCCTCCCCTAATAAAAGCCCCCCCCCCCCCAGGTTTTTAGATATGACAGAAAAATCTGCTCATGATTGAATGAAACTCTTTAATAAATCCGTAATTTTATTCAAATCCTTCAGAATCTATTTTATTTCATAGTAAACACAAAAATGTATCACATGAACTTTAAAATCTTAACACATTTTATTGTTATTACCAACCTATGTTACACTAAATGTATTTTCAATGATTTTTTTATTTAGGAAAAACGTGTTGTAATAATAGCCCCCCTTTTGGAAAATGTTTAGCCCCCGGGGGCGTTTAAAAGGAATTTTACGGTAAGTTTACATTTTGCCATAATTCCTTTAATTTTACAATTTACTTCACAAGAAAGATAAATAACTTACATGGCCCTAGGAAATTTCTGTAAATAATAATTTACATGTACCAGTCAATTCATAAGAAGAGTGGGGCAGTCTTTTTATAATTTATAATATCAACTGCAGGTCAATCACAAATTGACACAATTACTACATAATAACCAACAATCTTTAGAAATATGTACATGTAGTATATTCAACTGACCTTGACAATGAAAAAATGAGCATAATATATAATGTCACTTTAAGATAATAACAGGTGATGATATGATTTATATTTTAGCACTCGTATGATAGAGATACAGAGCCAGTTGTCAGAGAGAGCAATTGAATTACTAGCGCTTCCAGAAGACACACCGTGCTTTATCTTGGATGTAGGGTATGTGATGGCTTTTCCACTCCATTCAGTAAAACTTGTGGGTATGCCATTAAAGGTTGTTTTGTAATTGAATCTAACTATTTCAGGCCAAACCTATATTGGATTTTTTGAAAAGTACATAGTGTATACATATCTTGCCACTTGTGAAGTCAAATATATATCAGCTTATGAAATCAGTTTCAGTACAACAAGTTTTGATGAACTTTATGTGTTGTTTTCTTTTTGGATAAAATCAGTTAGAACTTAAAGGCACATAATGCCTCAGAAATCCATATTTTTGTAATTCTTTCGAAATGCCAAACATGTGATTGACAATGTTTAAATAATAGATTAAGAGCATGTTAGTTATTTATGACTGAAAAAAATTGTCGCTGAACATGCAGTGATGTGATATAAAGGTAGCAAAATGTAAAGAAATTAGTATTTTGACTTCCATGCAAACAGTGCAAAATAAGCAAAAGGTTGTTGATGTATGTGGCAAATGAGTATGGAAACTGAGACAAGATACTATAACTAAAGATAGAAAGTTTTTGAGAAATAAAAATTATAACATTTCTAAGGTGTAATGGGCCTTTAAATCTTTACTGTACTTGAAATACTTTTAATTATAACTGAGCAAAACTAAAAGTAACTAAATTGTACACCATAACTGTATCAAATATATGTACCAATATGAAATTTGAGCTGTGTCATGACAAAACCAACATAATGGGTTTGCGACCAGCATGGATCCAGACCAGCCTGTGCATCCGTGCAGTCTGATCAGGATCCATGCTGTTCGCTTACCAACTCTAATACAAGTAGAGAAACTGATAGCGAACAGCATGGATCCTGATCAGACTGCGCAGATGCGTAGGCTGGTCTGGATCCATGCTGGTCTCAAACCCATTATGTTGGTTTTGTCGTGACACGGCTCATTTGTTTTTATGTATTTTATAGATGTGGATCTGGACTGAGTGGTGAATGTTTAACAGAACAGGGACATTACTGGGTTGGTGTAGATATTAGTTCATCTATGTTAGGTAGGTACAGTCATTATAGGCTAAAATTGCAACTCGGTTAAGTTGAAACATTACTTCTTGGAGCAAACAAGTGCTGTTATATGAGGAAATATTGTCCTGAACCTTGTAGGGCTTAAACCCACTTTCCAAGTTTTTTTTCAGTTCATCTTTTGATCTATTAATAATTTTTTTTGTAAAAAACCTTCCCTTTAATTTGATGGCAACTATTATCATTAACATTTTTATGGCTAGGATGGATAGATTAAGAGGGTGTTTTGTTTGTCACAAATCTTTACTAACTTTGACCACAACAGAGAAGTCCTTTCATCTACAGCCTCCAATCATGAGCTCTACCAGCCAGACCCACTTGAGATCAAAGAGTCAAGACCCCCAGCATATGGGGTTCAATCAGAAGTAGGGGTTTAGACCCTATACTGCCAACAGCCTAATTTAATTATTCTGAAACATGTATTAAAATGCCTTAAACCAACAATGGACAGTATGAAGCAAGTTCAAAGTCGAGAAAAATGCATCACACAAAGAAGGAATAGAAATATTGAAGCAGTAGAATATATAGTAAAGTGTTATTTCAGTTACTTCAATTAAGACATTTGGGAACTTCCAAGATTATCAAGGGGTACAGATGAACATACTGTTACAACTTTATGGTGTTGCATTAATTTATGGTGAATATATCAAAATAAGTGAAGCAAGCTGCTCAATCTATTGTGAAAGGTAGTTCATCATGAACCTGTTAAGATTTAATTGTTAATTTTGATTGTACCCCAGACAAACCCACATTTGCAATGTTCCATGATTATTTTATAAGGTTTGCATTTTTAGATGTGGCTGTTGAACGAGAGACTGAGGGAGACCTGGTGTTAGGAGATATGGGCTATGGTATGCCGTTCAAGCCGGGAACATTTGATGGAGTTATTAGGTAACTTGTAGCTTTTCAAGCTGTAACTTTAGAAGCATGAATTGTTAGGCTGAAAAAGTTACTTTTGATCTTGTCTGAGACATTTTTAGCTCGACTTTTCTATGAAAAGGGGAGCTATCCTACTCGCCCCGGCGTCGGCGTTAGCGTCGGCGTTGGCGTCACACCTTGGTTAAGTTTTTCGTACCACCCCACTTTATTTCAGAAGTATTACAAGTATGGCTTTGAAACTTACCATACTTGTTCACCATCATAACCTCCATCTACAGACAAGAGTACATAACTCTGTCAAGGTTTTTGACAGAATTATGGCCCTTTTTTTGACTTAGAAAGTGTATTGAGCTTGGTTAAGTTTTTTGTACCACCTCACTTTATTTCAAAACCATTGGAGGTATTGCTTTGAAACTGACCATACTTGTTTACCATCACGACCTTCATCAACAGACAAGAGGACATAACTCTGTCAAGGTTTTTGACAGAATTATGCCCCTTTTTGACTTAGAAAATACATTGAATATGGGTAAAATCCACTTATTGCCTTAACCCTTTGAGATATTGCTTTGAAACTTTTAATGCTATTTCACATCATTACCCCCATCTGTACGCAAGAGAAGGTAACTCTGTCAGGGATTTGTTTTAAAAATTAAGGCCTTTTATCGACTTAGAATCTTGGTTAAGTTTTTTGTACCAGTCAACTTTTTGACTGAACTGGTTGAGATATTAAATTGAAAGTTGGAATACTTGTTTACCATCATGGTCCCAAACATGGGCAGGAGAAGGTAATTCTGTTAAGGATTTTATTTGAATTATGGCCCTTTTTGACTTAGAAACTCAGTTAAAATTTTCATTCTTGTCCACTTGTTGACCTAACCATTTGAGATATTACTTTGGAAGTTGGAGTTCTTATGTGCCATCATGAGACCTATCTGTAAGCAAGAGAAGATAACTCTGTGAAAATGTTTCTTGATTTGTACTTAGAAATTCCTAGTTAAAGTCTTGTGTGCCCTTAACTGTCAAAGTTTTGTTTTATAGGCAAGCACTAAAAAAGTCGAGCGCGCTGTCCTTCTGACAGCTCTTGTTTAAACAAGCTCTTATGTATATTTAGGAAAAAGATATCAATTTTGAGTGCTTTGTTTTAGAATGATTTTAGAATGATGCACAGTATGAGTTCAAATGCGCAGAAATAGTGCAGACCGCCAAGCCTGAGTAATTAATTACAAAGCATTTGATTTATTTTACTACAGCATAAGAAAATTTAATATCTATTTCCTTACTTGCTGATATGTGTTGGACTTTGTTGAGCAAAATGTGGTGGCAGTGTATTTATATATAGATTTGTAACTAGGGCATTTGTATTTAAAAATTCATTTTGCTTATAAATTGAGAAAAGTTCAGGTCAAATGTACAGATATATTCAAATATACATGTAGACATTTGTTTGATGTTTCATAATTCTGCCGTAAATCTTCTTTGTTTCCTTTGCAGTTGCAAATTTCTGATATGATATTGTTAAGAATTTAAAAGTGTTAACATTTGTAATGTAGTAAACTGAGTTTCTGTGTTATTCTATTATATACATGTGTATATGTGAGTAAAATGATTGTGTGTATTTCAGTATATCTGCTCTTCAGTGGCTATGCAATGCTGATAAAAAATATCATCATCCGCCTAAGCGATTACTCAAGTTTTTCTCTACACTATATGCCTGTATGGTAAGTTTTCCTTTTTATAGTTACATAAGAAGTTCAAACATATGATTTGTTATGATAGGCTTTGTTGGTCATTTGCAAATCTAGTTGTAATAAAAAAAAGATAGACTCAATAGGGAGAGCATCGAATTGGTAATCCATAGATTAGATGGCTGTTTCAATCCTAAGGGGAGGCCATAGTTCTTTGACATTGAGTCTAATGGTCACTTTGTCACTTGCTGCTGATTCAGAAATTGTGTGGAATTACTGTATAAGTGGATATGTCAGTGTGTCAAAAAAGTTAGAAAATTTAAATTACCAGAATATAAGCGAATCACCGATCTCAGATTAGCGTGCAAACTGAAAACAGGTTTGTTGATAATAATAGGAAATTCTAGCGATTTTCGTCAATTCGCGAAATTCGTCAATATTTACGCATCGCTGACTTAACCACTTATACAATAGTTGTCAGTCTTTTCGAGAGAAATTGGTAATTACTGGTTAGTTATCCAGGAAAGGCAATAAGGTGTGGGAATTAATGTGTGTGATGAAAATTATTTATATCATATTAAAATTTATGAAAACACTTTTATAGTACGATATTGAAGAAAGTCACATGTTTATAATTCTGGAATGATTTTCAGGCTCGTGGATCTCGTGCAGTATTTCAGTTATACCCAGAAAGTAGTTCACAGGTATGTGAGAATGTTTTAGTTTTATATATAAATTGCTGATCTCTTTATAAGTTAAATGCATTAATTACATATTTCTTTATGATAAACATATTCAGTATTATAATAATTCTTGAAAGGGTTGTTTTGCTCTTTTGGTTATTTTCTCACTATTTAAAAAATGTAAATGTCATGTGATTAAAAGAATCTTATTGTCATTTCATAAAAAACTTGCATTGAACAAGTCTTTGTAAACTATATAATGACATCATAAGTCATATAAATACATATTGTAATGAAAAAGTATGGATAGTGCCTTAAAATTGGAGGGATACTTACAAGTATGTCTTTCATTTGCCTGTGTGAGAAAATGATTTTAGATGCCACTATGGCCGAGTGATTTAGGTCACTTCCCCTCATGGTGCTGGATTATAATTCCACCTGAGTCTTTGAATTTCTCTATGTGTGGAAGCCATCCGCACAGCATACTGTAGTTTGGTGCTTCTTACCACATTTCTTAACACTAAATTACTTAAAATAAGACATCATCATCCTTATCATGCAAACATTTCAACTGAAAAATAGTTTATATGAGACCAGATGCTTTTGGTATTCTCTTTATTTTCTTTTTATATTCTTGATTTCCTTTTTCCATTATTCATGACACATGTATCCTAGTTTCTTGACTTTCTTCAATAAAAAAAAGGCAATGCTCTCTTGATTATATGAAGATAAACTTTGAAAACATATCTTTTTTCAGTTAGAATTGATTACCCAGCAAGCTATGAAGTCAGGGTTCACTGGAGGTCTAGTGGTTGATTATCCAAACAGTACAAAAGCTAAAAAGTAAGGCATTGATATAATACTGATATCAGTTATATAACTATGATATCAATTATATAACTGGTATTTAAGTTAAAGTGATCAACTTAAAAATTTTATTGTGTATTACTATTTTATAGCACAAATTGACCTGTGATGATTTTGTCATCACCTCAAATTTGTCATCAGGTGATAAATTTTCAGGTTGGATTTTTCTTAGTGTGTCAGATTTTGAAATGTTCTTAAACTTCACCATCTTATGCAATTTTAAGCCCATTATTAGGTAGGTTCAAATTTTGTAGAATAAGATTTGATCCTGATCTTAGTCCAGATTTTTTTGAGGTCAAGGTTTCATATTGTAAATTAGACTATACAAATGTTTTCGTTATATTTCAGAATGTTTTTATGTTTATTTGCTGGTGGTCAATCACAGACTTTACCTAAAGGACTTGGTACAGAGGAGGCTCAAGGTGCCAAGACACAAATTTCATTTTCAGATAAAAGGTAAAGCCTTTAATATATATATTAAATTTAAACATATTTGTTTCATTTAGATTCTTGTTACATCTTATCATTTATAATTTTCAAAACCTCTTCTTTGGCGTGCATGGCTAACTGGTCAAGGTCATTGACCTCAAACCAATTGCCTTTCACCGCTGTATGTTTGAGCTGCACTAGCATCTTTGTATTCTTTGTATGAGAAAGCTATCCAGCTATCATCACAGCCTTTACTTAGTACCATCCATAAATAAGATTAAAATATCTTATACATGTGATTGAATTTGTCATAACAATACTTGGTCCGAAGCATACCTTGATGGTTCCTGTAGAAACCTAGGATGGACATAATTACAGACTGTTGGCTTGGTTAAGTTACAAACCCGTAAGAGTTTGATGTGGAAACTCCACTTAAAAACAAACAATACATATAGAATATTTTATCCTTTCAACAAACAAAAATTACAAAAAAAGACTACATGAAACGAGATCTTGGGAAATATTTTCTTGTTGTTTCAAATACATGTAATATATCAGTTTTATTCTTATACATTATATGAAGTATACATATACAATGTGTCTGATTGTTCTTCCGTTTTTCTTCTTAATATAAAAATAGTGGGGGGCGTGCTGAGTGGTTAACATGTTGGACTAGTATTCTAAAGACTACTGGCCAGGTGGGTTCGTACCCAGTCATGGGCAAGCCCTTGTTTCTTTGAACAAGAAACTTTACATTCATTGCTTAGTACTGGTTGGTTCCAGGAACGGATTCAAGAGTATTTCAATAAGCTTATAGCTTCCGACACAATAAAACTAAAATGAATTTGTATTAACTAATATCTTTACTTGCCATCAAATTTTCAAATGTGAAACATGTTGAATGATATCTGTCTCTGGCAGACAACTTTGTGCAAGGGAAAAAACATATTAAGGAAGTCAGTATGTTTTGCATGTAATAATACTGTAAATTAATGTTAATATGAATTTAATGAATTAGTTTTGTTTTTTGTTTTTGTAACTCTATTTTGCAATCATAGTGAATGCTATATCAGTTTAGTGTTGTACCATATATTGTAATATATTGGATATTGCATTATTTTATTTTACACCACAATATGTTTTTTAGATATCGCAATATAAGTATATCTCAGCTATGACTTTTTGATAAAAATACCCTAAAATTCTATTAAATATAGAAGTGTTCTATTAATTTTTGACTGACCTCATATAGCATTTGTTGTTTAAACTCCTTCATTTACAATGCCATTTTAAACATAGTGCCAAGCCTTCTATTAAAGGACCTCTCATGAGCGATTTATTGGGACATAATATTAAACTATAAACTTTTATAGCATTCGCAATATGATTTTTCTTTGCAATATCCAGCCATAGATCAGTATTCAGTATTATATTTTTTACTTACCACTATTCACAATTATCAATGTGGAAATTTGTGTATTATGTTAAATTATAGAGACAGAATGAAAAATGCAAGAGGAAAGTCATTAAAGAAGAGTCGAGACTGGATTTTAGAGAAGAAAGAAAGACGGAGAAGACAAGGGAAGTAAGTAGTGTAATCATTTTCATAAAATTTTATTTCTGGTAAGCTCAGTTGGGAATAAGATAGAGTTAGCTTATTTTAAACATATGAAATTTAGCTTGGTCATGAAAAATATTGAAGGTTTGCAGTTCAGCCAAATTCAATATTATTTTCTGGAACTAACCTGTAAACATGTCTTACTCAAACCTACGACACATGGTTTGAGAGGCAGGAACCTTAACCACTACGCCATTTCTTCCATGAAAAGATATCACAGCATTTTACAGTTGTTCTTGGAGTTCTAGATGTTCTTATCTTATATAAGAACATAAACATCATTTAAAGAGCACTTGATTGTTCAATTTAAACACATGCTCACTTTCCTTGTTAGTTTGATACTAATTCTTTTAGGCAAATGTATTGCAATATTTTATTAACTAGAGGCTTTTCTTACATGGCAGGTAATATGTATGCATCTTTATTATTTGACAGTATTTCAATGGTTGTAAGTTTTGATGTAAAAAAGTTTTTCTTTTTGAAACAAATCATATTTTTTTTTCTTTTCAGGGAAGTAAGACCAGACACAAAATATACTGGAAGGAAAAGAAAATC